>NC_079169.1:39831861-40146861 GCF_947568905.1 Ostrea edulis | reverse complement strand
TGTTAAAGACAAGTACTAGTACCTCATTCCAATTAGTTTAATTCAAATTGGTGGAAATCCTTCACATCTTGCAATTCCTCGTCGTCGGTTACCCATGGATCCTTCCCATAAATTCTCTCCTTTGTCAGATTGCGGAAGCTGGTGTGGACTAAAAAATCATGGTTTGTGATTGCAATGATGCAATTCCTACAAAAATATAAACCATGTCTTATTTATATATATATGCTCATAGTTTAGACATTTTGATCCAATTTAAATAAAGCTGTGTGGTTCAATGTTGCAAAATTGCATTAATACAAATTTAATCTGAAAACAATCTGCAACACATTACATTTAATGATGATGTATGCAATATGATGTCTACATCTGAAACAGGAAAAATTTCTTACATTGGTTTTAGCTGAATTCCCATTGGTTGACTTAAACTGCATCAATATGTAATGATTTATATTCATTACATCATGGATTTTCAGTGACAAGCAAAGCATAATGTATGAACACTTGGTGAATACTTTGTACATATATATGTACATTCTGTCCTACTGTCTCATCATAGAAATTTCACATGTTTAATGATGAAATTTCCGTGGTGAGAGTATATTTATCAATTTCTCTGTATGTTAACTTTGGGTCCTGTCATAATATAACTTCCCACATTTATTTATCATTGAAATTATTTCATTGCTACATTAGTCATAGACCTTATATCTCAGACTTATAATTTATCTTAATTAATACTGGATTGTTAATTTCATTTTTTTTTAATGTCAGGTATTCAACTGATATCTATATTAGACATGTGTTTTAATTAAGTTACACTGCATATGAATTTGTTCTCTTTGGAGTTTCTTTCTTGAGCCACTAATTATCTGTATTGGTGTGTAAACACAAGTTGTGAATCTAGTAAGGTGTACAAAGTTATATGTATGATTTAATCTCGACCATATCATGGTCATTGATACACTCATATGACTTTTTAAAATCCTGTACCAAATTTATATGTTCACCATGTTCAACAGCATTACACTGGGAACAAGCATGGCACAATTAATAATTATTTGAAAAATAATTTTTGAAAGTGCACCTCCACAATGTTAATTTGGGGGAGGGATGGGAGAGAAGACATTTCCCATAAAAGTTTGGACATAATCATGTTACTCGCACCGCAGTTTCCGTAAAGAGCAAATAACTATTACTAAAGGAAAAATAAATCTTACACTTTATCGCGCGGTGCGAATAACATGATTATGCCAAAGTTTGTTTGCATAGATCAACAGATTAAATCTGAATTACCTATAATCAAAGTAATGCGATATAGATCTAGTGATTGATATGAGCGATTCCTCAAGCACTTTGATTTTAGAATCATTTAATAACTTTTAAAGTGATGACTTAGAAACGATGCTGATTGGTTGAAAAATTCGTTTGATTTCTCTGTCAAAATTCGTTCGGAGTTCATCTGCACTAAGCACGCGGGACTACTTTTCTCTGGAATGCGTCTTCCCCGTTCTAATTTTAGCGCTACTTATAGAACGGGATTTTCCACACAAGCATTATATATAACAAAATGCATTTGTTTTATTTTTATTTTTCATTGCTATCAAAAATAAACACAACTAAAGATATGAATAAAATACAAATTAACTTAAAGAAACAACATACATAGGCAATGACGTGGCAGAATAGTCAATTTGATGACGTAGACCACTTAATGGTAGAAGTAGACAGATTACACGAGTTCCCGGTATGAATCGTCTGCTTTACGAGATCGATAACATGACGGAGCAAGTGGCGACTTCTGATCTGGTAAATATCAATGAAATTGAACTGCGTTATATGGGGCTCAGTCAACGAGTGCGTTTTAAACGTTTTCCTCGATATTGAAATGGAGCCGAATTGCATTCCACTGTTCCAACCAGTGTTCAACGTCTCCTCCAACACGATGCAGCATAAATCCAGTCACCACTTGTTATCTTCCTTTATATTTAATTCAGCTTTTAACCATTGCACCTTTAATTTGGCGTATAATCCATTTAAATCTGCACAGTAACTGTTCCTGACCTGAACGTACCGCCATGCCGTTTTGTTTTTGTTTTCATTCTTGCCTATATGTATTCTTACGCGCCATTTCAGAAACGTTAATTCAAGCTTTTTGATGGGAGAAACTATTTGTTTTTCTATCTTAAAAACATAATTAAATGATAAGAAATAAAACTTATAATTCTGTTTGATGCATGTATCAAACGAAACATTGGACGGAAAACTTTTTCATCAATGCGCTACGCACATTGATGAAGTTTTCCGTCCAATGTTTCGTTTGATACATGCATCAAACAAAGAATTATAAGTTTCATTTCTTAAAACAACTTCAAGATTGTTTTAAAAACGAAATTACGCTTTTAAAAATATCTTCGATAGTCAATCTTTAATCTGTGCCTGTAGTATTTTACTGAAGATGTACGTACACTTAAACTTTATCAACATGTATCATTCTCTATGGCACTACGGACAGCTGGCGGACTTTTCAAAAGATACGAGATCTCTGAGATAATTCGAGTCACTAACCTGGTTGTTTGAATGTTCTCGCTTTTTCTGGACAACTTATCCATCTGTAAAGAAGTTCCTGGTGTATCTGTCTTTCTTGGCTGGATTCCCGCTCAAATATGACAGCAATACGCAAAGGTGTGGCCCTGATACGATAAAATCTTCCTCCTGTTTCCACAGACGCCTCGACATCATCATCACTACGTCGATGACGCTCCGCTCAAAATTATAGTCCGATGTCAAGGCCAGTTGTTTCAATTTTTAATCAGTCTAAATGTTACACAGAGTGTAGAATAATTTATTTCTACTAATTCTGGAATAAATAAACCCTACGTGACCACCCTATCTGGTATTTTAGATAACCGAATCACACGCGTATAGTAACTTGCGTTTTTCTGCAGAAGTTTGGAAAGCCTGTGGTAGTGTCATTATTCGTAGGGGAAAGTAGTCCCGGAGAATTTGACGCTGTACGGAGTTTGCCGCGCAAGCAAACTCCGTACAGCGTCAATTTTCCGGGACTACTTTCCCCTACGAATAATGCCGCGCAAGCTCCAGTCAGCCCAGTATATTCCGTTACGCTTATACAACTCCAATATCATCGCTGCCACAGGCTTTCAGATATGAACGGTGTTGACGGCATGACGTCACAGTTGCAAAAGCGCGGTAAATTATAAAACTGATGTTTAGAAAAATAATTATGACATTCACAGCAAATTGTTTACGCGATCATTCAATTTCATTGTGCATGTAGTGGTTCCTTAATGACGATATCGGTTTCCTTGCATCTTATAGATTATCAAGTCTTAGATTATCATTTTCTTTCAAATTTCTTCAAATAAATATTCATAGACCGTTATTAATAACGTACTATATTTAATCAATGAAAGAGAAGGTAAGTAAAGTAAGTAGAATTGTAGAGTCAAATTATTTGATTCAGATAAATGCAATTTCGCTAGAATCAGATAAGAAAACGTCCATTCGTATTCATTTTAAAAGAATTTGATGCAGGCCTATTCCTTGTTGCTGTACACGATGCCCAGTGGATTTTTAAAATCATGGTTTACGTTTTCATCTTTTCACGTCAGGGATCCATATGTGAGGCGCCGTTGATAAACTTACATTTAGAAATTTGTGCACAGCAATATAAAGAAATTTACGTATATATCTGGTGCACATATATGAAAATGGGCATATAGGAGGAGGGGGGGGGAGTTAAAATTTACTCACCATGCACCCAAATTAACCGAACAAAAATTGCAGTCACCATTATCTATATTTTAAAACACATCAGCGTTTCTTCGCAGGTTGCATTTGAGTCATATAAGTACAGGTTCATACATGTAGCTTTGCTTTAACAAAAAAATAGGTGGGGGGGGGGGGGTCGACAAGCAAAAAATAAAGAAGAGAGAGACCCCCCCCCCCCCCCACACACACACACTGTTACTCTTGTTGGCATGAAGCAACTTAGTTTATTGATTTTATGATATTTTTAAATTATATTGTCCATTGTATTATTTTACATGGAAGGCATATTTGTCATAAAAACTGGAAAAGATGGGTACCCCCCTCCCAAGTTCTATTTGCCGGAAGTATAATTCTTTGTAGTATACGCCATCCTCTGATGATGTTTGTAATTATATGAGTAGTACATTGTATAAGGCGGCTAGATAGACGGGTCAACTGAGTGCAGTTTTGAGTGGGGGCCGATAGGGGGTTCAGCGGAGTGCAGTTTTGAGTGTAGTTTGGAGTGCGGGGTTTTATAGACGGGTCGAGCAGTTGGCCAGGTGGCCGGGGCCACCTGGCGCGGTCAAGCGGGGTTGGCGCGGTCAAGCTGGGCAGGTGAGGAGAGGTGGCGCTGTGTAGCAGGCGCGGTGTGGGGGGATAGCGTGTGAGCGTTTTGTATTCCTGGTGTATTCCTTTATGTTAAATTTTCAAATAAAAAGAATTAAAGAACAATGGTTGAAAGTTTACACATTTATTCAATGAACAAATTGACAGATAATTTACTGGTCCGTAGTATTGCATCATGTCTAGAAAAATAGATAAGCGAGGTTTCGTTTTCATTTCTCGGAAACGCGGCTATTTCTGAAAATCGCTATCACTTTGTTTTGTAAACAATGAGCTCACTATTCAGTAGTTCTATAAAACTGAATTCGGTTAACATGCACAGAGTTTCATCATATGTTCACGATATTGTGTGGTTTGAGTCAGATCTTTCTGCAGGAGAGGTCATTACTGCCCGTGAAGGACTGCAAAATTTAGGCCTATGCTCGGCGCTTACGGCCTTTGAGCAGGAAGGGATCTTTATCGTGCCACACCTGCCGTGACACGAGACCTCGGTTTTCGCGATCTCATCCGAAAGACTAGTTAGAATAATCTAACTGTGTCTCGGGACATGCCCTCACCACAGTTAGAATACCTCCCATATACCCGTAATGTAGCAGAAAATTGCGGAATCGCTCCAAAACGATTTTAAACTTATCAAAGAATAAATGCGTACATTTAAAGTTAAATTTATATACAACTAACCTCATTGGTAATTTGTAAGTCCTTAACACTGTAAAAAATCGTATAATAATATTGTAAACTCTATACTTTGAAATGTCACTTTTCTCGATTCGAACTGACTGCCATTTTACCGGAAACTGCCATCGGAACACCCTGCTGTTTTCGAAAAACGAACGCTTACCTAATTTGCAAATAAGACCGGCCCACTACCATATATAAGGCATTGGTGAAAAAAAAACCGGTTTATACACATGACGTGGAGACAGAAAGTTGACGATCTGCTGCGGGTACACAATTTCCCGGTCAAATTAAAAGAAGAACAGATAGAGATACTTTCTGCAGTGTTTGAGGGAAAGGATGTGTTTGCCCAGCTTCCTACTGGCTATGGAAAAAGCCTGATTTACACACTCATCCCACTTCTGCTGGACAAACTTCACGTAAATATTAGCATGATTATGTAACATTTCTTCACTACAGTGAAAGTGCTCTGTACTAATGTAATGTCACCTCTAATTATGAAACTTTTATTTTGTTGTAAAAATGTGCCATTATGATAGTTTTGTATGGAACTTTAATTTAACCATAGACATAGTCTTCAAAATAAAGATTTTGGTTCTAATGAGTATCAGAGATTAATATGTCTGTGAATATACAAAAATAGCATTATACATGTTATATCATCTTCACAAGTCAAGGGTTATTGATTCGTTACCTCGCACTAACCCTTGACATCAGTCGCTATTTAAAAGTTGGGCTCGAGAAAAAGCACATGATTGGTTTGCAGCCTGAAGCTGCAAACCAATCAGACAACGGCTTTTATAATCGGTCGAAAACAAAACTAAACAGTAAACACGCATGGCGACGGCATTATGGCGTATAATTTGTGGCCAATTAGTACAAGACAGATACCGTCGATTGATTTTCGGGAGTTCGTTTTGCTTGAAGAAACAATTAGACGAGGTTTTGGGGGTATGAGCCGAATGAAAATGATGGATTGTCGAAGTACGTTTGTCGACTATGTTTTAACAAATTAAACAAATTGTCCAAAATAATGGGAACAGCTTCGTAAGATAGCGATTTACCACTGCCGGTTTTAGTCCCAATAAAAACATCTTTTCCTTCTCTGATACATGATATCGAAAGCTTTTGGTTTTCAGTCAAATTATCGATTTGATGCTTTTCACATATCTTTTCGTCAACGGACGCCATTTTTTACTTTCTGTTTATCCCCTTACCAAACTTTCATCTGAAACAAGAAATCCCATTGGCTGATTAATTTTAGCGTATTGCGTCATCCTTCTTCTCGAGCCCAACTTTTAAATAGCGACTGTTGTCAAGGGTTAGTGCGAGGTAACGAATCAATAACCCTTGACTTGTGAAGATGATGTTATATAGATATCAGGTTTTGAACATGAATGTAATTTTGCTTCCTGAGCCTCTGGTTAGGGTTTCGAACACAAATATTAATGTAACAAAAGTTAAATAACTTTCTTTTTTCTTCCTGTCATCACAATTTTGCAACACAATTTTATGACACCTTGATAATAGCTAGTATTGTGGGTTTTTTTCTAGGTGGAATGCAAGCACACAATTCTTGTAATTTCTCCTTTGCGAGCTTTAATGCAGGATCAGGTGCAATCACTGAATGCCCACAATGTGAAAGCTAGAGCTCTTTTGGACACCACTTCATTGGAAGGTACATATAATGCATCAGAATTAAAAAAAACCAAAACTATGCACCTCTAACTTAAGATTACATGTTGTACACTGTCACAATATCCTAAATGGTTTTTTTTTTATTTCAGAACTTGAAGGTAGCAGCATTTTATTTTCCTCCCCTGAAGCTGCAGTATTGCCGAAATGGAAGAAAATAATTAGGAAAACAGCTATTTCAGTTGTTGTGTTTGATGAGGCTCACTGCATATCACAATGGTAGGTGATACTGGTTTTTTTTATGACATGTGTTTACTTATGTATGGTCCTTTGTTTGAATGATTTCATATGTTCTGTATTTGTACATATTTCATATCTTTACATTTGGCATACTAGATTATGTTAGAACATTAATGTCTACATGAGATTGAAAATACAATATTCGACAACATACAAAATCCAATTATATGTTGCATTTAAAGAAAATTATTTCTAATAATAAACGGTCAAAGAAAATCATGCAATAAACATTAAAGCTTAAAAAGATATATAAAAATTCAGAACATTCCAAGTTACCTATATGCAGTAAATTAATGTATTCTATGCTCAAAAGAAAGTTTCAAGAATAGACAAGTAATTCTATGCTAAATTTTAACAACTGACCACTGCAGCAGTTTCTTTTAATAGAAACTGGAAGACATATGAAAATATCTTGATTATGCGCAAAAATTTATTTTTCTTTTTTCATGATGCAATTTTAATAGGAAATCTTGATTCAGAAATATACCAAGTCCAAATCATGAGGTCATACCATCATGTTAGTATTGTAATAATTACAAAATCTGCCTATGCCTCAATATTGTTTGTGTGTGTATATATGTTATTATATAGCCAGACCCAATCAAATTTAATATTGTAATTTATGCATTAAAGATGATTATTTATTGTAGGGGTCTTGACTTTAGACCAGACTACCGAAAGGTATCCACATTGCAGAGTTGGCTGTCTGCTCCAACTCTTGTGTTGACTGCCACTGCTACAGCAGATATCCAGAAAGACATATATGAAGTGTTGGGGATGACCGAGGACAGCACTAAAGTCATTGCTCTTTTACCAGACAGGTAAGCATTTTTAATGCTGTACCGAATAAATTGCCTATTTATCATGTATATCATTATCCTCGGAGTACAGGTTCCAACTCCAGGATGTTGGTATACATAGTGTTTGGTGTAAAACATTGCTATTTTTTTTAAAAATGCTATTGATACTAAAATGAAACAAAGTTGATATTTAGAAGGAGTAGATAGTCGTTTACTAAATTTGTAAATTTCAATTTTGCTTAGATATGCAGAAGAGGAATTTCATAGAATTTGCACTACTGATACTTTTTAAACTAGTACTCAGGTGACTCATAAGGTCTGTGGGCCTCTCGTTGTCTATCCTTTACAAAATTTGACACTAATTCCATGGTTAATTTTTTCGACCAAATATTTTCCTCCATGTGGAAAAAGTGACAGAAAACATAAAAGAAGCTCTGAAGTGGCTGCCAGGTCATTTTCATTCACAAGACCCAAACAACATCAGGAAGATGATTATGTATGTCAGATCTATAAACACTTTCCAACAGATTTTTAATTGGGTGTTAGATGAGCTGGAAGACAAAGTGTTTTGTGGTGATAAAATTGCAGATAACAGAGTGGTGGAGATGTTTCACGCAAGTACGGATGAACAGTCAAAGGAGAGAATAATGGAAAACTTCATTTCGCCCGATGGACATTTGAAACTACTCATCTTCACTATTGCCTTCGGCATGGGAGTCAACATTCCCAATGTGGATATGGTGATTCATTGGGGAATCCCCCCATCATCCCTGTCTTATTGGCAGGAGATTGGTCGGTGTGCCAGGGATGGGCGAAATGGATATGCTGTGTGCTACGCATACAAAAGGAGCATTACTAAATGCACCAGTGAAGGACTAAAATCGATGCTGGAAAAGGAATCTGCCACCACCCAGTGCATCAGGAAGGAAGTACTCAAGACTTTCAAATTGAAAGGTCTTTTAAAAACTGCCATTCCATCTCCAGAAGACTCACATGAAAACTGTAATGAACTATGTTTATGTTTTAAATGCAAGTGTTGCAGTGTATGCATGGAATCTTGTTCCTGTGAACACAAATCATCAAATTCTTTTGAAAAAATTTTGAGCACAAGTTGCTGAATTAACACTGTGAGTGCCCAACAGTTATACTGTCTGCTAAAGGGTTTTAAGGAGGTATACTACAGTTCGAATACGGCAGGGGTACATTTTTTTCCCACATTACTGTTTCACTAAAATAACACTAGTTGACTAATAAGTAATTTTGCATATTTTCAATTTCATAATATTGTACACATCCTCAACTTTTCATCCATGTAAATTTCTGTAATGTAGTATTCCTCCTTAAGTAGGTGATGTTTTTCATAGTGACTTCTAATTGTTGTATAATATGCCTCCATTTGAAATCACAATCATAACCACAAAGTAGCAGTAGGAACTTGGAGTATATGTATAATACAACTGTTTCACATATTGTTTATTAATATGTACCTTTTATGATGGTCAATATGAAAGGAATTTAGATGGTAGTACTTTTGAAGTTCACACAAAATAAACATCTGATCTTTACATTCATTCTGGGTTTCTTCCTTAATATTGTTACAAACTGAAATAGAAATCTGTTTTCTTATAATTTATATAGAGGGATTTCAAATACCAGTAACTACAATATCATGATGAAAACTTAGTGTTTTAAACATTGTGATGTCATCGTGGAAAACCTAGGTGGTTGTTGTTGTCACAAATGCTGCATAAGAAATTAAATTGCAGTCAAAATAACGAGATGTTTTATGTAAGAATGATATATACAAGAGAAAGTATAAATGTATTAGTTTTTACAGCATTTCAAATGATAGACTGAGATTTTCATGGAGCTCTAGCTGACTTGCAATATTCATCCCAATGTGAAAAGATTCAAAGTCCATCATATATAATTTTCTTACATAATCTATACTGCTTTGTGGCAAGTTGTACTTTGAAGAAATTGCAAGGTAACATCAAACAGCAACAATGTTTGTTATTAGATTCTTGATGCATTCTTCAAAGTAGAAATAAAGGCCCATGGGACACATTGCTCACTCGAGTAAACTTGGCCCTGAAGTTGGACTTTTTAAGGAGATTCCAATGAAATTTTTTGGGGCAACCTAACCTAAAGGTTATGGCATAATCCGACTTCAATTCACACATGGGGATGCTTCATTGTCAAAACTTTTTAAAAAAGATTTCATGTCCTTACGGTAAATTTGATCCACCCAATTCCAAGTTCAATAATTTGAAGAAAATAAAAATATTGAATTCATAAAGCTTAGGAACATTATTTTTTTTAATTTAATTTGTTGTGGTTCTGCAACAAAGAATCTGGTTTTTATTAATGTCATGAATATTCAAACTTCAATATCATGTTGGGGAGCCACTCGCGGGGAAGGGGGGGGGGGTTAAACAGAATTTAATGTACATCATGTAAGATATAAGGAAACTTGCATATAAATTTCAACTTTTCTGGCACAGTGGTTCTTAATATTTTTTAAATGACCCTGCCCTATTTTTTGCCCAAGTTTGATTAACACCTTAGAGTCCATTATTTGTACGCCTTGAATCGCCTTCACACAACAATGATTTATGCCAAATTTGATCAAAGGGATTCACCGATTTGGGAGGAAGTAATGGATTAATATGAACAGTTTGCAGACAACTGGTCATCAGGAATTTCATCTCATGTGAGCTAAACAGTGACAATAACTGTTACTAAACAGAATACATTGAATGAATGATTGCTTGTTTATTTAAAGAATGCAAAATCAATGATAGATAATCTTTTTTTACTTTGAAATTGAAGAACTAATTTTTTCAATGTTTATATATTCTTGGATTTTTCTTGAATGTTGTATACATAACAGCAAAAGCTCACTGTACAACTACCAGAAAATTTCATATTGTGAATTGAGCATGACAGTCATTTCAATTTTATTTTGATTAGTACACTACAACCCCAAAAAATGAGATTGGATTTTAACTGTCTAAAGAGGTTTCTTAAAATTTTAAGTCTTGCACATAAAGAACTAATGGACAAAAAAGAATTTGCAAATGATATACACATTCTGATAAGTTCGTTGGAAATAATGCAAGGTCAAAACGCCAATATATTTCAAATACAACATAAAAACTAAGTCTACAAAATTGTCCCATATTCTAACATTTGATTTCTTCTCTTCAACTTCCTGCTCTCCTCTTTTCGTATTCTCTCCAGTCTTTCTCGAATGGTTTTGGGATGGGCTTTTGCATGTACATTTACGTCAACATCAGGAAAACTTTTATAATGTCTTCCTGGATGAGCACAAAAGATTTTCTCGGGAAGAAGAAGCTCGATAAAGTCAGAAAAGTCTTTTGATCTATCAACTCCCCCACCCTTGTGGATAGTGCGTCCTGACATACCACTCACACTTATGTCGTACACCTTGGCAACCTCTTTCCCTATCCCAATCATTTGGCTGTGCCTTGCCACTGTGTCGGGTGTCAAGTGTCCTGCGGCATCTTTAACACTCTCTGAAAAATATAAAAAGATTTTTTGGAAATTGGAATGATTTACAGAGTAACTTCCATTAACAGAAGGATATTGAAAAAAATTGTTTACCTTTGTACTCCTTATTGAAGTACTCCATTTGCAAATCCATTTCAATGTTCTTCCCCAGTCCACCATTGGAACTGATGGTTCTGTTCCAAATCAATGTCTTTTGTAACCTAGGTGAAACTGCACCATTTACTGCTAGGAGCAGTCTGGTGCACAAGAGGAAGTATTTTGGGTGGTGTCTGGAAAAAAACTGCAGGAGATCAAATTTCCAATGGATTATCATCATCTTCCCATTGTTCTCCCTAATAGCATCTTTCCTTGACATCTGCGAAAGCCCTCGCCAGATGAGGAGAAGGACATAATCCATTTTAAAATCTGTTAAAGTGGTTGCCGTCGTCTTTTTCTTTGTTCTTCTAGCTGACTTCTCTTTTTCACAATCAGTACTGCAATACCAAACACCCTCTGGAATGTCTTCCTCTTCCATTTCCACACACTCTATATGGAACCAGATTCCTCTTGTGCAGTTTTTTGTTATTGCAAAAAATCATGATAGCTCCTGGCTTTTCCAACTTACAGATACAAAATGGATATAGCTCATTTTCTTGTGTCCTCTCGCCTGTTTTTGTAATTTTCTGAACAACAGATGATGTAGATTGAAATACACTGTCTATCACTTTGCTTGAAGTGTTGTGGAGGCATGAAACTTTATCATCCACATCTGGAACATCTGTCAGATTTTCCATGTCTAAAATGTTCAGAGCAAGCAAAGTGATATATCCCTCTGTACAAAACTCCAAGAATTCTTCATTGTAATTGAAAGATTCCTTCACATTTCCAGTAACATTTCTTTGCTCAAAGTAATTCTTTAAATGAAATAATGTTCCAACTTCCCTTGCACTCGTTCCTGTATACAGTTCATCAAATATGTCCTACAGAAGATAGTACGAATAGACAGTGATACAAGTATAATAATATGTAATTCAGATTATAATTTGATAATGTACTCCACGCTCAAATTAGTATTTCATGTTTAAATAGATATGTTACCTGAAGAAGCAAACATCTCTTGTGCCATTCTTGAATGTTAGGTATCATCCCTTGAAGTTGCTGCCATTTTGTTGTCCCATTAACCCGAGCATTTTGAGCATCATTTACCCGTTCACAACTCAAGCCATCAGCATGAAGGGGTATTATCAAGGGTGAACCATCCGGTTTCATTGGAACATATTTATGGTATTCATTTACAATGTCGATGGTATCTGCAACTCTACTCTCATCTTTGTCCATAACACCAAGTAAAACCTACCAAGTACAATTTGTATTATGTTTTGATGTAATCAATGGTTTGGTCAATAATAAAATTCATATATAATATGTGTATAATTAGATTAACACCTACCATTTCACTTTTCTTTGTAGACAGTTGTGAATATTGATGAGGAATATGCCACAAAATCTTATCCTCCATTTCATTAAAAAATGGTATCCTTTTGCAAAGTATTCTTTCAACAAGCACTGTCATCTGTGACCTTAAGTCCACTTCATCCAATTCACAGGGAAGCAATTTGAACAGAGGAATATTCAGAATATCATCTGGAGAGGGTTGTTCATCACTGAGGTGAAGAGTGTTGATGCGATCTAAGGCTGCATATGCTTGCACCATATTGAACATCTTATTCTTTTTGTCCCTTGTCTGGTGCCTGACTGTAGTTTTTTGATTAACGTTATCAAAGCAGACAGAAAAACATGGTTTTCCTGGAATAAAGGCAGGTATCAGTGGAAAGAACATTCATAGAAAGTCTGCTTCACAAATGTTATTTGTGTGTTTCAATAATTATAAAATATTCAGACTTTAAACAAAACATTACCTCGAGGTTCTGATACGTTGTCAGAAGACGTGCTTAACCTACTACTTGGGTCATCAGAATCACTAGTTAATGATTGCCTCCTAAGTAGTGGAATGACAGGTTGACGCATAGGTGACTGAGAATGTCGCACAGGTGATTGAGCAGGTGTGTCCACTGACATTGGTGTTGAGCTCTCTGCATATGGAATAGTGTCTGCTGTGGAAATATCTGATGGTAGGAGTAAATGATCCGTGATTGAACTTCGCCATTCAAAGACTGTAGAATCAAAATTTCTCCTGATCCTGTCTACTGCATTCATAGTACCATGAATACCAACACACAGTCCCAAATGATTGAATCGGCTAAACAACTAAAATGACAAAACACATATTTTTGAACATTGAAATGAATTCAGTTACTGATAATAATTAACATATTAATTTCCATATACATGCTTCTCCTAATGAAATATATTGCAACTTTATTATTTAATTTAATTTCTATTTTACCTGACGTTTACAACTTGCAAGCCACATTTGTAGGGCATTTAACTCCTGCAAGTTTGCCATTTTCTTCGGTTTTGTTTGGTATGCCAGAATGGACATGACTGTGCCTATGGTAGGTGCAGCTGAAATATGGGGTCTACCTCGTAGTGTCATTGTCTCCATTGTTCCTTTTGATGTCAGAGCGCCAAGTAAACAAGCACTGAGTAGAGGACAATGCACCTTCATCTCATCAAGGAAATCATTCCATCTAAACTCTTTCCACTGTTGAATTCCTTTATGTGCTCCAAACTTTGAATTACTTTGTTTCAAGAAAATTCCCATCTCATCCTGAACAGCCTCTTTAGTGAGGGAGTAGATAGCTTTCAGGGCTCCAGATCTTGTGCTCATTAGCAGTTTTAATCCCCTCCTATACTGTCGCAGTCTGAGATAAGTCAATGCCCTATTGACATCTACCTCTGCCTTTGTTAGCTAAAAAATATTGATATTCTATATTATGAGATTGATCACTGAACATTATCTTCACCTTTTATTATGTCAGTATGTTAAATGAACAAAATGTGTTTTTGAAACAGTATCATATTTTGTACTTATCTGAACATTTAACTTAGATGCATGACATTATGTTTCAAAACAAGCATATACTGTTTACCTTTTTTCTTTTAATCTGTGGGTATTGTGTCTGAAACATGCTCTCACCACTTCCTGATGGTACCTCTTGTGACTATGTAACATAGAAATAAATCTTTGTTTTCATACTTAGTCTCAGTGATAATTTTACATAAACTGAAAATATATATATAATTTGTTTTAGTTAAAAAGAAATGTCTCCCCAGCTCCACAATTTGAAAGTGTTCCAAATTACACCCCTTCCTCTTAACGTACATACTGCAATTGGGAGGAGAAAACACAAGCAGGAGCACAAGACATTTTGATCTGCACTTTGTGCAATGAGGAAAAAGATGGGGGAAAGATTCAGCATCGATGTGACCAATGTCATTGCTGTCAGTCAGAAAGTGAACATACCCTTGAATAATTATGAAATATAGCTATAAAACACTCTTCTTTGATCCACTGTGAATTGTTGGAAAATACTAGATCCCTAAGTCAGAACAAAGTGAACATCATTGAATAATAATAAAGTATTGTACAAAATTTAAAAGCTATCCAATAAACCATATAAGCTATAGGAGTGTTCTAAAGCTATTTTACACCCACCCCTCTTAGATTCATTATATAACTTTAAGGATATTAAGAATTGAATCTCCCTGTCCTGACAAAATGCATGATCTGCAAATGGCAATGAGGCATTGTACCAAGTTTCAAGTCAATACAATAAGCCACACTGGAAGAAAAGCATTCAAAAAACATTTGTGGCAGGCAGACGGACAACCTGACACTGACAGACAGACAGAAAGGTAAAAAACATGTCTCCCTCCTGGAAGAGGGGACACAAAATTAAACTATAACAATTCAATATTAACCAGATCAAAGTAGTGAAAGAGGACATATCTATCTAAACAATTTGACTAGCACAGAATTGACAGAAATGCTTAAATGTGTTCTGAGCAGAATGTGTGTGTTCGTGGAGGACAAGAAAGTAAAGATGACAAAACATGTTTGTGAAACACTGGTGTCATGGTTTACTCAGTGATAACAAAACACACCCCAAATTTACCCCATTTTCCACAATACCAAATTTTAAATAATATATAATTATATATGTATACCAGTTACAATGTAACCATTGTATGTTTTGTGTAATCATAATATCATTATTATATAAATATTGTTGTATCACACTCAGAATCTTTACACACAAATGAACCATGAAAAACAATTTTAGATAGATTATATTAGTAACTCTTCCTGAAACCAATATTGGCACAATTTTTCAATTACTATATCAAAGCTCAGGTGTGAATTTCAACAAAATTTAAAGTGAATTATGAATTCATATTTTCAACAATTAGAGAATTTTCCCCGACTTTTAAAAAGTTTGGCTAGAAGGACAGACAGAATTGAGAATATCATTAGATGTCCCAAATAGATAAACATGTCCCAAAAATTACACACACACACACATATATATACATGTATATATATATATATATATATATATATATATATATATATAATTCTAACTCATTTAATATATTAATTAAACCTTGCCTGCATACATAATAATCACTATTACCTTCTGTGGTGACACCGTTCGTAATTTCTTAATTTTTCTGGGAGTGATCATAGGACTTCTAAGTTTCTTGGCAAGGTAGGTTGGTCCATGAGCTGTCTCCTTAATCTTCTTAAGGGCTTGTGCACTAGCTTCTTGAGATTTGGAAAATGAAGATATGGTCCAAATGCATTGTGGACACAGGAATCTTCGTTTTTTCTGCTCTGGAGTAAACTTTACCCCTAAGTCTTTCTGTAAAACATCTTTCACAGTTCTGTCAATCCTAACCAATTTAGAAGTCAGACTTTTCTTGTTTCCAGGTTTTTTGGAACATGAAAAAGTTTTTCCACAGCTTATGCAATTGTTGGATTCCATTTTGATTATGAGATCACATAAACCATTAAAAAAATTAGGAATGTTGATGGCTTCATCCGTACCCGCCATTTTCTGAAGCATCCACTGTTTTCCCATAATTCCTGCATGCCTCAGTGCACTCTGGTTAATTTTCTTTATCAATGAAATCAAATTTCAGCAAAAGTTTATATAGGGAGAATATTACTTCAATCCCATGTTACAATATTTAGTTCACATATATTTCTCGATTTCTAACGTTTATTTCAAACTTTAAATTCATTTTCATGTCAAATAACGAAGTAGTAAAGAGCGTAGTAGCGTTTTCCGTAAAAGGCTATATCTCCATATTTGGAACGTCATTAATATTCAGTATTTCACGCTGTGCGCATACGCAATGACAAGTTCCGGTAAAATGGAAGGTGTTAGCAGCGAAATTCAAACTCGTGGTTTTACATTCTCAAATGCAACTAATTGAAATGGATTTAACGGCAAGTGGATCGTTAAGGTAACTTTCCAAATGCATATGAGTGATGTGTTACATAATTTTACCGAAACATGCACTGTGTGCAATGTTCATTTTGCTACATTGCAGGTATATAGGACGCATTATATCGTTAAATCGGGTCCGTAGGACATTATCATTTTAACGATAGAACATTCTATCTACCGAAAGACCGCCCCATATAGTCGTATCTGACGACAAGCAAGGGGAAGTGAGGACTTATTCTAACCCGGATCCCATATAGTTTTACGCAATATATTTAAAAATAATTCATTTTACTCTAAAAGTACTTTGGACCTAAACTCTAGTATGGATATAGCAGAACAGTTTTATAGTATATAAAAACAACTATCTGTGCACTTCGCACCCTATGAGATCACAACGAACAAGTACGTCACGACGTACATCTTACAATTCATGTCTATATGGTGTCGTTCTATTGATAGGCGTTATCAAGTGATAAGCCGTATACGTGAACAAATTTCTTGTCAAATAATATATTATTTCAATTTCGTATAAAATCACTCAACATTTTTTATATTTGCGCGAAGGTCATAATTCACATTGTGACCTTGAAATCGCCCCTCTATTTTCTCCCGATCCCGATCATCACTACGTTATGTAAGAAAATCTAATTTACATAATGATTGCGAGCAGAGTGTAAAGGAGTGACGATATACGGTGTATGGTGGTGTATAAAGTGTATATATATATTTATATTCCTGTTACCAAAGGAAAAGTTAGGACACACTTCTGACACATAAAGAAACCCCCCTTTCCGCATTTGATTAAGTCTGGCATACTCTTGAAAATGAAAGAAAAAAGAAAAAAAAAGAGTATCCTGCATTAGCTGCATTTTAAATTTCCCTTTATCGGAGCACTTGGTCTCTCTATAGATCTGGGTTTTTACTATATCAACTATAGGAAGTCTCATAATTGTTCATGAAAAAGTGAAGATAATGAACAATCTTATAATGATTACACAATTGAGAGTAGGGTAAACACGGATCCTTGTTAAAATATGAGTGGTGGCAACTGCGGTGCCAGTAGTCGTGTTTATGAGAATGTGAGGGTTGGTATGTGGTCCAAATTTGGTGGTATATGGTGTTAGTGAAAATTTGGTTGGTAGTTTGTGGTGTTAACGAAAATGTGAGCGGTGTTATGGTGGTGAAACATGCAAACTAATAAAACTAAATCAATCTCTTTAATTAATATTATGGAAAGAAATGCAAAATTAAGGACCTATATAGATTATAGTGTGAGTAGTGTTAAAGAAACCCAAAGTCAAGGGAACTGGTGTGTCGATAGTGGGGAGTAGGTGTTATTTAGCGTATAAGCGGTAGTGCGTGATGTACAAGTGGTGGTATGTGGTGTTTATAAAATGTGGGTGGTAGTATGGTGGTGACACACAATCTAATATCGGTAGATCAATCTCTTTCATTAATATTGTTATGCTAAGAAATACATAACTTGGGACCTAAATGGGTAGTGGTGTGAGTTATGTTAAAGACGATGTAAGTGATGGCATGTGGTGTGCCAGTAGTGGTATACAGTTGATGGTATGGGTGTATAGGTGTTGGTATGTGGTGTATGAGTGGTGGTATGTGGTGTGTAGGTGGTGGTATGTGGTGTTAATGGAAATGCGAGTGGTGGTATGGTGGTGTTAATGGAAATAGGCATGGTAGTATGATGGTAATACATGCAAACTAATAACGGTAGATCTATCTCTTTCGTTGATATTGATATGTAAAACTATCAATTCTCAGACCTGTATAGGTAGTGGTGTGAGTAATGTTAAAAAATATGTAAGTGATGCCAGCAGTGGTGTACAGGTGGTGGTATGTGGTGTACAGGTGGTGGTATGTGGTGTATAGGTGGTGGTAAGTGGTGTGTGAGTGGTGGTATGTGGTGTATAGGTGGTGTTAATGGAAATGTGAGTGGTAGTACGATGGTGATACATGCAAACTAATAACGGTAGATCTCTTTCGTTGATATTGATATGTAAAACTATCAATTCTCAGACCTGTATAGGTAGTGGTGTGATTGGTGTAGAACAAAAAGGAGTTAAAACACATGTGTTAGCATCTGATGTGGCATTAGCTGTGTGAAAATGGTGTTTATGGAAATGTGAATGGTGGTACGTGGTGTATAAGTGGTGGTATGTGGTGTTAATGAAAATAATGGTTGTGGTATGTGGTGTTAACGAAAGTGTAGGTAGGGTGTATGTGTGATGTTAACGAAAGTGTGGATGGTAGTAGTTGGCTGGTTATTTCACGTCTCCCGAGAAATTTTCACCCTTATATACACCACTTGTGGTTGAAATACTATGCTTGGTGGTTCTACCCGTAGCATTGATGGCTCTTTAGCCTGCAAACGCCTACCACCATAAGACCCGTAAATGCGGTGCATCTGGAGGACCAATCACTACCAATGTTTACGTCTGAGGTTCGCGATGGCATGAGGAGGAATCGAATTCATGAACTTCTGGTTAGGAAACAAACACTCTTATCATTGAGCAATGCGACCGGTAATTGCGTGGTGGTGGTGGTGGTGGAAACATATAAAGAACCTAAAATCCAGGAATTATTCATTCACTTTTATGCATTCGAGCAGTTAACATGATTGAGTGTTCAGAGTGTCATGGTTTATTTTCTCGCAGAGATGCCATGATGCGTCACAAAAGACTAAAACACGGGGACAGCGATCAGGAAGAGGATATTGACATGAGTGATGTCTCTCCAACACAGAGTGATACTGACAGTGACGCAGAGGACGAGAATATCGTCTTTCGCCAAATGGCACATAAAGCGCGAAAACATATTGCCGGGGAGTGGCAGAAGAGATACGAGAAATACTTGAACCAAAATATGTCAGAAAAGAAAGCTAGTAAGAAAGCAGACGAAAAGACCAAAGGAGAAACTTACCAACAGTTTAGAAAAATGTATGAGCGGTTCCTTTACGATCAGTATCAGTTGCAAGAAGACACAATGCACGAAAAGGTGACGGACGCCATCGATGAATTTGTGTCCGACAATCATGGATTAAAGAAATCCATCAAGATGGCTCTTCGCAAACACAAATATCTACTTGAATCTTACCTAGATAAGTATGACAATGATGAAGACGAGGAGGAGGAGGAAGACGAGGAGGAGGAGGAGGAAGACTAACCGATGCGACATAATCACACCACTGTATAACGAGAAACACCGTCTTTAAAAACTGAATTCATTCAAATATTGACCTGCATCTACTTGAAGGAAAAAGCTACCTCAAATGACATTTTTTCATCTAAAATATGCAATAAATAAAAGTTGTAAACCTACAAAAATGTGTTATTTTTTATCACACGGGTATTACGAAGCGAACTCACATAAGATATTTTACAAGATGGGCACCAGTATGAAGAGACGGGAGTTGGTCATTTTCATCATTTGAGTCATCATGGCTCAACGTGAAGGGTTTTATTTTACGCTCCCCAGTGATGGGTCTAAGGAATCCTTTCCAAACAATACGGCCGCTCAATTTTAAATCTTATCACCCCAATCCATGGATTTGACGGACGGGGAATGGGAAGTGGGTTTAACCGAAATGATGTTCCCCAATGCCTTGAAAAACATCACAGTGGAAGAGGCTTATTTCGATATCCTCGTCCCCGAAGATTTCCTTCCCCACGTCAAAAATCCGGATATTTTCAAATGGGGACGATTTCGACTGGGAAAAGTCAAGCTGCTTCCTTTGAGGCAGTGTCCCGTACTGGTCGAATGGCCCAATACCCCCTGGACTCAAATCATCGATAGCAAGATGGCTATCGTCCGAATTCACTTCAGACTCGGAGCTTACGTTCATTCCGCGGCTTTAATCGACGAAATCAACGAAGGACTGGCAGGAAGTATGAAAAAGATATGGAAAACGATGGGTAACCCCAAAGAAGAGAGTTTCATGAAATTAGTTAATTTCGAAAAATACGAGCGAATCGTGTATCAGTTTAAAGGGAAAACACTCAAAAAAATCCCCTTGTGCGTTCGCTTCCCCACATCCTTAGCTTACAAACTCGGTATGGATAGTCAGAAACTCATCCTGCCAAACGAACCGGAGACCAAATGGGTCAACGTGACTTACTTGGGGAACAATACCACGGATGTGTACGAAAATCTGAAATCCATGTACGTGTATTGCGATGTCGTGAACCCTCAAGTGGTGGGGTCCAACGAATTGAAATTATTAAGGGTGGTTCCTTGTACGTTTCACCTGGTGGACGGACAACAAGCCAAATGGGAACCCATCAGGGCCGAATATTTAAAATTGAGTAAAAAACATTTCGATACCATCGACATTCACATCATGACCTCTCTGGGGACCCCCATGCCCTTTTTAAATGGTAGAACACTGGTGAAACTTCATTTCCGAAAGGTGTATTGAAGAGAAAAGTCGAGTTACGATGAAGTATCATCGCGGAGTCAGGCGTCAGAAAGGACACGGAATATTTTCCATTCTCCTCCCTATGGTTGTTAGTGCCATAGCCGGAGCCGTCCAAGGGGGTAAAGGAAAGGAAAGAAAAAAGAGGCGTCGTACAAAGTATAAAAAGCGTGTTTAACAACCGACAGTCTCCCCAAGAGTATCCTAATGGGTTATTACAGCCTAATACACGAAAGGCGAATTTAACGACCAATGATCAATCTCATAACCCCCATAAGCAATACAAAATAGATAGTTGGGCAAACACGGACCCCTGGACACACCAGAGATTAGTGATGAAACGATTGTCCCCGATGATCGATTGTCGGTCGTTCAGAGACCCACGATGCTACTAATCGATTATAAAATAAAAGTCGCCGACATCGTTGACCAAATAAAATCCGGAAATCACTTCAACTTTGTTCAAATTTTATTTTCTGTATGTCAAACCCGATCAAAAATAAGCAAAGAAAATGCCGGGAGATACGAAGGACGGTAACAACAATGACATTCAACAGTCAAAATAAAGGAGTCTATCTCTGATATCTTTGATACATTGATATTATAGATAAATTCCATTACTTGATATATTGGAATTCTGATTTATATACCAGTGAATAAATGAAACAAAGAAGAATTCAAATGTTGTTTCCATACATTTAATGATTCTGTTACATCTAATTTGAGGGGAAAACACTTAAATGCCAATTCCGATTATAATCGATTAGTAATCGAGTACATGTGTCCGATTATTGCTGATAATCGATTGTGGTTTTAGGTCCGATTGCCCATCACTACCAGAGATGCGATCAGGTGACTAGGAGGAGTAAACATCCCCTGGCGACCGGTCACACCCCCCGTGAGCCCTATATCCTGATCCGGTTAAAGGAGTTATCCATAGTCGAAATCAGTGTGCCAAGAACGGTCTAACAATCGGTATGAAATACGTCAGATAGCATTTGACTATCTAACGTATGAGAGGTCTGCTCAGCTGACATTAGATACTCACCAGTGAAAATGGTTCAGGCCAT
Source organism: Ostrea edulis (assembly GCF_947568905.1). Taxonomy (NCBI): domain Eukaryota; kingdom Metazoa; phylum Mollusca; class Bivalvia; order Ostreida; family Ostreidae; genus Ostrea; species Ostrea edulis. The sequence goes on along the minus strand of NC_079169.1, from coordinate 40,124,627 downwards.
GCATTGCCCTGTCAGAAATCTATTTATTCCCCGAACTAGCTTGAGGAGAGAGCTGGGAATACCCTCAAGACCCAAAGAAAAAAATGTTTTTCATTATCTATATCACCTCAGTATTGGGAACAGAATCATTGAATTGAACAGGTCACCAAGCACATGGCTATCCTTGAAAAAAAAAAGTTGGAGGAACTAGATCCAACCAAACTCGCAGCATCGAAAAATAACAACCTCTGGTACATCTGTAGTGAAATGGAGCATTGATCGCTAGATTTCCCCATGTAGCCTGTTACAAATGCGGACAGTTAGGACCCTGGATAAGTGACTGACAGCCACTAGAAATCGAAGTAATGACTTTTGCAACGAGGTGAACGAGCCATCAAAACCCTGGAACCCCTACAAAGAAGAGAGAACTTGTGCGATTGCGTTCAAACTGTATGACTTGTGTCCATGTGTTCTTATAATGGTTTTAAGAATTGCATGTTCAATAAAATGTAAAATATTTGTGTAATCATTATCTTCACTTTTTCATGAACAATTATGAGACTTCCTATAGTTGATATAGTAAAAACCCAGATCTATAGAGAGACCAAGTGCTCCGATAAAGGGAAATTTAAAATGCAGCTAATGCAGGATACTCTTTTTTTTTTTTTCCATTTTCAAGAGTATGCCAGACATAATCAAATGCGGAAAGGGGGGTTTCTTTATGTGTCAGAAGTGTGTCCTAACCTTTGGTAACAGGAATATAAATATATATATACACTTTATACACCACCATACACCGTATATCGTCACTCCTTTACACTCTGCTCGCAATCATTATGTAAATTAGATTTTCTTACATAACGTAGTGATGATCGGGATCGGGAGAAAATAGAGGGGCGATTTCAAGGTCACAATGTGAATTATGACCTTCGCGCAAATATAAAAAATGTTGAGTGATTTTATACGAAATTGAAATAATATATTATTTGACAAGAAATTTGTTCATGTATACGGCTTATCACTTGATAACGCCTATCAATAGAACGACGCCATATAGACATGAATTGTAAGATGTACGTCGTGACGTACTTGTCCGTTGTGATCTCATAGGGTGCGAAGTGCACAGATAGTTGTTTTTATATACTATAAAACTGTTCTGCTATATCCAGACTAGAGTTTAGGTCCAAAGTACTTTTAGAGTAAAATGAATTATTTTTAAATATATTGCGTAAAACTATATGGGATCCGGGTTAGAATAAGTCCTCACTTCCCCTTGCTTGTCGTCAGATGCGACTATATGGGGCGGTCTTTCGGATGAGATCGCAAAAACCGAGGTCTCGTGTCACGGCAGGTGTGGCACGATAAAGATCCCTTCCTGCTCAAAGGCCGTAAGCGCCGAGCATAGGCCTAAATTTTGCAGTCCTTCACGGGCAGTAATGACCTCTCCTGCAGAAAGATCTGACTCAAACCACACAATATCGTGAACATATGATGAAACTCTGTGCATGTTAACCGAATTAAGTTTTATAGAACTACTGAATAGCTGAGCTCATTGTTTACAAAACAAAGTCATAGCGATTTTCAGAAATAGCCGCGTTTCTGAGAAATGAAACCGAACCCGATCTATTTTCTTAGTGATGATGCAATACTACGGGTCAGTAAATTATGTACGTGTAAATTGTTTCATTGAATAAATGTGTAAACTTTCAACCATTGTTCTTTAATTCTTTTTTATTTGAAAATTTAACATAAAGGAATACACCAGGAATACAAAACGCTCACACGCTATCCCCCCACACCGCGCCTGCTACACATCGCCACCTCTCCCCACCTGCCCAGCTTAACCGCGCCAACCCCGCTTGACCGCGCCAGGTGGCCCCGGCCACCTGGCCAACTGCTTAACCCCCTCTATAAAACCCCGCACTCCAAACTACACTCAAAACTGCACTCCGTTGAACCCCCTATCGGCCCGCACTCAAAACTGCACTCAGTTGAACCACCCATCTAGGCGGGGTATACTACTTATATGACTCTTGTCCCCATATAATTATTTATTTTCTTACAGAATTGAACAAATTTAATGATTTATAGCTTTCCAGAAAACATCTTTTTTAACATATAAAATCTTTCTAAAATTAAGACCAGTTAGGAAAGCAACAATTCATTTCTTATTTCACAAAGACCGTTTCTAAGACAGTAAAAATTCTTGCAGAAATACATTGAATCTTTCAGCACCACTCTTTTTTCAGTCGACTTGTACTTAATTGACTTCATAGGGATTGTAAGCTCGCAAACGAAATGACGCGAGATCCGGTGACAAACAAACCTTTACGGTTTGCATGAAATCATACAAGTTGGAAATATCCTGCAGTTTTTATCGTTGTTTTGGACGATGCAAAGAAGATGGAGAAAGTTGTGCAGGTCAGTATAAATGCATTCTAATACCTGTAGTAAACTTGATTTCCATTAGATGAATATAAATATTTTGGTTTTGTTTGTTACCACATCTAGGGCCTTCATACCGATCATCAGTCTTTAGTTACATATACGCTCAAGTAGATATAAAGAGATTTACATGCATTTATTTACAATCCACAAATCAAAATGTACACAGTTATACGTAACTTGCAGTCACGCTTGAAAATGTATAAATGAAATGTTTATAGGGGGAGGGAGCATGATTTTACGATCTATAGAGAGAATTTTTACAAAAAACATTCCTAGGCACAGCAGCTGTAGTACTGCTAAATAGTACTCTTTCCATGACATATACAACAAAACTTCATCACTGATTTCTTATCGGCGTCGTGCGTGCATGACCTTGATTAGCTGCAATAATGTATCCCTCTCCTTTAAAAAAACGGGGTGGGGGGGGGGGGGGGGGGGGGGCGTCAGATTAATAAACTCGGAGAGGGCTACATTATTGCAGCTAAACCTTGATAAATGTAATATTTACACAATTTTCAAAAAGAAGTGATAGTATTTAATATTTTAAAACATTAAATTATTGTTTTTAGAAAGTGGATTCATTGAGATTCGGTTGGTACTTGGTGAAAAGGGGGGGGGGGTATAATTTGATAACATACATGTAATACGTTATGTTTTGAGGTTCGTACAACTGTATTGATTGTTTACTGGGAATATTATTATTAAACAAACTTTCTCCATCTGCATTGAATTTTTCTATCCTTTCTCCCTAAACCAGTTTCAAATTGTATAAACACAGTTTTGTGTATTAGTTTAAACTAAATTCAAGAATGTGGCTTTGATTTAAGACTTACAATAACTTCCTTGCGATAAAGAGAAACGTATTGCATGAAAATGATTTCTATTCCAATTTTTTTTTATTTAGGTTAGATGGATCGATGCCATTGAGACCAATCTCTTGAAATATTCCCGGACACCTTGATACCCACGCCATGACATACAGTTCCTGTAAGTGCTGACTTACCGTCAAAGCAGCGACTTGTGTAACACCTAATGGTGCAATCACTTATTTTTCAACTTTGAATACAGGATCAACATGTGCTCCACAGCGAAATTCCCGCAAAACCCACGTCTGGAATTAAGCACTCGTTTGCTTTTTTTTTTTTTTTTTTAAATTTTGATATAATTTTTTTCATTTATTATCTTTTGCAAATCCTTTATGAATAAAATAAAACGTGTGTGTCAAATAGTTTAGTATAAATAAAAATGCACTACTGATTGTTATTAATTGTTTTATTAAGTATATTTTATCATACGTGTTGATTTTGAGAATGAATGAAAATATTGAAAATATAATTCTGTTAATGGTATGTGTCCAGTCAGAGTCCTTTATGATCCCAGATAATTCTGCAGTCAGCTGTTGTCCAAATAATCAAGTTGCAACAATAAAATTTTATCACTTTGCAATGTTCTTTGTCCACTAAGAGCCCTTCATGATCCGGATAATTTGCATGCAGTCGGCTGTAGTCCAAACAATCGAAACACAATAATTCATATTGCACAAGCATGCGGTAGGCCGGGGTTCGAATCCCGGCCGCGACAAACCCAAGTCGTTAAAACGGGTAGTGATAGTTCCATCGCCAAACGCTCGGCATCAGGTGTGAATGTCACGGGTCCTCGGAGATGACCTTAAAAACGGATGACCCGTGTCACAGTAGGTGTGGCACGCTAAAGAACCCTCACTGCTCAATGGCCATAAGCGCCGAGCATAGGCCTAAATTTGAAGCCCTTCACCGGTCTTGATGACGTCTCCATATGAGTGAAAAATTCTTGAGTGAGACGTTAAGCAAGATACAATCAATCAATCAATCATATTGCACAAAACTGGCCCTGTATCAGGTGATAGTAAGGATGGCTGGACTTGAGGGAGAAAATACTCCTGAATTCTAAATGTAAGAAAAAGTTTATATGATTATAATGTACAGTGAAGACTATAAAAAGAGAATCCACAATAAACAGGCATTAATTATACAGAAGATACACATTCTACAAATTCTCTACCACATTATTGGAAGGAGCAACCACTGAAATTACTCTCTCCGGCATTTGCCTCCTTATATCTTTAGACAAGAAGTGCCCCCCCCCCCCCCCTCCCTGTAATTTCTTGCTAAATATTTAAAACTTAATCAAGACATAGATAATCAAGTCATCTTAATATTACTAATTTCTCCAAATTGCTTAAATAATAATAATAAAAACCAGTGAAGTAAAGGGCAATAATATAACCATAACACCCACCCACCCCTCAAATTTAGCCACATCACAAAATTATCTACTTGAGTTACATTGTACATTTGTATGTCTAATTATTAACAATAATAGGCTTAGTTGTGTGAAGAGAAGAAGTAAGTTGAATTAAAAGTATAAATGAATTGCGTAATTATCGAATAATCATTCATGAAGTTGAAGATGAACGTATACTTGCAGTTACCTGGTTGTTCTCCATCGACACTTGAACCACTGCATTGACAATATACGTCAATTTGTTAAGCAGGAACATAACAAATGGTTGTGGTACACAACGTTCTCTGATTTACACATAAGCGTTGGTTTTTCAGACGTGTAGTTGGCTCAATTCTATACTCGTATATACTGAATTGGATTTGTTTGTCACCGGAAACGCTTCACCGGAAGTGACGAGAAACGAGACTCACAGCCCCTATACTTTTGTACATGTGACAATTTCACTTCCATGTTTATATAAGAAAAAAAGTATCATATGAATTTGATATGGAATTATTTTTAAATCCCCTGTAAACTGTCATCCAATAACAAAATACTCCACTGTTTGAACAAATAAAAATACACACCCTTACAGTGCATGCATAATTTGTTATATCGTAATCAAATTGTTCTTGGTATTTTCAAAGATTCAACAGGAAATAATTCTGAATCAAAACTCTTTTGTAGATAAACACTTGCCTTAGAATTTTTAAAAATGAATATACAGTGTATATTACATATGTATTTGTGTATATTACATATGTATTTTGTGCCCTTCAGTAAAATTCATAAAATTTAATAAAATGAACCCTTATATGGCCCTATCATGTCCTCAAGAACCATTTTTTAAAACCCTATACAACAATATTCACACAGTTTTGTTATTTCTGTTCCTGTTGATCTACAGCAGATTTGAAATTCGGAATGACCCATTCTATTTTGCATTTATTTCTCCTTGGAAGGGGTCCAGGATCCCCCTTTATAAATAAAAAATTATGTGAAAAGATTGCTTTACTACAGGCATACCAAGGAAATCAATAAATATTCTATATGTATGGTATGCCATATATACACTGTACATGTATCTATGCATATCCTCTTCATTAAATTTGCCTCCCATGAGGCTTTTTTCAATATGTTCTGTATGAGAACTACAGGTATCTATCAAACACATCTAAATGACACTTTCAGAAAATTTATCATGTTTTATTAGCAAACACTTCACATGTTTATCATTATTACACTATTGATAGCCTCTATATAATATGTAACATTGGAAAGGAATTTTTGTCTCTTTCTCAGCTTTCAATCCCTGTATACTTCTTGCACATATTTGGAAACAGGCAAAAAATGGCAACTTTTACATGTTTAGGAACTGAAATGAAGAAAAGTATTTGTTATATTCAAATGTTGTTTCAGAGATTCAGACAACTCAAAATTCAATAAACATGTAGATATCAATAATGTATCACAGTGCAAAGCGATGGCCTGTGATAAACAAATTTTAAGTTACCTTGTTGCAATAATAGATTCTAAAGCTTACTCTCACTATTAATGTTGCAGATGTTGGCATGCATAGACATTCCTCAGAATTAAAGATTTACCTTCAAAAATCAACAATTATGATTTTTTTTTTACTGTTTTCATTTTAAATTAAACATAACTAGGTATTAAAGACAAGTACTAGTACCTCATTCTAATTGGTTTAATTCAAATTGGTGGAAATCCTTCGCATCTTGTAATTCCTCGTCGTCGATTACCCATGGATGCTTCCCATAAGTTCTCTCCTTTGTCATATTGCGGAAGCTGGTGTGGACTCAAAATCATGGTTTGTGATTGCGATGATGTAATTCCTACAAAAATATAAACCATGCTCATAGTTTAGACATTTCTGATCCAATTTAAATAAAGCTATATGGTTCAATGTTGCAAAATTGCATTAATACAAATCTAATCTGAAAACAATCTGCAACACATTACATTTAATGATGATGTATACAATATGATGTTTACATCTGAAACAGGAAAAATTTCTTACATTGGTTTTACTTTAGCCGAATTTCCATTGGTTGACTTTAACTGTATGAATATGTAATGATTTATATTCATTACATCATGGATTTTCAGTGACAAGCAAAGCATAATGTATGAACACTTGGTGAATACTTTGTACATGTACATATATATGTACATCCTGTCCAACTGTCTCATAGAAATTTCACATGTTTAGTGATGACATTTCTGTGGTGAGAGTATATTTATCAATTTCTCTGTATGTTAACTTTGGGTCCTGTCATAATATAAATTCCCACATTTATTTATCATTGAAATGATTTCATTACTACATTAGTCATAAACCTTATATCTCACTAACAATTTATCTTAATTAATACTGGATTGTTAATTTCATTAAAAATAAATGTGAGGTATTGAACTGATATCTATATTAGACATGTGTTTTAATTAAGTTACACTGCATATGAATTTGTTCTCTTTGGAGTTTCTTTCTTGAGCCACTAATTATCTGTATTGGTGTGTGAACACAAAATGTGATTCTAGTAAGGTGTACAAAGTTATATGTATAATTTAATCTAGATCATATCATGGTCATTGATACACTCATATGACTTTTTAAAATCATGTACCAGATCTATATGTTCACCATCTTCAACAGCAATACACTGGGAACAAGCATGACACAATTAATATTTATTTGAAAAATAATTTTTGAAAGTGCACCTCCACAATGTTAATTTGGGGGAGGGATGGGAGAGGAGGCATTTCCCATAAAAATTTGTTTGCATAGATCAACAGATTTATTGATATAAATCTGAATTACCTATAATCAAAGTAATGCGATATAGATATAGTGATTGATATTAGCGATTCCTCAAGCACTTTGATTTTAGAAACAATTTGAAGATTGTTTTAAAAACTAAATCACGCTTTTAAAAATATCTTCGTTAGTCAATCTTTAATCTGTGCCTGTAGTATTTCACTGAAGATGTACGTACACTTAAACTTTATCAACATATATCATTCTCTATGGCACTACGGACAGCTGGCGGACTTTTCAAAAGATACGAGATCTCTGAGAAAATTCGAGTCACTAACCTGGTTGTTTGAATGTTGTCGCTTTTTTTTTTTTTTTTGACAACTTATCCATCTGTAAAGAAGGTCCTGATGTATCTGTCTTTCCTGACTGGATTCCCGCTCAAATATGACAACAGTATGCAGAAGTGTGGCCCTGATACGATAAAATCTTCCTCCTGTTTCTACAGACGTCTCGGCATCATCATCACTACGTCGATGACGCTCCGCTCAAAATTATAGTCCAATGTCAAGGCCAGTAGTGTCAATTTTTAATCAGTCTAAACGTTACACAAAGTGTAGAAGAATTTATTTCTATTAATTCTGGAATAAATAAACCTTACATGACCACCCTATCTGGTATTTTAGAAAACCGAATCACACGCGTATAGTAACTTGCGTTTTTCTGCAGAAGTTTGGAAAGCCTGTGGCAATGTCTTTATTCGTAAGGGAATTGACGCTGTACGGAGTTTGTTCTGCGCGAGACCAAGCTCCGGTCACCTCAGTATATTCCGTTACGCTACAACTCCAATTTCATTATTCGTAGGGGAAAGTAGTCCCGGAGAATTTGACGCTGTACGGAGTTTGGACCATGGGTTGTTTTCATCTGCCCGTGTAGCACATTCAAAAACATAACGTCAAACGTAAACAACTTTCAAAACAAGAACGTAAACATCAAGTTCATTACTTTACACAATAACTTGAACAGAGTCTCCCTACTTTTTAATGATCTTTTGATCATTTTATGTTTAAAATAAGATCCATACTTTTATATTAAAGCTCTTAATGTCAATATCTTCAAACTTTTAACTACGAATTAATTCTTTAGTGTTATTTGCCTGCGTGACAATCACGGACGCACAATATACAAATCTGTATATTGTACTGCGTCACATAGGAGAGGTCTATTCGTAGGTGACGTAATGAGGCCTAAATGTTAATGTACAAAAAATTAAAAATTGTTGTTTTCAGGAATGGAGGAAAACTTAAAGAAGATGAGACATGGTCTTATGATAATTCATGTTTAAATATTGTCAATGAACTTAATTACCTTGGCATACTGTTTAATTATAATGGTAAATTCCCCAAAACACAGAAACATGCCACAGAACAAGGGAGAAGAGCATTATTTTCAATTTCCAATAAATTGAAAAAAGATTCTTTTAATACAGAAACACAATGTTTCATTTTTGATACCTATGTCAACACGGTTTTATCATACGGTTCAGAAATATGGGGTTTTCATAAAGCTCGAGATGTTGAGAAAGTGCATATAGGCTTTTGTAAAAAGCTTTTAGGTGTAAACAGTAAAACCTGCAATAATTTAGTTTACTGCGAACTTGGTAGAGTTCCTCTAGCAATCAAAATGAAACTTAGAATATTTAAGTATTGGCTTAAATTACCACCATCAAATAACTGTATCTTAAAAGCATGCTATGATGAACGAGTTTCCTGTAATGATAGTTGGACTGTAAACATTCAAAGAGAACTGGCAAATCTAGGTTTATCTTATCTTTGGAATGTCTCAAATGTAAATAATAATACTTACAAGTTAATTTAACAACATATGATTGATGTTTACAAACAAACAATTTTAGAAAACATTACAAATTCACAAAAGGTTTTTTATATCAGCATTTGATTGATAACTTTTGTTTACAGTTTTACTTGACTAAACCGGGTACCCATTGACTCTGTGCACAAATCTTTTATTACTCGTTTTAGAACTTCATCGCATAAACTGAATGTTGAAGTTGGAAGGCATAATAATATGGTCAGAAAATGACGGTTATGTACTGTTTGTGAGCTAAATGATGTGGAGGATGAGTTCCACTTTATTTTAAAATGCCCTCTATATGATGATTTGAGAAAACAAATTTGTTAAGAAATTCTATTATACAAAACCAGTGTTTACAAACTGATTAAACTACTCAGTGTTAAAAATACTAAAGAACTGATTAATGTTGGAATTTTTTTTTTACAGTATGCTACTAAGCTACGAAACTCTCATATGGTGTGATATCATTTGTTTAATCTAAATTATACATCGTTGTAACATTGTTGTCTACTCACTCTCCATAATGCCATTTTTGTGTGTTTGTATAAATGTATTTATGTATATGATATCCAATGAGCCTGAAATCTGAGGCCTCGACGGGGAGTTTGACACCTCTGTTAACGCTTGGAATCACAATATAATCATTCTCGGTTACCTTTCCCTTTAAAAGTTCTGGCAACAGGTGATACATCAGACTCTTTTCATAGCCCACTGGTACTTTAATAAGTACATATTTACCATTTAGCAGTTTGTCTCTTATTCTACAACTTTTATCGTATTTTTACAGCCTTTCTTACTTTTGTTTCCATGTTTACATTTAAATCTCCACCACGTGAATGTCCTTCATTCATACGCATATTACGAAGTACATGTAGTTCGAAATTTAGGATCAGAAAACGTCGATTTTAAACAATTTACAATAAGCATCAATTTAATTGCACCAAAACATTTCAAAATATGACTAAATATTTAGTCCTAAACATAACAGCTGTTAGCCCACCCTGGAGATTTCAATGCAAACTAAATAACTCTTACATATAGATAGATGATGTAAGGCTTTTAACTTTTCACATCCTTATTTAAAAAAAAAAAACCCCACTTGATCTCCTGAATTTTTAAGAGCAATTCTCTGTAACGACCAAAGAAATTCTGAAGGGGTCCGGCACGCATGATCTCAGATTTTGATAAAACTGACAGATTAAAGAAAGTATACCACAAAATGACAGAAATCAAACATATTTTATTATTGTGATGCATGGTTGCCATGGAAACCATGATAGAGGATTTTGACCATTGGGGTACTCCAATTTATACAAATGTAGCTATAATTATAAAAACTTACTTTCTTACAAGCCCAATAACTGAAATAGCCGCAACTCTTCTCTATCTTTGAAATCAGTATCAAATTATCAATAGCTGAAAAATCACGTAAGTTTGAGTTTTATCTAAATTATCTAACGTTGTCATGGAAACATATCTGAAAGGCTCATTGCCAAGTACTGGAAAATTGATAAAATTGCTATATTCACCACCTATTCACAGGAAAAGCCAGCACCTTACAGCAAAATGCATATTATAGTTGCATAGAACTAATATAAGTATTTCATATTAAAAAGTGGGCAAAGCATACATACGAAAACTGTATAAATATACAAAAAATGCATCAAATTCAAATTTTCAAATTTCCCTCTTTATTAAAGTTTGAATACATTTTCATCATGCACAGAATCACAACACTATCTTATCAAAATGATTGATTACTAATTTTTCAACAGTGAAACTGGCATAAAGTAATCAAAATATAACTTCTAAAACGGTTGCCATGGCAACAAAACTGTTGAAAAAACAATATATGTCTGATATTGAATTGATAAACAAGCCAGTTTCGACAATTAGAATATTCAAATTCAACTTTAAAAAAATCAATTCAGAAATGCAAGTATCAACATATCAATTGGGAAAAAAATACTGCCATTGCAACCCTTTAACCCTTTCTCTACCGTATCGGTCAATATGACCGATAGCGCGTAAAAACAGGGCTACACAAAAGGAGTGTCTATAAATCTTTGAAACTACGGACGTAATATATATGTTTTATATATCATATTTTTGGAAATTTTTTATATTTTTTAACTATGCAAAAATCAATTGAATAAATAAAGCCATTAAATTTAAAAAAGCATTTAAAATGAAGGATGACTTCGTCTAAATATGACGCAACGCTTTGTCGCAAGGCCATTTCCCCCCTCGCTATGATTTTTTTTTATTTTCCCTATGAATGCAATATTTTTTATATTTTTGAGAAGCATATATTCCCTGCTTTCAGTACATATAAAAATTATTTTTAATGGCTGGCAAAGTTATAAGAAAATAGTAATTTTTTGCACATATACGTTGTTTTACGATTTTATTTCGCAATGTTTAAACAGTTTAAACAGATCGGCGTTTTATCTATATTTATATATGGAAATAGGGAAAAGTAAATACATCCTGTAAAAGTAGAGGAAATGTTCTTTTTGATGGACCCTTATTCATATTATAATTCTCGGTAGTTTTTATATTACGATAAAATGAAATTGGGACATGCTGCGCGGTTTTCTTAAAAATTAGCGACAAATCGACGTCGCTAAAAGCAATCGACGCGCGTCGCACAATAAAGTGGTGAAAACTATTTGTATTGTCCTCTTTTAGTAAATTCAGTACCTGTTGATACACTAAAACAACATACATACATGTATGAAATAATCAGCCAGGTATCTCTGCTTTTTTTTTTAAAGCATAAAACCAATATTTGTTTATAACAGTTACACAACCTACATGTAACTTCATAAAACACCTATTGAGAATATTACATCGGCAGATTGAATTTAAAAAAAGATAAATAAAGTACTTCAAATTCAGATATAAACGTTATATTTGTTCGGAATGGAAATAATTTTTTTCTCTGCCAAAGAAAGAAAACAAAAAAGAAGTTCGCCTATATATAGCCTGTATACTTTTATTTTTCCGTGATCCGGATCGCGGGCCTCGCGGGGTTTTCTGAAAGTGTGCACGGAGAATGACATGTGTTTCCGTTTCAACGAAAACAACACAGCTTCACCGTGACTGTCACAACCAACGCTTGTATTTTACATCTTTAAAACGACCTGATGTCAGAAGAAGATGCCCTGGATCGCCTGTTGCAGGATGACCCAAACGATCATGCATTCAGTATAAATACGTACATGTAAGTTGATGTAGCCACATAGGCCGACTAAAAAGAAAACAAAAATGTGGTTTTGTCATGTTATGAAAAATTCACGATTAATTAACCGCAATTTGATGCCATGGTTTGTCGTTTCATGAAAGCAAATATTTATATTTTATGATATCTAAAACAAGTGAATAACACCCTGTCCGGGTCCGGCAGTTTGATTACCCCCCCCCCCCCTTTTCCCCAGAATTATCTCCTTACGTGACGCGCGAGTGTAAGAAGGGGGTGTATTTAGTGTATAATGGGATGGGGTGGTTTTAATCAGACTGGGCATTCACGACCGCTGGTGAGAAGGCTATTTTCCAAGTTTTTTCCATGTTTATAAAAGAAATTATCTTTCTATGAAAAGAAAACACAATCTGTTAGGAAAACACACTTATGATAGAATTTATTATCATAATTTGAATTATTTTCTTTATTCTGTAACAGAAATAAAAACAAAATGTGTGTTTGGGCCAAAATGGGGGTGGGTTAACATCAATCAAAGTCTGATTATGACAGGCTAATGAAAAATCATATTGATTTCTCTTTTATCCAAATGCATGTATTTTATATACACTTAGTAGCTTATGACCATAAATTAAATGTGATCCATACATGCTGGTACTTGTATGCTATGAGCTGATGGGCATGTGTTCCCTTCTTGCCCACAGGGGCTCGGTTGTCAGATATTGAAGTTTTGTATTATTTGTTCCCGAATAATTAATTGAAGTTTTGCATGATTTGTGTCCGAATAATAAATTATATAAATGCAAGGTGAAGATAACGAACAGTGATCAATCTCATAACTCCTACAAGCAACACAAAATAGATAGTTGGGCAAACACGGACCCCTGGACACACCAGAGGTGGGATCATGTGCCTAGGAGGAGTAAGCATCCCCTGTTGACCGGTCACACCCGCCGTGAGCCCCATATCATGATCAGGTAAACGGAGTTATCCGCAGTCAAATCAGTGTGCCAAGTACTTTAATGTACACATGATACACCTTTTTGAAAACCTAAAAAAGCGGATTTTGGTGGTGGATTTTATTTATATAATTTATTATTCGGACACAAATCATGCAAAACTTCAATTTATTATTCGGGAACAAATAATACAAAACTTCAATATCTGACAACCGAGCCCCTGTGTTCTTGCCGGTCTCCTCCGTGGCCGAGTGGTTAGAGCATTGCGCTCAAAATCACACGGCCTCTCATCTCTGTCGGCGCGAGTTCGAATCCCATTCGTGCCGGTAAGTGAGAAAGTTTTCCCAGTTTACTTTCGAAAGATCGGTGGTCTCTCCCCAGGTATCTGGGTTCTCTCTTCCACCAATAAAAAAACTGGGTGCCACCAGATAACTGAAAAATTGTTGAGTTTGGCAGAAAACATCAATCAATCAATCAATCTTGCCTAGATTTTCTCTAATTTCGACTAAATCCACAGCCCATCAGAGTACCATACAAGGGGATTTAGACACTGGGTACCTTTAAGAAGCAATTCAATTCAACTTTTATATCTGGGGTCATTCACTTTCCCTCAGAGTTTCAGTATTTTCGCTGGACCCTGTAGGTTTTAACCTGAATTTCTTCAGTATTTGCCCTCGTGTATAATATATGCTAGGCATAATGCAGATACCTATATGATACATTTTTTGTTCATTACCCACTCTGCTACTCTCGCAATGTATAATAAAATATTCGATTCATTTCTAACACATGTATGCAATCCCTTACCATATCTTTAAATAAATTTGAGTAAATAAATTTAAGTGCGAAACTGTTCCATGCTACCGTGAAACTTAGATTTTGCTTTTTAAACATAAACCAACAATTCTTAATTGTGATTTCTTTTCTTCTTTAAAAAGGGTATTGACATCCCAATATTTAGTGGGAAGTTCCCAGGTATCATCCGCTAGCGACAGTCTACTGACAAATCCAGACATGCATTGGAAGGATGCTGATATGGAGGACACAGGAACACCTGATCCCAGAACTGTGGCATTTCATTCGGGGTGACAACCTGGCTTTCAGTTGGTATGACTCTTTGAGGTTGAATATAGGGTTAAATCAGTGTAAATTTGATTAACATTCAAATAAATCCAGATAATACATTCACAATTGGAATCATGGCATTATGGTACACTGATATGTGTGTACCATTTTACTGTTCTTTTTTTTTTTGTGGTTTTTTTTTTTTTTTTGGCTGCATAACTAGGGATCGTATACATACAAAATGAGACAAAACAATTTCTAATTAGTTTCTAATTATAAGGTATGACACGTTTTAAGGTATGGTGGCCAATACTGATTTTATTTGCAATTTTCTTTCAGATATGGGGCCCTATTATTCGGAGAACTGCAGATTTTATGAAGCTGTCTTTGACAGAAGATTTGGTTTTCTCCATCTGTGTTGCCACCAACCATTATGCTGAGATGGTCACATCTAGGGGGAAGGGTTGCCATATACTTCCCAAGGAAGTTTGCAGCCTCTCACTGAAGAGGAACTGTACAGGTATTACTAGTTTTAAAAACCGATATTGTGGCAGTGACTTCCAGTTTCAAAAGAATAATAAAATGCATAGTAAAAAGATTACCTTTACCAAAATTAATCTGGCTGTGAATGTAACTCATTTATTAAATGTGTACTACAATTACCTCTGATAAAATTTCATAAGTAATTAAATGCATACTTTTCAGAGGGCCTTGATTATCGAAAACATTTACAGAGCCAATTTGAGTATTCAAAAGCTTTGACAATACATTAGTATTTAGGACTAAGTATTAAGAAATACTTTTTTCCCCAGGTTTTTGTGCATTATCTTATACACGCCTGCTGTGAAGTTCCAGTCGATAGACAGATATTGGTCAACGCATGTCCCTGTCGGAACAACTCGTTATCAAGAATTATGTCTAGAAATAGGTTTCAAGAGGTTGAATATAAGAACATTTTTGTTAAATATGATGCAAGTACATTTAAATCTAGTGATTGAAAGTAAGTACTTGAACATTCGCTTATGTTGAACTTGGAGAGGAAAAATGGTTAGTACTTTTTGATAACATTTGATAAGGTGTTGTTGCTTAGCAACCAAATATAACTGAATAAAAAATAGATTATTTTAGATTAACAATAATTGAAAGATCTTTGTTTTAATGTTGCAATACTTATTCTATTTAATGGAACATAATGGCAAAACGTCATATTATTAGAAAATGATGGACAAGTATATAAAGTACGAAGTTTCCATTTGATGACCTTTGACCTTAATTCTCTTCATACATTTTTTGTTAAAAACCTTTTAAAATGATTAAGATTTATTTAAAGATTATATTTTAAGATAATGTGACATTTACTAATCATCATGGATTGTAATTACGTTTAAATTGTGTCGAATGGATGCAGAAAGGCAAATTATGGTCAAAATTGTACTATGAGTGTTGTTACTTTGCAACCAAAAATATTTGTTTGTCAATAAAATTGATTAGTTTGATTTTGTTCTTTTTGTAGTATATTAAAAGGCACATTAGCTCATACATTTAGAATTTCCTATTTTTGACTCTAATCTAGTGAGAGGGGTCGTAATATATATATTTCAGAGAAAAAAGATTGCAAAAAAATGCACTTATATGACTTTTGACCCCGTAGACCTATATGAGGTCATGGGATACATTGACAAATTTTATAAGAAATTGTTCCCTGTCCAATTCCTAACAAAATTACATGTCATATGCCTACCCCAAATCGTGATCCATGCAGATTTAAATCGATTTTAAAATACTGTCATTTAGTCTCTAAAAACCTCTAAAATGTGCCGGTAGAGAAAGGGTTAAACAATATCAGTTTTAAAGATGCATTCTTTTAACTATTAGATTTAACACCGAGTGCAGCAAACATGCTGTTTTCTTTTAGCATTAAATATTAGACTTCAATTTTATAGCTTTACATGACCTAAAATTATCATAAAACTTTACAAATTAAGAACTTAATCCGAATTTCTTCTGTCAAATATATAGCATCTACATTTACTTGTAGCAATTTTCGACTGACTATAAACTTCTCATGCCATCTAGAATGATTGCAATTTTCCAAAATATTTATTTTATTATCTCTATTTTTTCCCCCAAATTTTTTATTAAATAACTTTAAAAAAAAAAAACTAGTTCTAATTGTAACGGGGACCATAACATATGTTCCCAAAACCTCCCCCAATCAAAAAGTGACGTCATTGTAAACCTATAGCAAAAAGCCTTTAATTACATGTAGTACGTTCAATATGGTCATTTCAGTACCAAGAAATAAAAGAAAGCGTTGAACGTGCATACACGCGCACGCGTGTATGATTCCGCACTTTTGTTGATGTCATTCAACAGGCATTTGCATCATATACCCACAGTATGAATTCTATAACGTTTCCTTCAAATATAAGGAAGTTATAGCGATTTTAAAATCGTCCAATCAGAATTCAGCACACGTGCATGCACGTGCTGAGCAGTAATTCTAACCACAACAATTTCTAAGGAGTACCAAGACACATCTAAACCGCTAATATCAATAGAATTGGATGAAAAACAAAAACGTTATCGTCCTTTAAAAATTGAACATTGAAAACCTGATGCACGTGCATGCACGTGTGCGTTGGCATTTTTTGTTACACTAATATATATATACACATATTATCTACCTAGACTGTGAATTTCAACTCATTCGCTTCATAAATAAGATAGCTACAAACGTTTTAGTATTATTCAATCAAAAAGAAGCACACGTGCATGCACGTGCAAATTGGTAATTTTGACCATGCAAATCAGTTAAGGGTCTCAATATCTACCTATAATATGAATATCAAGCCATTTCAATGAACAACAAAAAAGTTAGACTGATTCCAAAGTTGGTGTACAAATTTTGTAATGCACGTGCATACGCATGCACGCGCATGCAGACAAAATAATTATAAAATTTCACATCTACAAATGATATACTATCATCCTATTTATGTTTGATATCAATCCCTTTAACATTTTGATTTTCCATTTTTGGTACCAAAATTGCAGTGCACGTGAGTGCGCGTGCATGCACGTGAAGACAAAATGACTAGCGTTCTGCACATCTACAAACGCTATACTATCATCCTGGAAAGTTACATATGATCCCTTTTGTACTTTCTGAGAACACTTCCGGACAAAAAAGTACCAGATAAAAAGAATAATAACTAGATGCGATCTCGTTGCGAGCAATGAGTGGGTCTTCCGTCCAATTTTAGATCTGATGAGATAAGAATTTGACTGAGATTTTCGTTCATAAATAATGATACAAATATATTGTCTAGACGTACAATTTAGCTTCGATAATGTTTTATAAATATTGATCATTTAAGTGTTATAAATTAAAGACTCTCTGCCCCTCTCGGCCACTAATTAAAGGGGTCAACCTTTTTTGGAAAAAAAAGTTAATAATGTAATCAGGCGAGTCATGTCGCCCGGAGGCCTATTTTTTGATATCATTCTAGATATCTCGCAAAACTGAACACATTTTGTTCTACATGTCCTATCAAAATTTTCTTCAGAAAAAAGTTATTGATTGCAACATTTATCAGACTGTTAAGGCGAGTCATAAGGCCCGTGGACCTTTTTCTTGATATCTTTTGAAAGATCTTGCAAAATTGAACAACTATATGTCTTATCAAAAGTTTCTCGAGAAAAAAGTTATTGATTGTGACACTAATCATACTGTTCAGGCGAGCCATGAGGCCCGTTCGCCTTTTTCATGATTTTGTTCGAAAGATCTTACAAAACTGAACAACTTTTGTTCTAGATGTCTCATCAAAAGTTTCTTGAAAAAAATGTAATAGATTGCAACAATAACCCAACTCGTCGGGTGAGCCATGAAACCCGCAGGCCTATTTCTTAACATCGTTAGTTAACGCTTCCGAAACTGAACAACTTTTGTTCTACATGTCTTGTCAAAAGTTTCTCGAGAAAAACGTTATTAATGTTATTAATTGCGATACAAATTCCACTGTTCAGGCAAGCCATGACGCCCGGAGGCCTATTTTTTGATATCATTATATAGATCTTGCAAAACTGAACAACTTTTATTCTACATGTCTTATCAAAAGTTTCGTGAGAAAAAAAATTAATCATTGTAACAGAAATTCAATGGCACAGGCGAGCCATGAGGCCCATGGGCCCATTTCGTGATATGGCACGAACGATCTCAATAAACTGTACAACTTTTGTTATATATGTTTTAACAAAATATTTACGAGTAAAAAGTTCTGATTTAAAACGTGGAAAAAAATTGGGCACTTTTTTAAACTCCATTTTCGACCCCTACCGAGTTTCCATACTAGGCACTTCCGGAAATTTTGAAAACCCAGGTGCACAACTACAACATGTCGTCTAACATCTCTGAAAATTTCAGCACTCTAGCTTTTATCGTTTTTGAGATTTGGGACAGACAAAATGGTCATCTGAAAATCAATAAAAGGGGGATAACTTCCAAGCGAAAGTGATTTTTTAAAAATTGAATTGGTGGTACATACTTCAAATGGCAACGCACCAACTATGAAAATTTCAAGCAAATCGACCCAGCCATCTCCGAGACATCTTCTACACAAAATCGGTAAGGAAAAAAAAAAGAATAATAAGACTAGAAATGATCTCGTTGCGAGCAACGAATAGGTCTTCCGTCCAATATCTGACAAGATAGGACCTTGACTGGGAGAATTCAATTAGTGAAGAACAACTATGCATGAAATAAATAAACACGTACATATAAGACGTGATTTATCAATTATAAACAATTTCGGTTTTCTTTCATTCACTTTCGAGTATCTCGGGAGTCCATTAAACGACTAAAAATTCCTATTGGACCACGTAGGAACCCTCACTAAAAACTTCCATAAAAAAAATGCTGAATTTTTGTACAACTTCCGGTTTCGAACAACCAACTTCCGGTGGAAATGGTATGACTTCTTACACTCTTTTAAATAATGTAATGAGCATTAGAATTTCAAAAAATGAAAAATTTCATATTTTTATGGTACTTCCGGCGGATGACGGAAGTGACGGCAAGATAAATGAAACACGTATGTCACATCTACAAGTCACCATCTAACATTCCTGAAAGTTTCAAGACTCAATCTTTGATTATTTATACCACAACGCCTGGAGAAAAATACCTGGAAATCGTAGATATTTAACAAACGGAAGTGAATTTTCAAAAAAATAAATAATTCACTATACTCTAAATATGGATATTGTCAATTATATATGCAAAAATCATATCAAACACTTGATTTATAAGCGAGAGATAGGATAGCAAAGAAAGACCAATTCTTCCAAGTTTTTCTCTAAAAACCGGAAGTTGCTGGTTAAACTTCCGGTAAGTTCAACATTTTCTGAAACTTCGAAAGAGACCTAATCAATCAATGCAAGTTTTGTTTCAAAAGCATAACTTTGAAATTTGATGTTTCTTTTGTTCACTTCCGATGACGGCCGGAAGTGACGGATGACAATGATCAACCTTATTACAGAGTTAAACGTCAATATCTATCATTCCTGAAATTTCAAGACTCAATCGTAAATCATTTATAAGAAAACGCCCGGACAAAATGTCACTTGAAGAGCGAAAATTCAGCCCTAACCTGCAACCGGAAGTGAATTTTGAAATGGTATCAAAGAGTATCTTAGACATGGATAATGTCAATAATATCTGTAAATATCGTATTAAAAAGATGATCAATAGGCGAGATATACGAGAACAAAAAAAAAGACCAAATTTTCAAAGTTTTTCTCTAAAAACCGGAAGTTGATGGTTAAACTTCCGGTAAGTCTAACATTTTCTGAAACGCCAAAAGAGACCTAATTAATCTACGCAAGTTTTGTTTCAAAAGCATAAATTTGAAATTTGACATTGATTTTGTTCACTTCCGGTGACGGCCGGAAGTGACGGATCGCAATGATAAACCTTATTACAGAGCTACACGTCACCATCTATCATCCCTGAAAGTTTCAAGACCCAATCTTTAACGGTTTGTGAAAAAACGTCTGGACAAAATGTCAATTTAAAAACGGAAAATCGGACATAACTTACGACCGGAAGTGAATTTTCAAAAATTGGTAAGGAAATATAAACTTCAGATCGCAACGCATCAACCCTGAAAATTTGAAGCAAATCGATCAAGCCATCTCTGAGAAATGCACTGCACAAAATCGGTAAGGAAAAAAAAAAGAATAAATATAACGAGCTATAACTGTGTTGGGATGCCAACACAAATGTCTCCGAACACCTCCCCATGTCAGAAATGCTTTTTGATGCCAGATATGCACTCAGGATCCTCAAAAAACCCTAGAAACTGAATTTTGTTCAAATCCGATGGACTTGATTTTTAGCCGCCATTTTTGATGCCAGATATGGACTCAGAATCCTTCAGAAACCCTAGAAAATCAATTAAGTTGAAATGCGACGGACTTGTTTTTTGGCCGCCATTTTCTTCAATGGCGGCCATTTTGAAACATTTGAAAATAGATTGTAAGAAAATACTGATGCTAAAAAAGAACTGTGGACCCTCAATTGACCCCAGAACCCAAATGCTGTAGAGATTTTAACACTTTGAAATATTTCGGTATATGGCGGCCATTTTGAAAATGGCGGCTCGAAATTTTTTTTGATGGTGGAAATGGACTCGGGGTCACAATATTACCCTAGAAATAAAATTTGGTTGAAATCCGACAACTTTGATTTTTTGACGTTTTTGGCCGCCATTTTGAAACGGCAGCCATTTTGAAAATTTCCAAAGTTGATTGCACCCCTCCTTATGAACCCCTATCAGCTCACAAAGTTTGAAGTTGATCAGTCGAAGCAGTTTCATATAATCGCGCGGACAAATTTTTCACTAAAGAAGAGGAATAATAAGAAGAATAGAATAAGAACGAGCTATAACTGTGTTGGGATGCCAACACAAATGTCTCCGAACACCTCCCCATGTCATAAATCCTTTTTGATGCCAGAAATGGACTCATATTCCTCCATCAAACCTAGAGAGGAAATTAGGTTGAAATCCGACGGACTTGAAGTTTGGCCGCCATGTTCTTCAATGGCGGCCATTTTGAAACATTTGAAAATTGATTGGAAGGAAATACTGATGCTAGAAATGAAATGTGGACGCTCAATTGACCCCAGAACCGAAATGTTGTAGAGATTTTAACATTTTCAAATATTTCGGTATATGGCGGCCATTTTGAAAATGGCGGCTCAAAAAAAAAATTTTGATGGTGGAAATGGACTCGGGGTCACTAAACTATCCTAGAAATAGAATTTGGTTGAAATCCGACAACCTTGACTTTTTGACGTTTTTGGCCGCCATTTTGAAACGGCGGCCATTTTGAAAATTTCGAAAGTTGATTGCACCCCTCCTCATGACCCCCTATAAGTTCACAAATTTTGAAGTGGATCTGTCGAAGCACTTTCATACAATCGAGCGGACAAATTTCTCAGGAAAGAAGAGGAATAATAAGAACTAGATGCGATCTCGTTGCGAGCAACGAGTGGGTCTTCCGTCCAATTTTAGATGTGATGAGATAAGAATTTGACTGGGATTTTCGTTCATAAATAATGATACAAATATATTGTCTAGACGTACAATTTAGCTTCGGTAATGTTTTACAAATATTGATCATTTAAGTGCTATAAATTAAAGAATCTCTGCTGCTCTCGGCCACTAATTAAAGGGGTCAGCCTTTTTTTTCGACAAAAAAGTTAATAATGTTATTTACTGTGATACAAATTCGACTGATCAGGCGAGTCATGTCGCCCGGAGGCCTATTTTTAAAAGAAAAATATCATTCTAGATATATCTTGCAAAACTGAACAAATTTTGTTCTACATGTCTTATTAAAATTTTCTTGAGAAAAAAGTTATTGATTGCGACATTTATGAGACTGTTAAGGCGAGTCATAAGGCCCGTGGGCCTTTTTCTTGATATTGTTTGAAAAATCTTGCAAACCTCAACAACTTTTGTTCTACATGTCTTATCAAAAGTTTTTCGAGAAAAAAGTTATTGATTGTGACACTAATCAAACTGTTCAGGCGAGCCATGAGGCCCATTCGCCTTTTTCATGATGTTGTTCGAAAGATCTTGCAAACTGAACAACTTTTGTTCTAGATGTCTTATTAAAAGTTTCTTGATAAAAATGTTATAGATTGCAACAATAACCCAACTGTTCAGGTGAGCCATGAGACCTGCAGGCCTATTTCTCAACATCGTTATTTAACGCTTGCGAAACTGAACAACTTTTGTTCTACATGTCTTATCAAAGGTTTCTCGAAAAAAAGTTATTAATTGTGACACTAATCAAATTCTTCAGGCGAGCCATGAAGCCCGTTCGCCTTTTTCATGATGTTGTTCGAAAGATCTTGCAAAACTGAACAACTTTTGCTCTAGATGTCTTATCAAAAGTTTCTTGACAAAAATGTGATAGATTGCAACAATAACCCAACTGTTCAGGTGAGCCATGAGACCCGCAGGCCTATTTCATAACATCGTTAGTTAACACTTGCGAAACTGAACAACTTTTGTTCTGCATGTCTTATAAAAAGTTTCTCCAGAAAAAAGTTATTGATTGTGACACTAAGCAAACTCTTCAGGCGAGCCATGAGGCCTGTTGGCCTTTTTCATGATGTTGTTCGAAAGATCTTGCAAATCTGAACAACTTTTGTTCTAAATGTCTTATTAAAAGTTTCTTGACAAATTCGACTGTTCAGGCGAGCTATGATGCCCGGAGGCTTTTTTTGTAGATATCATTAGATAGATCTTGCAAAACTGAACAACTTTTATTTTACATGTCTTATCAAAAGTTTCGTGAGAAAAAGGTTAATCATTGTAACAGAAATTCAATGGTTCAGGCGAGCCATGAGGCCCATGGGCCCATTTCTTGATATGGCACGAAAGATCTCAATAAACTGTACAACTTTTGTTATATATGTCTAAACAAAATATTTACGAGTAAAAAGTTATGATTTATAACGTGGAAAAAACTTGTACACTTTTTTAAACTCCATTTTCGACCCCTACCGTGCTTCCATACTAGGTACTTCCGGAAATTTTGAAAACACAGGTGCACAACTACAACATGTCGTCTAACATCACTGAAAATTTCAGCACTCTAGCTTTTATCGTTTTTGAGTTTTTGTCCGGACAAAATGGTCATCTGAAAATCGATAAAAGGGGGATAACTTCCAACAGGAATTGATTTTTCAAAAATTGAAACGGCGGTACAAACTTCAAATGGCAATGCATCAACCCTGAAAATTTGAAGTAAATCGATCCAGCCATCTCCGAGAAATCTTCTGCAAAAAAATCGGTAAGGAGAAAAAAAAAAAGAATAATAATAATAAAAAGAAAAGTGAAAAATCAACAATAGAATAATAGAAGGGTCTTCCGCTGAAGACGGAAGACCCTAACTAGTTCTAATTGTAACGGGGACCGTTACAGATGTTCCCCAAACCTCCCCCAATTAATAAGTGATGTCCTTGTGAATCTATAGGAAAAAATCATTTTAATTTAGCCTTTAATTACATGTAGTACGTTCAATATGGTCATTTCAGTACCAAGAAATGAAAGAAAGCGTTGCACGTGCATACACGCGCACGTGTGTATGATTCCGAATTTTTAGCGATGTCGTTCAACAGGCATTTGTATCATATACCCACAGTATCAATTTCATAACGTTTCCAACAAATATAAGGAAGTTATAGCGATTTTAAAATCGTCCAATCAGAAATCAGCACTCGTGCATGCACGTGCTGAGCAGTAATTCTAACCACAGCAATTTGTAAGGAGTACCAAGACACATCTAAATCCCTAATATCAATAGAATTTGATGAAAAACAAAAACGTTATTGTCCTTTAAAAATTGAACATTTGAAAAACGTTGCACGCGCATGCGCGTGTGCGTTGGTATTTTTTTGTTACACCATTATGTCGATACACATATTGTCTACCTATGCTGTGAATATCATCTCATTCGCTTCATAGATAAGATAGTTACAAACGTTTTAGTATTATCCAATCAAAATGAAGCGCACGTGCATGCGCGTGCAAATTGGTAATTTTGACCATGCAAATCAGTTAAGGGTCTCAATATCTACCAATGATATGAATATCAAGCCATTTCAATGAACAACAAAAAAGTTAGACTGATTCCAAAGTTAGTGTAGAAATTTTGTAATGTACGTGCACGCGCATGCGTGTGGGTGCAGACAAAATAACTATTATTTTTTATATCTACAAATGATATACTACCATCCTATTTAGGTTTCATATCGATCCCTTTAATATTCTGATTTTCCATTTTTTGTACCAAAATTGCAGTGCACGTGTGCGCGCGTGCATGCACGTGTAGACAAAATGACTATCACTATGCACATCTACAAACGCTATACTATCATCCTGGAAAGTTTCATATCGATCCCTTTTGTAGTTTCTGAGAACACTACCGGACAAAAAAGTACCGGAGAAAAAGAATAATAACTAGACACTCATTACTAGTAATGAGTAGGTCTTCCGTTAGACCACTTCCGGTAAAGAGCTTTCTATTCCTACGACAACCATTTAAATGTATCAGAAAATGTGCCTTAACAATGAATGAGAAGTGTATTATCGAATTTTTTACTCCTTTCTCGTAACTTCCGGTGACGACCGGAAGTACTATTCAGATGCGTTTTCCTATAAATGACAGCGACTCTTTACTGTCTATATTCCCTGAAAATTTCACGTCTCTATCTGAAAGAGTTCTCAACAAAAAGAAGTAGACTAAAGAAAGAAAAAGTAATAGGTTACTACCAAGCGGTAGTCAATTTTGAAAAATAAAATTATCAAAACTCTAGAAGTTGATACTTTTCATTAAGACATGTGAAAATCATATGAAAGACTTCAAATATAAGCGAGATTTATGGCGACAAACAGACGAAAAGTAAAAAGGTATTTT
Organism: Ostrea edulis; assembly: GCF_947568905.1. Lineage (NCBI taxonomy): Eukaryota > Metazoa > Mollusca > Bivalvia > Ostreida > Ostreidae > Ostrea > Ostrea edulis. The sequence continues at coordinate 40,099,069 of NC_079169.1, read as the reverse complement.
ATCAAGAAACCGGAAGTAGTTGTTTTGACTGCCGACAGACTCAATATTCTTTTGACACTTTGAAAGAGAGTTAATAAACTAGTATAGGTTTCAATTTAAAAGAAAAAGTTTGAAATTTGCGATTTTTTCCATCACTTCCGGTGACGACAGGAAGTGACGGTCGACATGTTCAACACCCTACTGCACGCTTACAAACGGAGATTGATCATCTCTGAATTTTTGATGAACCTATATTTTACCTTTTCCAAGAAAAATGCTGGACAAAATTCCTTTTGAGAAACAGAAAATCGGCCCTATTTTCCGACCGGAAGTGAATTTTGTAAAAACAAAAAGAATTATAGCAAGGTCATTTCATAAGACATTATTCCTGAAAATTTCAAGAAAATATATCCAGCCATCTCTGAGAAATCACTCGAAGAAATCGGAAAATCGACATTTTTTAAATACTTCCGGTATAGACCGGAAGTGACGGACGAAAAAATTGAATGTATGTATACAATGGACTAATGCTAGTTGATCAACTCTACAAGTTTCAAGCGTCTATCTATATTCATTATTGAGAAACTGAAAAAACAAGGTTTGAATATGTCCACCCGATATCTCACGACCGGAAGTGAATTTTACAAAAATATTTAAATTTACTCTAGACATTTATAGTGTCTATAACATATGTAAAATTCAAATCATTAACTTGCTTTAGGACCAAGATTTATGGTACTGAAAAATGAGAGAATGAATAGTCTTTCTTTGATATAACCGGAAGTTGAAGATTCAACTTCCGGTGGGGTCAACATTTTTTGAGAATTAGAACGAGAACTAATAAACCGATATAGGTTTGAATTTGAAAGAAAAAAGTTTGAAATTTATGATTTATTAATCACTTCCGTTGACGACCGGAAGTGACGGCCGACATTCTCAACACCATACTGCACGCCTACAAAGTGAGATCTATTAACTCTAAAAATCTGGTGCCTCTATCTTTTACCGTTTGTGAGAAAAACGCTGGACAACGAAAACAGCTAGTAAGCCGTATTTGCCGATCGGAAGTGAATTTTTCAAAAATATTTAACATTACTTTAGACACTTATAGTGACTATAGTATATGTAAAACTCAACTCATTAACTAGTTTCATGACCGAGATTTATGACACTGAAAAATGAGAGAATGATTAGTCTTTCTTTGATATAACCGGAAGTTGGAGATTCAACTTCCGGTGGGGTCAACATTTTTTGAGAATTAGAACGAGACCTAGTAAACCGATATAGGTTTCAATTTGAGAGAAAAAAGTTTAAAATTGATGATTCATTTAATCACTTCCGGTGACGACCGGAAGTGACGGTGACAAAAAATAATACGTGCATGCACCATAGAGAAAATACATCTATCATCCCTGAAAGTTTCATTTGATTATCTTTAGTGGTTTTCAAGTTTACCCCCGGACAAAGTTGCTCTCAAAAACTGGAAAATCGGACGTATCTGACGAACGGAAGTGAATTTTTAAAAAATGAAAAAAATGCCTTGAGGTACCATAGTTCTCTATAATCTGTGAAAGTTTCAGGAAAATCTATCCAACGTTCTCGGAGACGAAAGGGAAAAAAAAAATAATAATAAACAGTAGAATCACTAGAAGGTCTTCCGTTGGTAACGGAAGACCTTAACTAGTTCTAATTGTAACGGGGACCGTTACAGATGTTCCCCAAACCTCCCCCAATTAAAAAGTGATGTCCTTGTGAATCTATAGGAAAAAATCATTTTATTTTAGCCTTTAATTACATGTAGTACGTTCAATATGGTCATTTCAGTACCAAGAAATGAAAGAAAGCGTTGCACGTGCATACACGCGCACGCGTGTATGATTCCGAATTTTTGTTGATGTCGTTCAACAGGCATTTGTGTCATATACCCACAGTATGAATTTCATAACGTTTCCAACAAATATAAGGAAGTTATAGCGATTTTAAAATCGTCCAATCAGAAATCAGCACACGTGCATGCACGTGATGAGCAGTAATTCTAACCACAGCAATTTGTAAGGAGTACCAAGACACATCAAAACCCCTAATATCAATAGAATTTGAAGAAAAACAAAAACGTTGTCGTCCTTTTAAAATTGAACATTTAAAAAACGTTGCACGCGCATGCGCGTGTGCGTTGGCATTTTTTTGTTACACCAATATTTCGATACACATATTGTCTACCTATGCTGTTAATATCATCTCATTCGCTTCATAAATAAGATAAATAAGATAGCTACAAACGTTTTAGTATTATCCAATCAAAATGAAGCGCACGTGCATGCGCGTGCAAATTGGTAATTTTGACCATGCAAATCAGTTAAGGGTCTCAATATCTACCTACGATATAAATTTCAAGCATTTCAATGAACAACAAAAAAGTTAGACTGATTCCAAAGTTAGAGTACAAATTTTGTAATGCACGTGCACGCGCTTGCGGGCGCGTGCAGACAAAATAAATATCATTTTTGATATCTATAAATGATATACTACCATCATATTTAGGTTTCATGTCGATCGCTTTAATATTCTGATTTTTCATTTGTTGTACCAAAATTACAGTGCACGTGCTCGCGCGTGCATGCACGTGAAGACAAAATGACTATCACTATGCACATTTACAAACGCTATACTATCATCCTGGAAAGTTTCATATCGATCCCTTTTGTAGTTTCTGAGAACACTACCGGACAAAAAAGTACCGGAGAAAAAGAATAATAACTAGACACTCATTACTAGTAATGAATAGGTCTTCCGTTAGACCACTTCCGGTAAAGAGCTTTCTGTTCCTACGAAAACCATTTAAATATATCAGAAAATGTGCCTTAACAATGAATGAGAAATGTATTATCGAATTTTCACTCCATTCTCGTAACTTCCGGTGACGACCGGAAGTACTATTCAGATGCGTTTTCCTATAAATGACAGCGACTCTTTACTGTCTATATTCCCTGAAAATTTCACGTCTCTATCTGAAAGAGTTCTCAACAAAAAGAAGTAGACTAAAGAAAGAAAAAGTAGTAGGTTACTACCGACCGGAAGTCAATTTTGAAAAACAAAATTATCAAAACTTTAGAAGTTGATTCTTTTATTAAGACATGTGAAAATCATATGAAAGACTTCAAATATAAGCGAGATTGATGAGGACAAAGAGACGAAAAGTAAAAGGGTATTTTATCAAGAAACCGGAAGTAGTCGTTTTGACTACCGACAGAGTCAATATTCTTTTGACATTTTGAAAGAGAGTTAATAAATTAGTATAGGTTTCAATTTAAAGGAAAAAGTTTGAAATTTGCGATTCTTTCCATCACTTCCGGTGACGACAGGAAGTGACGGTCGACATGTTCAACCCCCTACTGCACGCTTACAAACGGAGATTAATCATCCCTAAATATTTGATGAACCTATATTTTACCTTTACCAAGAAAAATGCTGGACAAAATTCCTTTTGAGGAACAGAAAATCGGCCATATTTACCTACCGGAAGTGAATTTTGTAAAAACAAAAATAATTATAGCAAGGTCATTTCATCAGACATTATTCCTAAAAATATCAAGAAAATATATCAAGACTCGAAGAAATCGGAACATCGACATTTTTTCAAATACTTCCGGTATAGACCGGAAGTGACGGACAAAAAAATTGAATGTATGTGTACAATGGACTAATGGTAGTTGATCAACTCTACAAGTTTGAAGCGTCTATCTATATTCATTATTGAGAAACTCAAAAAACAAGGTTTGAATATGTCCACCCTATATCTCACGAACGGAAGTGAATTTTTTCAAAAATATTTAAATTTACTTTAGACATTTATAGTGTCTATAACATATGTAAAATTCAAATCATTAACTTGTTTTATGACCGAGATTTATCGCACTTAAAAATGAGATAATGAATAGTCTTTCTTTGATATAACCGGAAGTTGGAGTTTCAACTTCCAGTGGGGTCAACATTTTTTTGAGAATTAGAACCAGACCTAGTAAACCGATATAGGTTTCAGTTTAAAAGAAAAAAGTTTGAAATATATGATTCATTTAATCACTTCCGGTGACGACCGGAAGTGACGGCCGACATTCTTAACCCACTACTACACGCCTACAAAGTGAGATCTATTAACTCTGAAAATTTGGTGACTCTATCTTTTACCATTTCTGAGGAAAACGCTGGACAACGAAAACAGCTAATAAGCCGTATTTGCCGACCGGAAGTAAATTTTACAAAAATATTTGACGTTACTCTAGACATTTATAGTGACTATTATATATTTAAATCTCAACTCATTAACTAGTTTCATGACCGAGATTTATGGCACTGAAAAATGAGAGAATGAATAGGCTTTATTTGATATAACCGGAAGTTGAAGATTCAACTTCCGGTGGGGTCAACATTTTTTGAGAATTAAAACGAGATATAGTAAACCGAAATAGGTTTCAATTTGAAAGAAAAAAGTTTGAAATTCATGTTTCCTTTAATCACTTCCGGTGACGACCGGAAGTGACGGCCGACATTCTTAACCCCCTACTGCACGCCTACAAAGTGAGATCTATTAACTCTGAAATTTTGGTGACTCTATTTTTTACCGTTTCTGAGAAAAACGCTGGACAAAATATATTGTAAAAAGACGAAAATTGGACATATCTTGCGACCGGAAGTGAATTTTGAAAAAATGAAAAATATGCCTCGAGGTACCATCCTTCTCTATAACCTGTGAAAGTTTCAGGAAAATCCATCCAACGGTCTAGGAGATGAAAGGGAAAAAAATAAGAATAACTAGACACGATCTCGTTGCGAGCAACGAGTAGGTCTTCCGTCCGATTTGTTGATGCACTCGGAGTTAAAAAAAAAAAAAAGAAAGACAAATGAGTCCCAATTTAGTTTCCGACTTTAAGACACTTTAGATATAATCAATTTTTCATATCATAAGCTTCTGAAGCAAAGTTGCGGTGAAATTCGTTTGAAATTCGACTCTCCAGGCGAGCCATAAGGCCCGCGGGCCTATTTCTTGATGTCATTTGTTAGCCCTCTAGAGACTTAACAACTTTAGTTCTATATGTCTTTACAAAATATTTACCTGTAAAAAGTTATTGAGATCGGCCGATATTGACAAAAAATCGACTCTACAGGCGAGCCATTAGGACCATAGGCCTATTTCTTGATATCAATCGATAGATCTCGATAAACTGAACAACTTTTGTTCAATATGTCCTTACAAAATATTTACCAGTTACAAGTTTTTGAAATCGACTGATATCGACAAAAATCGACTCTACAGGCGAGCCATGAGGCCCACAGACCCATTTTTTGATATTGATCGATAGGTTATGACACATTGAACAACTTTTGTTCAATAATGCTTTTCAAAAAATATGTCGTTTTAAAGATATGAGGCGTCAAATATTTACGATTTTGGCCCTTAAAATCTCTAATTACGTAACATATGACCTACTTTTTGATTTGATAAGATCAAGCTCGTTGAGATGAACATTTCCGCTTCTACAACTTATTATAAAATATTAATAGTTTCTGAGATATTCTCAAAAACATTTGGACCCTTCTGAACCCCTAATTTAAAGGGCCAGCCCGTTTTACTTGATATCGTAAGAAAGGCCTTGTCATTTTAAACATTTTTTGCTCAACAAGTATTTAGAAATTCTTTACCGTTCTCGAGTTATCTCTACAAGAAATATTTAGGGGCCAAACTGTAGCTCCCTAACGGGGCCACATAGGGAAAAAACGAAATGTACATATTGTTTGATTATCATTCTGAACAACTTTTGTTCAATAATGCTTTTCAAAATATTTGTCGTTTTCAAGATATGAGGCGTCAATTATTTATGATTTTGGCCCTTAAAATCCCTTATTACGTAACATATGACCTACTTTTTGATTTGATAAGAACAAGCTCGTTTAGATGAACATTTCCGCTTCAATGACTTATTACAAAATATGAATAGTTTCTGAGATATTCTCATAAACCTTTGGACCCTTCTGAACCCCTAATTTAAAGGGTCGGCCCCTGTTGCTTGATATCGTAAGAAAGGTCATGACATTTCAAACATTTTTTGTTCAACAAGTATTTAGAAATTCTTTACCGTTCTCGAGTTATTTCTAGAAGTAATTTTTAGGGGCCAAACTGTAGCTCCCTAACGGGGCCACATAGGGTAAACACGGAATATGCATATTGTTCAGATCATCATTCTGAACAACTTTTGTTCTTTATTGCTTTTCAAAATATTTGTCGTTTTCGAGATACAAGGGGTAAAAAATTTATGGTTTTGGCCCTTAAAATCCCTTATTACGTAACATATGACCTAAATTTTTATATGAATAGATTTGGATTGTTGAGATGAACATTTTTTGTTCTTTGACTTATACCAAAATATTAACGATTTTTGAGATATTTGATGTAGACTTTGAGCCCTTCTAGATCCCTAATTTAAGGGTCTAGCCTCTAAATCTTGATATTTTCGAAAAGATCTTGTAAATGTGGACAACTTTTGTTCTACATGTCTTAACAAAATATTTGCAAGAAAAAAGATATTGGAGATCAAAGGTCAAAAATCGCCGAAATCGGCGAAAAATTTTGGCATCTATTTTTTCAGGTCCAGGCGAGCGTTCAGGCAAATCGCCTCCGGTAAAATCAAATCCCCCACAAATCATCTAAAATGTTTACTCTATCTTGTGTAGAAATTTCAAGACTCTAGCTTCAAAACTAACGGAGGAGATGCGTGGACAACAAGGCCCTTCAAAAAGTCACTAAAAGAGAGATAACTCCTGACCGGAAGTGACGTCAAGCACGAAATTTTGCAAGCAAAGTCTCGTCATCACAAGACATCTTTCCTGAAAATTTCGTGAACATCGATCGAGAAATGGCTGAGAAAAACGCGTGTACTACCAAGGAAAATAATAATAATAATAAATAATAATAATGAAGAAGAAGAACGCGAACAATAATAGTAAGGTCTTCCGCAGGAGACGGAAGACCTTAATAACTAGACACTCATTACTAGTAATGAGTAGGTCTTCCGTTAGACCACTTCCGGTAAAGAACTTTCTGTTCCTACAAAAACCATTTAAATATATCAGAAAATGTGTCTTAACAATGAATGAGAAATGTATTATCGAATTTTTTACTCCTTTCTCGTATCTTCCGGTGACGACCGGAAGTACTATTCAGATGCGTTTTCCTATAAATGACAGAGACTCTTTACTGTCTATATTCCCTGAAAAATTCACGTCTCTATCTGAAAGAGTTCTCAAAAAGAGAAGTAAACCTAAGAAAGAAAAAGTAGTAGGTTACTACCGACCGGAAGTCAATTTTGAAAAACAAAATTATCAAAACTTTGGAAGTTTATACTTTTATTAAGACATGTGAAAATCATATGAAAGACTTCAAATATAAGCGAGATTTATGGGGACAAAGAGACGAAAATTAAAAAGGTATTTTATCAAGAAACCGGAAGTAGTCGTTTTGACTACCGACAGAGTCAATATTCTTTTGACACTTTGAAAGAGACTTAATAAACTAGTATAGGTTTCAATTTAAAGGAAAAAGTTTGAAATTTGCGATTCTTTCCATCACTTCCGGTGACGACAGGAAGTGACGGTCGACATGTTCAACCCACTACTGCACGCCTACAAACGGAGATTGATCATCCCTGAATGTTTGATGAACCTATATTTTACCTTTTCCAAGAAAAATGCTGGACAAAATTCCTTTTGAGAAACAAAAAATCGGCCATATTTTCCGACCGGAAGTGAATTTTGTAAAAACGAAAAGAATTATAGCAAGGTCATTTCATAAGACATTATTCCTGAAAATTTCAGCCATCTCTGAGAAATCACTCGAAGAAATCGGAAAATCGACAATTATTCAAATACTTCCGGTATAGACCGGAAGTGACGGACAAAAAAATTGAATGTATGTGTACAATGGACTAATGTTAGTTGATCAACTCTACAAGTTTGAAGCGTCTATCTATATTCATTATTGAGAAACTGAAAAAACAAGGTTTGAATATGTCCACCCTATATCTCACGACCGGAAGTGAATTTTTTCAAAAATATTTAAATTTACTCTAGACATTTATAGTGTCTATAACATATGTAAAATTCAAATCATTAACTTGTTTTATGACCGAGATTTATGGCACTTAAAAATGAGAGAATGAATAGTCTTTCTTTGATATAACCGGAAGTTGGAGTTTCAACTTCCGGTGGGGTCAACATTTTTTAGATAATTAGAACCAGACCTAGTAAACCGATATAGGTTTCAGTTTGAAAGAAAAAAGTTTGAATTATATGATTCATTAAATCACTTCCGGTGACGACCGAAAGTGACGGCCGACATTCTTAACCCCCTATTGCACGTCTACAAAGTGAGATCTATTAACTCTGAAAATTTGGTGACGCTATTTTTTACCGTTTCTGAGAAAAACGCTGGACAACGAAAACAGCTAATAAGCCGTATTTGCCGACCGGAAGTAAATTTTACAAAAATATTTGACGTTACTCTAGACATTTATAGTGACTATTATATATTTAAAACTCAACTCATCAACTAGTTTCATGACCGAGATTTATGGCACTGAAAAATGAGATAATGAATAGTCTTTATTTGATATAACCGGAAGTTGAAGATTCAACTTCCTGTGGGGTCAACATTTTTTGAGAATTAGAACGAGATATAGTAAACCGAAATAGGTTTCAATTTGAAAGAAAAAAGTTTGAAATTCATGATTCCTTTAATCACTTCCGGTGACGACCGGAAGTGACGGCCGACATTCTTAACCCCCTACTGCACGCCTACGAAGTGAGATCTATTAACTCTGAAAATTTGGTGACTCTATCTTTTACCGTTTCTGAGAAAAACGCTGGACAAGATATCTTGTAAAAAGACGAAAATTGGACATATCTTGCGACCGGAAGTGAATTTTGAAAAAATGAAAAAAAATGCCTCGAGGTACCATCGTTGCATATAACCTGTAAAAGTTTCAGGAAAATCCATCCAACGGTCTAGGAGATGAAAGGGAAAAAAATAAGAATAACTAGACACGATCTCGTTGCGAGCAACGAGTAGGTCTTCCGTCCGATTTGTTGATGCACTCGGAGTTAAAAAAAAAAAAAAGAAAGACAAATGAGTCCCAATTTAGTTTCCGACTTTAAGACACTTTAGATATAATCAATTTTTCATATCATAAGCTTCTGAAGCAAAGTTGCGGTGAAATTCGTTTGAAATTCGACTCTCCAGGCGAGCCATAAGGCCCGCGGGCCTATTTCTTGATGTCATTTGTTAGCCCTCTAGAGACTTAACAACTTTAGTTCTATATGTCTTTACAAAATATTTACCTGTAAAAAGTTATTGAGATCGACCGATATTGACAAAAAATCGACTCTACAGGCGAGCCATTAGGACCATAGGCCTATTTCTTGATATCAATCGATAGATCTCGATAAACTGAACAACTTTTGTTCAATATGTCCTTACAAAATATTTACCAGTTACAAGTTTTTGAAATCGACTGATATCGACAAAAATCGACTCTACAGGCGAGCCATGAGGCCCACAGACCCATTTTTTGATATTGATCGATAGGTTTTGACACATTGAACAACTTTTGTTCAATAATGCTTTTCAAAAAATATGTCGTTTTAAAGATATGAGGCGTCAAATATTTACGATTTTGGCCCTTAAAATCTCTAATTACGTAACATATGACCTACTTTTTGATTTGATAAGATCAAGCTCGTTGAGATGAACATTTCCGCTTCTACAACTTATTATAAAATATTAATAGTTTCTGAGATATTCTCAAAAACATTTGGACCCTTCTGAACCCCTAATTTAAAGGGCCAGCCCGTTTTACTTGATATCGTAAGAAAGGCCTTGTCATTTTAAACATTTTTTGCTCAACAAGTATTTAGAAATTCTTTACCGTTCTCGAGTTATCTCTACAAGAAATATTTAGGGGCCAAACTGTAGCTCCCTAACGGGGCCACATAGGGTAAAAACGAAATGTACATATTGTTTAGATTATCATTCTGAACAACTTTTGTTCAATGATGCTTTTCAAAATATTTGTCGTTTTCAAGATATGAGGCGTCAATTATTTATGATTTTGGCCCTTAAAATCCCTTATTACGTAACATATGACCTACTTTTTGATTTGATAAGAACAAGCTCGTTTAGATGAACATTTCCGCTTCAATGACTTATTACAAAATATTAATAGTTTCTGAGATATTCTCATAAACCTTTGGACTATTCTGGGCCCCTAATTTAAAGGGTCAGCTCCTTTTGCTTGATATCGTAAGAAAGGTTATGACATTTCAAACACTTTTTGTTCAACAAGTATTTAGAAATTCTTTACCGTTCTCGAGTTATTTCTAGAAGTAATTTTTAGGGGCCAAACTGTAGCTCCCTAACGGGGCCACATAGGGTAAAAACGGAATATGCATATTGTTCAGATCATCATTCTGAACAACTTTTGTTCTTTATTGCTTTTCAAAATATTTGTCGTTTTCGAGATACAAGGGGTAAAAAATTTATGGTTTTGGCCCTTAAAATCCCTTATTACGTAACATATGACCTAAATTTTTATATGAATAGATTTGGATTGTTGAGATGAACATTTTTTGTTCTTTGACTTATACCAAAATATTAACGATTTTTGAGATATTTGATGTAGACTTTGAGCCCTTCTAGATTCCTAATTGAAGGGGCTAGCCCCTAAATCTTGTTATTTTCGAAAAGATCTCGTAAATGTGCACAACTTTTGTTCTACATGTCTTAACAAAATATTTGCAAGAAAAAAGATATTGGAGATCAAAGGTCAAAAATCGCCGAAATCGGCGAAAAATTTTGGCATCCATTTTTTCAAGTCCAGGCGAGCGTTTAGGCAAATCGCCTCCGGTAAAATCGAATCCCCCACAAATCATCTAAAATGTTTACTCTATCTTGTGTAGAAATTTCAAGACTCTAGCTTCAAAACTGACGGAGGAGATGTGTGGACAACAAGGCCCTTCAAAAAGTCACTAAAAGAGAGATAACTCCTGACCGGAAGTGACGTCAAGCACGAAATTTTGCAAGCAAAGTCTCGTCACCAAAAGACATCTTTCCTGAAAATTTCGTGAAAATCGATCGAGACATGGCTGAGAAAAACGCGTGTACTACCAAGGGAAATAATAATAATAATAATGAAGAAGAAGAACGCGAACAATAATAGTAAGGTCTTCCGTTGGAGACGGAAGACCTTAATAAGAATAACGAGCTATAACTGTGTTGGGATGCCAACACAAATGTCTCCGAACACCTCCCCATGTCAGAGATGGTTTTTGATGCCAGATATGCACTCAGGATCCTCAAAAAACCCTAGAAACTAAATTTGGTTGAAATCCGACGGACTTGATTTTTGGCCGCCATTTTCTTCAATGGCGGCCATTTTGAAATATTTGAAAATTGATTGGAATGAAATACTGATGCTAGAAATGAATTTTGGATCCTCAATTTACCCCAGAACCCAAATGTTGTACAGATTTTAACACTTTGAAATATTTCAGTATATGGCGGCCATTTTGAAAATGGCGGCTCAAAAAAAAATTTGATGGTGTAAATGGACTCGGGGTCACTAAAGTACCCTAGAAATAGAATTTGGTTGAAATCCGACAACCTTGATTTTTTGACGTTTTTTGGCCGCCATCTTAAAACGGCGGCCATTTTGAAAATTTGAAAAGTTGATTGCACCCTTCCTAATGATCCTCTATCAGCTCACAAAGATTGAAGTGGATCAGTCGAAGCATGTTCATAAAATCGAGCGGACAAATTTCTCACTAAAGAAGAGGAAAAATAAGAAGAAAATAATAAGAACGAACTATAACTGTATTGGGATGCCAACATAAATGTCTCCAAACACCTCCCCATGTCATAAATCCTTTTTGATGCCAGATATGCACTCAGGATTCTCAAAAAACCCTAAAAACTGAATTTGGTTGAAATCCGACGGACTTGATTTTTGACCGCCATTTTGTTCAATGGCGGCTATTTTGAAACATTTGAAAATTGATTGGAAGGAAATACTGATGCTAGAAATGAATTGTGGACCCTCAATTTACCCCAGAACCCAAATATTGTACAGATTTTAACACTTTCAAATATTTCGGTATATGGCGGCGATTTTGAAAATGACGCCTAAAAAAAATTTTTTGATGGTGGAAATGGACTTGGGGTCACCAAATTACCCTAGAAATAGAATTTGGTTGAAATCCGACAACCTTGAGTTTTTGACGTGTTTTTGCCTCCATCTCGAAACGGCGGCCATTTTGAAAATTTGAAAAGTTGAATGCACCCCCCTAGTGACCCCCTATGAGCTCAAAAAGTTTGAAGTGGATATGTCGAAGCACTTTCACAAAATCGGTCGGACAAATTTCTCACTAAAGAAGAGGAATAATAACTAGAATTTTTGTCGTTAAAACAAAAACAAAGGGCTTTTCGACAATGAAAATCAAGGAATTTAAAAGATGTGAATATCATAAAATGTCCAAATACGTTTTGCAAAAGAACCGATAAAACGTTAAAAGAAATCGGAGGACTTATCAGGGTAAATATCTACCTGGCGTTTTCTACATGGTGAAACTCAATACACAATCATTGACAATTTCAGATGAAAACCTCCATCGACAAAATTCAAGGATTTATAAAACCAAAAGCACTGAAGATATTCAATTGAAACTTGAAAGACGGATTGTATTAATCATGATTAACAGTCTAATATGTCTGAAATAAATCATAATCGTTGTTTCTAATTTTTGTAAATATCACCCTCCTTAATCTTTGACGCCCTGTATCTCGGAAAGAACTGGAAACAGGAGTAGGTCACCACTGACTTTTTTGTTCATCAAGACAAAATAAATATAACTGAAAAGTTTCAATGATTTTTATGGAAGAATAGTAACGTTTTGGGACTTTTTCTAAAATTATTTTTAATCACTTTCGTGATTTTGACACCGGAAGTAAAGGAACCGGAAGTACTTCAATGATAAATCGAACTGAACATGTCTTTGAGGATACAACATATTCTTTGAAAATATCAAGAGAGATAACTCTTAAGAACTTTTATTTAAAATAACAATTTTTATAAGCTTCAAGAAGTCCCTAAAGGTGTCAAAATAGTGACCCACGGCTAGTCAATCTTGGATTGCACTTTTGTTGTTTAATTCAAATCACTAAACAGTTTGGAAATCGGAAGCAAGATTAAAAAGTTATAGATAAAAGACTGTTTCTTACTTTGGTCCCTAGAAATCCCTAATTCCTTTCAGGATTCATTCCAAAATCCTTTCCTCTGTGCGGCATGGTATAGACATATTTCGGGTTAAATATCATAAGAATTGTTTGAGAAGTTTTTGAGAAAACGTAGCAGGTGTTTTGAATTCTTTAACATTGAAACTGTCATAGGGAAATATTCAAAGATTGATAAAACCGGAAGTACTTAATATATATCAATTAAACTTGGCACACATGTTTGTTTTATCCCTAGTAATGACATGACTTAGCAGGGTTTCTGAAATGTCAAGAGAGACAACTCTTAAGGACTTTTTTTTCAAAGTAGCATATTTTAAACTCCAAAAACTCCCTTAAGGGGTCAAAATATGGACCCACGGCTAGTAATTTTTAGATTGCTTATTTGTTGTTAAACTCAAATCAAGAAAGAGTTTGCTAATCCGAAGCAAAATAATAAAGTTAGGGCTAAAAGACTGTTTTTTACTTTGGCCCCTACAGATCCCTAATCCCTTTCAGGATTTATTCTAAAATCCTTTCCTCTGTCTGGCATGGTATAGATATATTTCACGTAAAATATCACAAGAAATGCTTCAGAGATTTTTGAGAAAACGTAGCAGGTGTTTCAAATTCTTTAACATTGAAACTCATAGGGAAATTCAAAGATTCATAGAACCGGAAGTACTTAATATATTTCAATGAAACTTGGCACACCTGTTCAGCATGTCTTTGTTAACAATACGGAATACTTTCAATATTTTTTTTTTTAAATTTGCAGTTTTTCAAACTGACACCCCCCTTTTCAAAATCTTAGGACCTTAATATCTCGAAAACGACAGAAGGTGGAAATTTGAGCTTGCAATGACTATTGTAGCTCAAAGTGTAATGAATCCAAATCTAAAGTTACGGTTTACTGTGATGAAAACTGTCAAAGATATAGGGTCCCAATGAAAAACGCTTTTCATCCTTGTAGAAACCGAAAGTGAAAGATCCGGAAGTCCAAAAGCTTATTTGCATTAGAGCCTAATTTTATCTATTTGAATCTTATAAAGCCTTATCCTTATTCACCACTGTTTTCTTGAAAACGCTGACAGAAATCTGTCGAGAATAAAAAGAATAATAATAATAATAATAATAAAAACACAATAACAATAGGTCTTTCCGACGAAAGTCGAAAAGCCCTAATAATAATAATAAAAAAACAGAAAAACAATAGGTCTTTCCGACGAAAGTCGAAAAGCCCTAACTAGAATTTTTCTCGTTAAAACAAAAACAAAGGGCTTTTCGACAATGAAAATCAAGGAATTAAGATGTGAATATCATAAAATGTCCAAATACGTTTTGTAAAAGAACCGATAAAACGCTAAAAGAAATTGGAAGACTTATCAGGGTAAATATCTACCTGGCGTTTTCTACCTGGTGAAAGAGAGATAACTCAATACACAATCATTGACAATTTCAGATGAAAACCTCAATCGACAAAATTCAAGGATTTATAAAACCAAAAGCACTGAAGATATTCAATTGAAACTTGAAAGACGGATTGTATTAATCATTATCAACAGTCTAATATGTCTGAAATAAATCATAATCGTTGTTTCTAATTTTTGTAAATATCACCCTCCTTAATCTTTGACGCTCTGTATCTCGGAAAGAACTGGAAACAGGAGTAGGTCACCACTGACGTTTTTCTTCATCAAGACAAAATAAATATAACTGAAAAGTTTCAATGATTTTTATGGAAGAATAGTAACGTTTTGGGACTTTTTCTAAAATTATTTTTTAATCAATTTCATGATTTTGACACCGGAAGAAAAGGAACCGGAAGTACTTCAATGATAAATCGAACTGAACATGTCTTTGAGGATACAACATATTCTTTGAAAATATCAAGAGAGATAACTCTTAAGAACTTTTATTTAAAATAGCAATTTTTATAAGGTTCAAAAAGTCCCTTAAGGGGTCAAAATAGTGACCCACGGCTAGTAGAGTTTAGAATGCACTTTTGTTGTTTAATTCAAATCACTAAACAGTTTGGAAATCGGAAGCAAGATTAAAAAGTTATAGATAAAAGACTGTTTCTTACCTTGGCCCCTAGAAATCCCTAATTCCTTTCAGGATTCATTCCAAAATCCTTTCCTCTGTGCGGCATGGTATAGACATATTTCGGTTAAAATATCACAAGAATTGTTGAGAAGTTTTTGAGAAAACGTAGCAGGTGTTTTGAATTCTTTAAGATTGAAACTGTCATAGGGAACTATTCAAAGATTGATAAAACCGGAAGTACTTAATATATATCAATTAAACTTGGCACACATGTTTCTTTTATCAATAGTACTGAAATGACCTAACAGGGTTTCTGAAATGTCAAGAGAGACAACTCTTAACGACTTTTTTTTCAAAGTAGCATATTTTAAGCTCCAAAAAGTCCCTTAAGAGGTCAAAATAGGGACCCACGGCTAATGATTTTTAGATTGCTCGTTTGTTGTTTAATTCAAATCACGAAAGAGTTTGGAAATCGAAAGCCAGATAAAAAAGTTAGGGATAAAAGACTGTTTCTTACCTTGGCCCTTAGAAATCCCTAATTCCTTTCAGGATTCATTCCAAAATCCTTTCCTCTGTGCGGCATGGTATAGACAAATTTTGGGTTAAATATCACCAGAATTGTTTGAGAAGTTTTTGAGAAAACGTAGCAGGTGTTTTGTATTCTTTAACATTGAAACTGTCATAGGGAAATATTCAAAGATTGATAAAACCGGAAGTACTTAATATATATCAATTAAACTTGGCACACATGTTTGTTTTATCTCTAGTAATGACATGACCTAACAGGGTTTGTGAAATATCAAGAGAGACAACTCTTAAGGACTTTTTCTTCAAAGTGGCATATTTTAAGTTTTAAAAACTCCCTTAAGGGGTCAAAATATTGACCCACGGCTGCAATTTTTTAGATTTTTCTTTTGATGTTGAACTCAAATCACGAAAGAGTTTGGAAATCCGAAGCCAAATAAAAAAGTTAGGGATAAAATACTGTTTCTTACTTTGACCCCCACAGATCCCTAATCCCTTTCAGGATTCATTTTAAAATCCTTTCCTCTGTGCAGCATGTTATAGGTACATTTCACGTAAAATATCACAAGCATTGCTTCAGAGGCTTTTGAGAAAACGTAGCAGGTGTTTTGAATTCTTTAACATTGAAACTCTCATAGGGAAATTCAAAGATTCATAGAACCGGAAGTATTCAATATATTTCAATGAAACTTGGCAAACCTGTTCAACATGTCATTGTTACCAATATGTAACACCTTCAAGAATTTTTGAAATTTATTTGCAGTTTTTCAAACTGACACCCCCCTTTTCAAAATCTTAGGACCTTAATATCTCGAAAACGACAGGAGGTGGAAATTTGAGCTCGTAATGACTATTGTAGATCAAAGTGTAATGAATCTAAATCTGAAGTTTCGTTATTCTGTGATAAAAATTGTCAAAGATATCAGGTCCCAATGAAAAACGCTTTTCATCATTGTAGAAACCGGAAGTAAAAGATCCGGAAGTTCAAAAGCTTATTTGCATTACACCGTAATTTTATCTACACGAATCTTATAAAGCTTTATCCTTATATTTCACCGTTTTCTTGAAAACTCTGACAGAAATCTGTCGAGAATAAAAAGAATAATAATAATAATAATAATAATAATAAAAAACAGAAAAACAATAGGTCTTTCCGACGAAAGTCGAAAAGCCCTAATAATAAAAAAAGACGAAAACAATAGGTCTTTCCGACGAAAGTCGAAAAGCCCTAATAATAAAAAAAGACGAAAACAATAGGTCTTTCCGACGAAAGTCGAAAAGCCCTAATAATAATAAAAAAAGACGAAAACAATAGGTCTCTCCGACGAAAGTCGAAAAGCCCTAATAATAAAAAAAGACGAAAACAATAGGTCTTTCCGACGAAAATTGAAAAACCCTAACTACAATTTTTGTCGTTAAAACAAAAACAAAGGGCTTTTCGACAACAAAAATCAAGGAATTTTGATGTGAATATCATAAAATGTCTAAATACATTGTGCAAAAGAACCGATAAAACGTTAAGAAAATCGGAAGACTTATCAGGGTAAATATCTACCTGGGGATGAAATACATGGTGAAAGAGAGATAACTCAATACACAAGCTATGACAATTTCAGATGAAAACCTCCATCGACAAAATTCAAGGATGTATAAAACCAAAAGTACTGAAGATGTTCAATTGAAACTTGAAAGACTGATTGTATTTATCATGATTAACAGTCTAATATGTCTGAAATAAATCCTAATCGTTGTTTCTAATTTTTATAAATATGACCCCCCTTAACCTTAACAAAATAAATCTAACTGAAAAGTTTCAATCATTTCTGACGAACAAAAGAAATGGTTTAGGACTTTTTCTAAAATTACTTCTTATTCACTATCGTGATTTTGACAACGGAAATAAAGGAACCGGAAGTACTTCAATGATAAATAGAACTTATGATGTCTTGAAGAATATATTATATTCTTTGAAAATATCAAGAGAGATAACTCTTAAGAACTTTTATTTAAAATAGCAACTTTTATAAGCTTGAAAAAGTCCCTTAAGGGGTGAAAATAGTGACCCACGGACCCATATTTTTAGATTGCCCTTTTATTGCTTAATTCAAATCACGAAACAATTTGGTAATCTGATTCCAAATAAAAAAGTTACCGTTTAAAGACCGTTTTTTACTCTGACCCCTACAGTTCTCTAATCCCTTAAAGGATTCATTTCAAATCTTTCTCCTCTGTGGGGCAGACGTATGGCATTATTCATGTAAAATATCACAAGGTTTGCTTGAGAACTTTTTGAGAAAACGTAGCACGCATATTCTTTATTTAACATTGAAACCTCCATAGAGAAGTTCAAGGATTCATAGAACCGGAAGTACTTAAGATATCTCAATGAAACCTCGATGATAATTAGAATTCAACACGTTTCGACAACACCTAACAAGGTTTATGAAAATAACAAGGGAGATAACTCCTAAGAACTATTATTTAAAAGTAACAAATTTGGAGCTTTAAAAAGTCTCTTAAGGGGTCAAAATACCGACCCACGGAACCATGTTTTTAAATTGTCCTTTCATTGCTTGATTCAAATCACGAAATAATTTGGAAATCTGATGTCGAATAAAAAAGTTACCGTTCAAAGACTGTTTTTTACTCTGACCCCTACAGTTCCCTAATCCCCTTAGGGATTCATTCCAAAACCTTTTCTTCTGTAAGGCATACCTATGGCAATATTCAGGTAAAATATCACAAAGGATGCTTAACAACTTTTTTAGAAAACGTGGAACGCGTATTTTTTTATTTAACATGCAAAGTTCCATAGGGAAATTCAAGGAGTCATAAAACCGGAAGTACTGACGATATTTCAATGAAACTTGGTAAACATGTTTGATTGATCCCTAGTAACAATGTGTAATACCTGAAATAATTTTCCAAAGTTATTTGTAGTTTTTCAAACTGCCTCCCCCCTCTTCAATAACTTTAGACCTTAATATCTAAAAAAAAAACAACAGGAGATGGAAGTTTGACCTCGTAATGACTATTGTAGGTCAACGTGTAATGAATTTAAATCGAAAGTTTCGTTATACTGTGATGAAAATTTTCAAAGATATGGGGTTCCAATGAAAAACGCTTTTTATCCTTGTAGAAACCGGAAGTAAAAGATCCGGAAGTCCAAAAGCTTATTTGGAATCTCAAATTCGGACTTATCTCACGACCGGAAGTGAATTTTGAAAAAATGAAAAAATTGCCTCGAGGTACCATCGTTCTCTATAACCTGTGAAAGTTTCAGGAAAATCCATCCAACGGTCTCGGAGACGAAAGGGAAAAAAAAAATATAATAATAATAACTAGACACTCATTACTAGTAATGAGTAGGTCTTCCGTTAGACCACTTCCGGTAAAGAGCTTTCTGTTCCTACAAAAACCATTTAAATGTATCAGAAAATGTGCCTTAACAATGAATGAGAAATGTATTATCGAATTTTTTACTCCTTTCTCGTAACTTCCGGTGACGACCGGAAGTACTATTCAGATGCGTTTTCCTATAAATGACAGTGACTCTTTACTGTCTATATTTCCTGAAAATTTCACGTCTCTATCTGAAAGAGTTCTCAAAAAAAGAAGTAAACCTAAGAAAGAAAAAGTAGTAGGTTACTACCGACCGGAAGTCAATTTTGAAAAACAAAATTATCAAAACTTTAGAAGTTGATACTTTTATTAAGACATGTGAAAATCATATGAAAGACTTCAAATATAAGCGAGATTTATGGGAACAAAGAGACGAAAATTAAAAAGGTATTTTATCAAGAAACCGGAAGTAGTCGTTTTGACTACCGACAGAGTCAATATTCTTTTGACACTTTCAAAGAGACTTAATAGACTAGTATAGGTTTCAATTTAAAGGAAAAAGTTTGAAATTTGCGATTCTTTCCATCACTTCCGGTGACGACAGGAAATGACGGTCGACATGTTCAACCCACTACTGCACGCCTACAAACGGAGATTGATCATCCCTGAATGTTTGATGAACCTATATTTTACCTTTTCCAAGAAAAATGCTGGACAAAATTCCTTTTGAGAAACAGAAAATCGGCCATATTTTCCGACCGGAAGTGAATTTTGTAACAATAAAAATAATTATAGCAAGGTCATTTCATAAGACATTATTCCTGAACATTTCAAGAAAATATATCCAGCCATCTCTTAGAAATCACTCGAAGAAATCGGAAAATGGACATTTTTTCGAATACTTCCGGTATAGACCAGAAGTGACGGACGAAAAAATTGAATGTATGTGTACAATGGACTAATATTAGTTGATCAACTCTACAAGTTTCAAGCGTCTATCTATATTCATTATTCAGAAACTGAAAAAACAATGTTTGAATATGTCCACCCCACATCTCACGACCGGAAGTGAATTTTATAAAAATATTTAAATTTACTCTAGAGATTTATAGTGTCTATAACATATGCAAAATTGAAATCATTAACTTGTTTTATGACCGAGATTTATGGCACTAAAAAATGAGAGAATGAATAGTCTTTCTTTGATATAACCGGAAGTTGGAGATTCAACTTCCGGTGGGGTCAACATTTTTTGAGAATCAGAACGAGATCTAGTAAACCGATATAGGTTTCAATTTGAAAGAAAAAAGTTTGAAATTCATAATTCATTTAATCACTTCCGGTGACGACCGGAAGTGACGGCCGACATTCTTAACCCCCTACTGCACGCCTGCATAGTGAGATCTAGTAACTCTGAAAATTTGATGACTCTATCTTTTACCGTTTCTGAAAAAAACGCTGAACAACAAAACCAGCTAATAAGGCGTATTTGCCGACCGGAAGTGAATTTTACAAAAATATTTGAAGTTACTCTAGACATCTATAGTGACTATAATATATGTAAAACTCAACTAATTATCTAGTTTCATGACCAAGATTTATGGCACTGAAAAATGAGAGAATAATTGGTCTTTCTTTGATATAACCGGAAGTTGGAGATTCAACTTCCGGTGGGGTCAACATTTTTTAAGAATTATAACAAGACCTAGTAAACCGATATAGGTTTCAATTTGAAAGAAAAAAGTTTGAAATTGATGATTTATTTAATCACTTCCGGTGACGACCGGAAGTGACGGTGACAAAACATATTACGTGCATGCACCATAGAGAAAATAGATCTATCATCCCTGAAAGTTTCATTCGATTATCTTTAGTGGTTTTCAAGTTTACCCCCGGACAAACTTTCTTTCAAAAACCGGAAAATCGGACGTATCTGACGAACGGAAGTGAATTTTGAAAAAATTAAAAAAATGCCTCGAGGTGCCATCGTTGTCTATAATCAGTGAAAGTTTCAGGAAAATCCATCCAACGGTCTCGGAGACGAAAGGGGAAAAAAATGATAATAACGAGCTATAACTGTGTTGGGATGCCAACACAAATGTCTCCGAACACCTCCCCATGTCAGAAATGGTTTTTGATACCAGATATGCACTCATGATCCTCTAAAAACCCTAGAAACTAAATTTGGTTGAAATCCGACGGACTTGTAATTTGGCCGCCATTTTCTTCAATGGCGGCCATTTTGAAACATTTGAAAATAGATTGGAAGGAAATACTGATGCTAGAAATGAATTGTGAACCCTCCATTTACCCCAGAACCCAAATGTTGTACAGATTTGAACACTTTCAAATTTTTCGGTATATGGCGGCCATTTTGAAAATGGCGGCTCAAAAAAAAATTTTGATGGTGGAAATGAACTCGGGGTCACCAAATTACCCTAGAAATCGAATTTGGTTTAAATCCGACAACCTTGAGTTTTTGACGTTTTTTGGCCGCCATCTTGAAACGGCGGCCATTTTGAAAATTTGAAAAGTTGAATGCACCCCTCCTAGTGACCCCCTATCAGCTCACAAAGTTTGAAGTGGATCTGTCCAAGCACTTTCACAAAATCGGTCGGACAAATTTCTCACTAAAGAAGAGGAATAATAAGAATAAGAAGAAAATAATAATAATAATAAGAAGAAACGGAGCAAAACCAATATGTCTCCGACACTTTGTGTTCGGAGACATAATAAACAGTAGAATCACTAGAAGGTCTTCCGTTGGTAACGGAAGACCTTAATAACGAGCTATAACTGTGTTGGGATGCCAACACAAATGTCTCCGAACACCTCCCCATGTTAGAAATGCTTTTTGATGCCAGATATGCACTCAGGATTCTCAAAAACACCTAAAAACTGAATTTGGTTGAAATCCGACGGACTTGATTTTTGTCCGCCATTTTCTTCAATGGAGGCCATTTTGAGACATTTGAAAATTGATTGGAAGGAAATACTGATGCTAGAAATGAGTTGTGGACCCTCCATTTACCCCAGAACCCAAATGTTGTAGAGATTTTAACACTTTCAAATCTTTCGGTATATGGCCGCCATTTTGAAAATGGCGGCTCAAAAAGAAATTTGATAGTGGAAATGGACTTGGGGTCACTAAATTACCCTAGAAATAGAATTTGGTTGAAATCCGACAACCTTGAGTTTTTGACGTTTTTTGGCCGCCATCTTGAAACGGCGGCCATTTTGAAAATTTGAAAAGTTGAATGCACCCTTCCTAGTGACCCCCTATCAGCTCACAAAGTTTGAAGTGGATCTGTCGAAGCACTTTCACAAAATCAGTCGAACAAATTTCTCACTAAAGAAGAGGAATAATAAGAATAAGAAGAAAATAATAATAAGAATAATAAGAAACTGAGCAAAAACAATATGTCTCCGACACTTTGTGTTCGGAGACATAATAATAATAATAATAAACAGTAGAATCACTAGAAGGTCTTCCGTTGGAAACGGAAGACCTTAACTAGACACTCATTACTAGTAATGAGTACGTCTTCCGTTAGACCACTTCCGGTAAAGAGCTTTCTATTCCTACGAAAACCATTTAAGTGTATCAGAAAATGTGCCTTAACAATGAATGAGAAATGTATTATCGAATTTTTTACTCCTTTCTCGTAACTTCCGGTGACGACCGGAAGTACTATTCAGATGCGTTTTCCTATAAATGACAGCGACTCTTTACTGTCTATATTCCCTGAAAATCTCACGTCTCTATCTGAAAGAGTTCTCAACAAAAAGAAGTAGACTAAAGAAAGAAAAAGTAGTAGGATTTACTACCGACCGGAAGTCAATTTTGAAAAACAAAATTATCAAAACTTTAGAAGTTGATACTTTTTATTAAGACATGTGAAAATCATATGAAAGACTTCAAATATAAGCGAGATTTATGGGGACAAAGAGACGAAAAGTAAAAAGGTTATTTTATCAAAAAACCGGAAGTAGTTGTTTTGAGTACCGACAGACTCAGTATTCTTTTGACAATTTGAAAGAGAGTTAATAAACAAGTATAGGTTTCAAGTTAAAAGAAAAAGTTTGAAATTTGCGATTTTTTCCATCACTTCCGGTGACGACAGGAAGTGACGGTCGACATGTTCAACCCACTACTGCACGCTTACAAACGGAGATTGATCATCCCTGAATATTTGATGAACCTATATTTTACCTTTTCCAAGAAAAATGCTGGACAAAATTCCTTTTGAAAAACAGAAAATCGGCCATATTTTCCGACCGGAAGTGAATTTTGTAAAAAAAATAATAATTATAGCAAGGCAATTTCATAAGACATTATTCCTGAAAATTTCAAGAAAATATATCCAGCCATCTCTGAGAAATCACTCGAAGAAATCGGAAAATCGACTTTTTTTTTTAAATACTTCCAGTATAGACCGGAAGTGACGGACAAAAAAATTGAATGTATGTGTACAATGGACTAATGTTAGTTGATCAACTCTACAAGTTTCAAGCGTCTATCTATATTCATTATTGAGAAACTGAAAAAACAAGGTTTGAATATGTCCACCCCATATCTCACGACCGGAAGTGAATTTAAAAAAAATATTTAATCATACTCTTGTAACACACAAGTTCTTTTCACCTTTTATTCACAGTTGTAGTGTAATGTGATCAATCAATGAATCAATGACAGTGCTCCTATAAATATAAATAAATAAAAACACATTATAATTTGTGCTAGTGACTTAACCAATGTACAAGATTTGCTTGACCTCAATCATATATAAAAACATATTTCCTTTGCAAGGATTCATATGTAGTACATGTATTATAAACATGCATAATTAGCAACATGAACAAATAGCAATTGCAAATACGCAAAGTTCACAAACCTAAACAAGGCACGCAATATCCGGCCCAAAAAAATGGCCACCACGACAGGTCAAGGTCAACGTAATACACTGATCACCTACATTTAGACCTATTAATAAAATAAACACTGTAAATATACTGAAACACACATATAACTCAAACACCGTTGTGTCACCGAAGTACATGTATGTAAAACTCAATTATATTCTCCCATTAAGTATAAATAGAAAACATTAAGCTACAAACTAGTTCTCAATTCTATATGTCTGATTAAAGCAAATGCTAAATACTGAATTCTGCTTCCTAACAGCATTGTATAGCAAAGAATCTCCTACAATACCTTGCACACGATATAGTGAATCTATGCACTCAAAATATTCACTGACAAATTATTGTGTACTTGAAAATGACAAATATATCACCAAAAACTTACACAACATCAGACACGTCTTTGTTGTTCTGTATCTCGTGCAAAAATACCGCCAATAGCAGGTTCTATTATTACACACACTGACCAATCACTGACCGTCTTCATAAGTGTGAAAAATATTACACGAAATTATTTTAACTCAACAAGAGATACTTTTACCCAAAATTAATAGAATATAATACTCTTCAAAGTCAATTATAATTAATTTTACAATAATAATCAGACACACAGAATACCAAAAATATCTACGTAGTTGCAGAGTCTCAATGGCGCAGAGGTTAATGCCTATCGTCCATCACACGCGACCTTCTCTCGGCACCCGGTTCCAATCCCATCTGATACAACTTATTTTTTTTTTATAAAAAAAAATGTTCTCCCCTTACACTCTAGACATTTATAGTGTCTATAACATATGTAAAATTCAAATCATTAACTTGTTTTATGACCGAGATTTATGGCATTGAAAAATGAGAGAATGAATAGTCTTTCTTTCATATGACCAGAAGTTGGAGATTCAACTTCCGGTGGGGTCAATTATTTTTTCAGAATTAGAACGAGACCTAATAAACTGATATAGGTTTCAGTTTGAAAGAAAAAAGTTTGAAATATATGATTCATTTAATCACTTCCGGTGACGACCGGAAGTGACGGCCGACATTCTTAACCCCCTACTGCACGCCTATAAAATGAGATCTATTAACTCTGAAAATTTGGTGACTCTATCTTTCACCGTTTCTGAGAAGAACGCTGGACGACGAAAACAGCTAATAAGCCGTATTTGCCGACCGGAAGTGAATTTTACAAAAATATTTGACGTTACTCTAGACATTTATAGTGACTATAATATATGTAAAACTCAACTCATTAACTAGTTTTGTGACCGAGATTTATGGCACTGAAAAATGAGAGAATAAATAGTCTTTCTTTGATATAACCGGAAGTTGGAGATTCAACTTCCGGTGGGGTAAACATTTTTTGAGAATTAGAACGAGACCTAGTAAACCGTAATAGGTTTCAATTTGAAAGAAAAAAGTTTGAAATTGATGATTCATTTAATCACTTCCGGTGACGACCGGAAGTGACGGCAACAAAAAATATTACGTGCATGCACCATAGAGAAAATAAATCTATCATCCCTGAAAGTTTCATTCGATTATCTTTAGTGGTTTTCAAGTTTACACCCGGACAAAGTTGCTGACAAAAACCGGAAAATCGGACGAATCTCACGAACGGAAGTGAATTTTGAAAAAATGCCTCGAGGTACACTAGTTCTCTTCAATCTGTGAAAGTTTCAGGAAAATCCATCCAACGGTCTCGGAGACGAAAGGGAAAAAAATAATAATAACTAGAAACTCATTACTGGTAATGAGTAGGTCTTCCGTTATACCACTTCCGGTAAAGAGCTTTCTGTTCCTACGAAAACCATTTAAATATATCAGAAAATAATCCTTTACAATGAATAAGAAATGTATTATCGAACTTTTTACTCATTTCTCGTAACTTCCGGTGATGACCGGAAGTACTATTCAGATGCATTTTCCTATAAATGACAGAGACTCTTTACTGTCTATATTCCCTGAAAATTTCACGTCTCTATCTGAAAGAGTTCTCAACAAAAAGAAGTAGACTAAAGAAAGAAAAAGTAGTAGGTTACTACCGACCGGAAGTCAATTTTGAAAACCAAAATTATCAAAACTTTAGAAGTTGATACTTTTTATTATGACATGTGAAAATCATATGAAAGACTTCAAATATAAGCGAGATTTATGGGGACAAAGAGATGAAAAGTAAAAAGGTATTTTATCAAGAAACCGGAAGTAGTCGTTTTGACTACCGACGGAGACAATATTCTTTTGACACTTTCAAAGAGACTTAATAAACTAGTATAGGTTTCAATTTAAAAGAAAAAGTTTGAAATTTGCTATTCTTTCCCTCACTTCCGGTCACGACAGGAAGTGACGGTCGACATGTTCAACCCTCTACAGCACGCCTGTAAACGGAGATTCATCATCCCTGAATAATTGATGAACCTATATTTTACCTTTTCCAAGAAAAATGCTGGACAAAATTCCTTTTGAGAAACAGAAAATCGGCCATGTTATCCGACCGGAAGTGAATTTTGTAAAAACAAAAATAATTATAGCAAGGTCATTTCATAAGACATTATTCCTGAAAATTTCAAGAAAATCTATCCAGCCATCTCTTAGAAATCACTCGAAGAAATCGGAAAATCGACAATTTTTCAAATACTTCCGGTATAGACCGGAAGTGACGGACAAAACAATTGAATGTATGTGTACAATGGACTAATGTTAATTGATCAACTCTACAAGTTTCAAACGTCTATCTATATTCATTATTGAGAAACTGAGAAAACAAGGTTTGAATATGTCCACCCCATATCTCACAACCGGAAGTGAATTTTACAAAAATATCGAAATTAATTCTACACATTTATAGTGTCTATAACATATGTAAAATTGAAATCATTAACTTGTTTTATGACCGAGATTTATTGCACTGAAAAATGAGAGAATGAATAGTCTTTCTTTGATATAACCGGAAGTTGGAGATTCAACTTCCGGTGGGGTCAACATTTTTTGAGAATTAGAACGAGATATAATAAACCAAAGTAGGTTTCAATTTGAAAGAAAAAAGTTGGAAATTGATGATTTATTTAATCACTTCCGGTAACGACCGGAAGTGACGGCGACAAAAAATAATACGTGCAATCACCATAGAGAAAATAGATCTATCATCCCTGAAAGTTTCATTCGATTATCTTTAGTGGTTTTCAAGTTTACCCCCGGACAAACTTTCTTTCAAAAACCGGAAAATCGGACGTATCTGACGAATGGAAGTGAATTTTGAAAAAATGAAAAAAATTCCTCGAGGTACCATCGTTGTCTATAACCTGTGAAAGTTTCAGGAAAATCCATCAAGCGGTCTCGGAGACGAAAGGGAAAAAAAAAAATAATAATAATAATAATAATAAACAGTAGAATGACTAGAAGGTCTTCCGTTGGAAACGGAAGACCTTAATAAACAGTAGAATCACTAGAAGGTCTTCCGTTGGAAACGGAAGACCTTAATAATAACGAGCTATAACTGTGTTGGGATGCCAACACAAATGTCTCCGAACACCTCCCCATGTCAGAAATGGTTTTTGATACCGGATATGCACTCAGGATCTCTAAAAAAAAAAAAAAATCTAGAAACTAAATTTGGTTGAAATCCGACGGACTTGTAATTTGGCCGCCATTTTCTTCAATGGAGGCCATTTTGAAACATTTGAAAATAGATTGGAAGGAAATACTGATGCTAGAAATGAATTGTGGACCCTCAATTTACCCCAGAACCCAAATGTTGTAAAGATTTCAACACTTTGAAATATTTCGGTTTATGGCGGCCATTTTGAAAATGGCGGCTCAAAAAAAAAATTGATGGTGGAAATGGACTCGGGGTCACTAAATTACCCTAGAAATCGAATTTGGTTTAAATCCGACAACCTTGAGTTTTTGACGTTTTTTGGCCGCCATCTTGAAACGGCGGCCATTTTGAAAATTTGAAAAGTTGAATGCACCCCTCCTAGTGACCCCCTATCAGCTCACAAAGTTTGAAGTGGATCTGTCCAAGCACTTTCACAAAATCGGTCGGACAAATTTCTCACTAAAGAAGAGGAATAATAAGAATAAGAAGAAAATAATAGTAATAATAAGAAACGGAGCAAAACCAATATGTCTCCGACACTTTGTGTTCGGAGACATAATAAACAGTAGAATCACTAAAAGGTCTTCCGTTGGTAACGGAAGACCTTAATAAGAAGAAGAAACAGAGTAAAAACAATATGTTTCCAAACTTTGTTTGGGGAACATAAAAAGAAACAGTAGAATCACTATAAGGTCTTCCGTGAAGAACGGAAGACCTTAATAATAGAGGAAAAGAAACATAAGAATCACTATAAGGTCTTCCGTTGAGACGGAAGACCTTAACTAGAAACTCATTACTAGTAATGAGTAGGTCTTCCGTTATACTACTTCCTGTTGAGATTGGAAGTTTAAAAGCCATTCATTACAATTGAATTTTATTTTCTTCACACATTATCCGTTGATATTAAGGTTATCAGTGTTGGAAACAAACTGCAGTTCAGATTGCTTTAGTCAAATTCGGTTCCAATTTGTGAAATGCATTGGAATTTTCAAAAATATATTCCAGAAAATGTACCGTTGCGCCTTACAAAAAAAAAACACGTTATGATTCCTGTTGTCTATATTCACTTTCGGTCATGACCGGAAGACCTCCAATTGAATAAATATTTTATTCTACATCTTAATAATTCTCAACTAATCATATTTTTAGCTTTCGACAAAAGTACACATGTTTGAGACAACTTCCGGTTTTTCGGTCGGCACTTCCGGTGGACATATTTTACATGAACAAGACCTAATCATCATCCATAATAGCCCCAATATCTGTCCAAAAAAAAAAACTTCAAAAAATTATATTTTTTATATCGCTTCTTGTCACGACCGGAATTGACGGTTACGTACGATTCTCACATGATGCAAGCTCACAGATGATTGACTATCAGTCTTGAAAATTTGAGACTACAGTCGTTCACATTTGCAGAATATTAGCTTGAAGAAATTCTCATTTCGAAGACTGCAAATCTTGCGACCGGAAGTAGATTTCACCAAAATACTTTACGTTACTCTAGACATTTGCAATGTTTTGCAATGTCAATAACATACAAGAAAATCATTTGTAATACTCCATATACAAGCGAGATTTAAGACAAAGTCAAAAACTCAATTTTTCCACTTTTTCTCACAAAACCGGAAATTGCCGTTTTTGCTTCCGGTAGGGTCAACATATTTCAAAAGAACAAGAATGAAACAATAAGCTAATGTTCGTTCTGCATCAAAAGAAAAAGACTAAAATTTTCGATTTCTTTGATCACTTCCGGTGAGGTCCGGAAGTGACGGTAGACCAAGTTAACCATATTCGACAAACCTACTTGTCATGATCTATCATTCCTGAAAGTTTAGTGCCTTAATCTTTAACTGTTGCTGAGCAATTTCGTAAACAAAATCTCATTTTGAGGACAGGAAATCGCGCGACCGGAAGTAGATTTTACAAAGATATTTGACGTCACTCTAGATATTGTCGGTGTAAATAACATACTTGAAAACTATTTCAAATACTTCATTCACAAGCGAGATTTATGGGAAATAAAAACGTTCAATTTATTTCGATTTTCTCTTATAACCGGAAGTTGTCGTTTTTGTTTCCTGTGGGACTTACCTATTTTGAAACTGCAAAAGAGATGCAATAAAGTGATGCAAGTTTTGATAAAAAAAGGAAAAGTTGAAATGTTCGATTTTTTTATCACTTCCGGTGACGACAGGAAGTGACGGCGGACGTGCTTAACCCAATTCGGCTCGCCTACTCCTTAAGGTCTATCACTCCTGTAAGTTTGGTATCTAAATCTTTTACCATTTCTTTGATCTCGCGCGGACAAAATATTTTTGAAAAAAACCGGAAATCGGACATATCTGACGAACGGAAGTGAATTTCAAAAAAATTGAGAAAAAAAAAACGTCTGGAGGTATTTATATTCTCTATCATCCCTGAAAATTTCAAGAAAATCCATCCAGCCATCTCTGAGAAATCTTCAGTAAAAAAAAAAAGAATAATAATAAAAAGAACTAGACACTTATTACTAGTAATGAGTAGGTCTTCCGTTAGACCACTTCCGGTAAAGAGCTTTCTATTCCTACGAAAACCATTTGGTTGTATCAGAAAATGTGCCTTAACAATGATTGAGAACTGTATTATCGAATTTTTTACTCCTTTCTCGTAACTTCCGGTGACGACCGGAAGTACTATTCAGATGCGTTTTCCTATAAATGACAGCGACTCTTTACTGTCTATATCCCCTGAAAATCTCACGTCTCTATCTGAAAGAGTTCTCAACAAAAAGAAGTAGACTAAAGAAAGAAAAAGTAGTAGGTTACTACCGACCGAAAGTCAATTTTGAAAAAAACAAAATTATCAAAACTTTAGAAGTTGATACTTTTTATTAAGACATGTGAAATTCATGTGAAAGACTTCAAATATAAGCGAGATTTATGAGGACAAAGAGACAAAAAGTAAAAAGGTATTTTATCAAGAAACCGGAAGCAGTCGTTTTGACTACCGACGGAGTCAATATTCTTTTGACACTTTGAAAGAGACTTAATAAACTAGTATAGGTTTCAATTTAAAAGAAAAAATTTGAAATTTGCGATTCTTTCAATCACTTCCGGTGACGACAGGAAGTGACGGTCGACATGTTCAACCCACTACTGCACGCTTAGAAACGGAGACAGTCGGGATGGAATGTCAATGAGTTCAACTGTCGAGTAAAGTTGCATCATCATTATCATAAAAAACAACAACAACTGAACTTAGTCTTTAATTTGATACACTGGCAGACATTGATATCTTCTTTTCTTGAATGCAAATGCAATTCATGTTTGATTTACAAGACAGTCAAGAAATGGAAGAAATGGGTGTAGGTCAGATGTGTAGGTGTAGGCAGATTAGCTATAGAATCCTGTTGTTGGGCATGAGACCGGTCAAAATAGTGTATAAACAGCTGATCACAGACAGATCACTTGAAAGGTGGGGGATTTCTTCCTTGGGGACGACAGGCGTGATGTGTGGGTTTGCCTTACTCATGGAGACTGGCCCCTGGATGTGTGACCTTGACCTTTGACCTTGACCCACTTTCAAGGTCAAACATCAAAAACTCCATGGGAGCAAAGTGTGACCTTGACATTTGACCTTGACCTCATTTCGAAGGTCAGAGAGGTCACGGGGCTTCGTGCCAGTGGTCCCGTGTCTCTATCTACATCCGTGAAGAAGTTGTGGGCTCGAATGACGACGTCGGAGACTTTCGGGGGCGAGAACCGTGCTTCAGGGTTCTCGGTTTCCGTCGGTCAACTTCTCTGTGCGAGAGTGTTTTATCTTGAATTCGTCGGTCAAGGTCTCGGGTCTCCACAACTTGCAGTTTAGCAGGAGTAGCGATAACGGGGTTTTTGACGTTAAGTCGCCGACATTCGCAGAGTGGTCAAAGTTTAGAGTTGACATTCATGATACCGAGACCAGTCTAGAATTCCATGCTGACCCATGTGATATTTCGATGCTATCTGAAGCGTGAAAGAGCGTATAAAAAGTGCCATTTTCTGGCCATTCTGGATGACCTTGATCTTTGACCTTGACCTATTTTTCAAGGTCAATGTCACCCAACCCA
Source organism: Ostrea edulis (assembly GCF_947568905.1). NCBI lineage: Eukaryota > Metazoa > Mollusca > Bivalvia > Ostreida > Ostreidae > Ostrea > Ostrea edulis. The sequence continues at coordinate 40,067,263 of NC_079169.1, read as the reverse complement.
TTCCAGTGGGTTCCGTCTCTCTACGACGAATACTTTAGGAGTCGTCAATTTGTTAGGGACAAATCGCAAAACATGAGGGGGCATTAACTCCCTTTAGGGGACACCGAATCCCTTCATTTGAAATTCTTCGTTTCTACTAATTGACCTCTATGCTTCAGCAAAGGTTTCATCCTCCTATCCTTTACGGTTAAAAAGGAGTAGCGATAACAATGATTTCTGCTAAAAGGTCCGATAACTCCGTAAGGGGTCAAAGTTCCATGACGCAGGGTGAAATGTATTCGTTTCTCCAGAAGTGCTATAGGATGGACTCTAAAGGTTTTCGATAAGTCTTAAGACGACAATTTATTTTGACGGCAGGAAAATAATAATAATAACTAGTGATCCTAATTGTTCGCGAACAATTAGAGGGCTTTCCACCTTCTAGCGCTTTTTCAGTAGTGTTCAAATGCTAAAAGCCCCCCCCCCCCCCACCCCACCCCCCACCCCCCCACCCCCCGGTAAAAAAAAATTATTTGATTTGGCTAGAAAAGAAATTCAAATTTGCCGCCTAAATTTGAGTGTTAAAGTGTGTTCAATGCTTGGTTTCGCATTAAGTACCCGTCAAATTTGAGGGAGAAAAGGGGTGTGGGTGTTGGGTAGCCAGCACATCTGCACATATCAGGTAAAAGTGTAATAGGACTTGTGCAGGTGTTTGGGGTGACTTTGGACCTGTTAGATAGGATATTTGGAGGTGCAAAGAAACCGGATGTGGCATTTTCCTAGATTGTAGTAACTGCTGCTGCATACTGGGAGTCTACAATCCTCATGTTGATGTTGTGAAGATGCACTGGATTTTACCGTGTGTGTTGTGGATTGTGGAATTGAATATACAGTTTGTAATTGCTCATCCTATGTGTTCTAATTCACGGAGACAATGTCTTTCAGTCATTTCACCCAAGGAGGCATGCATACGGATTTAGGCTTTGAAAACAAACAGCCAAAATGGCGGCCGGTGAATTAGAAAGTGTCTGAGTGCATGTAGGATATCTGAACGGAGAATAGGAGTACTGCATCCCATCTGATCCTGCAGGTAAGTGTTTATTTGTTTACAGTTTACAATTGGGATGGATTTTCGAGTTTGAAAGCGATGAAATTCAAATCTTGCGATATGCATATTTTCTTCGATATTTTACGCGCCATTATATGTGAAGTCATATGCGAACTCGAGCGAGAAGATTTGAAAACAGTTGATAGCCATTTCATAAACAGATTAGATTTAATTGACAAACAAACAATTATCACATTAACAGCTTGTAAATAACACTGCATTAGGGTGTTTTGTGCCGTTTAAGGGTGTACATTTGCTGTCAGTAGAGAGGATTTGGACTGTGTTTTTATCAATTTTCGAAGGAATGTATGAGGGACAAGATGTGAATATTTTTTGTCGGCAAAACGACTTTGCCATAAAAACCCCCAGTAAAATTTGTCCCTGTACTTTTTCTAACAAGCACTTGGACAAATACGTAGATAAACTGCGAGAAAGTGGTTCTATCGAAGCTACGCACTGTAACATATAGGCCTACGGCATATGCTTTCCGTTCTGCTCTCGAATTCAATACACACTCGCACCAACTGACCTTCACCTTGTAACAACATAGGCAGAACTTTGCTAGCAGTGTCTACCAACTGGTAGTTTTAAAAAAGACATTTAAAGATAAAAGATAATTGAACTTTCAATTATAAATAATAAAATATAATATTTCCCGACTTTGAATTGAATTATAATGCTTTCATTTTTTTAAAGGAACGCGTACGTGTTTACAACAACAGCGCGCCGCGCTCCCACTTCCTACGTAACAACGTGTTGATAACAAAAAATAATGATTAGGCCTAATAAAATTGCTTTAATAAAATAATTTAAAAGTATTGTGATTTTCACAATAAGTTTGATCATTATTATTATTTTTTCTTTTTCGAAATGCACCCGTGACAGTAGGCCTAGTTGTCAATGATACATAATCGTATCATAATTTAGGCCTATCTAACTTCTCCAAAAATAAATTTAATAATAATTCCACTGTTTATTTTAGAAAAGCAACAACGCTAAATATAGTTGTTTACAGAAATGGCATTACCAAATTGTGTTTAGACACGGATCCGATGTAAACATTATTTACTCGCAAATTTATGCAGATTTCATACTCGCTTTTCTCGCTACATTTGGGTCGCTATTTGTATGCACTGGTGGCTAAAAGATATAAGACTCGGGAAATTTGTCAACATCGAAATAAATGTTATCCATGGTAAATAAATTAGGCCCCTAAAACCCGAGTTTTTAAAAATATCTAACACTACTTTTACAACAAGTTGATCGACGAAGGTCGCATATGACGTCACTGTACCGCGTGACTACCTATCTAATTAACTAGGCTTTTTGAAATCGGGGCATAGATTTAAGTCCGTATTGTGGCTAATTATCGCAATACTTCAGCGAACGAACTATTACAATTAATTTCTATAAGCATAAGGAAGACAAAATGCATATAATTCTGTATACTTTGAAAACACGAGATGTGTCCTTTAAAGGGTCTTCAAATCAGTTTGTTTAATGCCCATGTGAATTCCACTAAGTCACCTCTATGTTTTAGAAAAGGTTTTATGCTCCGATCTCTTACGATTGAAGAAGAGTAGCGATAACGAAGGATTTTACGTGAAGTCCAATAGCTCCGTAAAAGGTCAAAGGTCAGTTACGCAGGGTCACATGTGATCATGTTTCGAGATGTTGAATAGGATGGGTTATAAAACTTTTCGATAAGTCGAAAGACGTCAAATTACTTTTTGGCGGAAAGAAAAGAAGGAAGAAAATAATAATAAACAGAACAATATCAATAGGACTTTCCACAGGAAGATGGAAAGCCCTAATAATATCTAGTAATCCTAATTGTTCGCGAACAATTAGAGGGCTTTCCACCTACAATGATTTAAAAAAAGATATTTAAGAATATTTAAGATCATGTTAGAAACTCAAAACAACCTTGAAAATTTAATTAATAATTTTCACGATGACCTTGATCTTTGACCTCATTTTGAAGGTCAAAGGTCATCGGTCTTAATGCAAGTGGTCCCATGTCTCTATCTATATTAATGTAAAAGCTATAAGCTTAAAAAATGTTAATCAAGACATTCAGGGGCAATAATTTGTTTAGGGGTTTTCGGTTACTTTCGGTTAGCTTCTCAATGCTAAAAATACTTTGAAAGACCTTGAAAATAGGAAAAAAATAATTTTGATGATGACCTTGACCTTTGATCTTGACCTCATTTTGAAGGTCAAAGGTCATCGGTTTTAATGCAAGTGCTCCCATGTCTCTATCTATATTAATATAAAAGTTATAGGCTTAGATAATGATATTGGAGACTTTCAGGGACAATAACTATGCTTAAGGGTTTTCATATCCCTTTGGTTAATTTTTCTGTGCAAAAGGGTCTTACTGTGAATTCATTAGCGAAGGTTTCGTGTATCTATGACATTCCATTAAGTAGGAGTAGCGATAACAAGGTTTTCGACGCGAGTCTCCGAAATTAACAGGAGGGTCAAAGTTCAAAGTTGTAATGCATACTATCAAAACCAATCAAGAAGTCAATACTTACCCATATAATATTTCAACGCTATCTTAAGCAGGAAAGAGAGTATAAAAAGTGCTATTTTTTCCTCTTTTCTGATGACCTTGACCTTTGACTTTGACCTAATTTTCAAGGTCAAAGGTCACCGATCCTTTTCCAGTTGGTCCCATGTCTCTACGACAAACTGTTCTCAAGTTTGACATGTTTTACGAATAAATCGCAAAACATAAAGAGGCATTAACTCCCTTTAGGGGACACCGAATCCCTTCATTTTAAATTCTTCGCTTCAACTAATTACCCTCTATGTTTTAGAAAAGGTTTCATCTTCCTATCATTTACGGTTAAAAAGTAGAAGCGATAACAATGATTTCTGTGAAAAGTCCAATAACTCCGTAAGGGGTCAAAGTTCAATTACGTTGGATGAATTGTATTCGTTTCTCAAGAAGTACTATCTGATGGACTATAAAGTCTTAAGACGAACATTTTTTTTGACGGCAGGAAAATAATAATAATAACTAGTAATCCTAATTGTTCGCGAACAATTAGAGGGCTTTCCACCTACAATGATTTAAAAAGAGATAATGTAAAAGCTATAAGTTTAAAACATGTTAATCAAGACATTCAGTGGCGATAATTTGTTATGGGGGTTTTCGGTTACTATCGGTTAGCTTCTCAATGCTAAAAATACATTGAAAGACCGTGAAAATGGAAAAAAATCATTTTGATGATGACCTTGACCTTTGATCTTGACCTCATTTTGAAGGTCAAAGGTCATCGGTCTTAATGCAAGTGATCCCATGTATCTAACTAAATTAATATAAAAGTTATAGGCTTAGATAATGATATTGGAGACTTTCAGGGGTAATAACTATGCTTAAGAGTTTTCGTATCCCTTCCATTAATTTCTCAGTGCAAGGGGCTTTTACTCTGAAGTCATTAGCGAAGGTTTCATGTCTCTATGACTTTTGCTTTAGTAGGAGTAGCGATAACAAGCTTTTCAATGCGAGTCTCCGAAATTCACGAAAGGGTCAAAGTTCAAAGTTATCATGCATAATATCTGAACCAATCATGAAGTCAATACTTACCGATATAATATTTCAATGCTATCTTAAGCAGGAAAAAGGGTATTAAAAGTGTTATTTTCTGACCTTTTGGGATGACCTTGACCTTTGACCTTGACCTAATTTTCAAGGTCAAAGGTCAACAATCCCATTCCAGTTGGTCCCGTGTCTCTACGATAAACCGTTCTCATGCTGGACATTATTTATGAATAAATCGTAAAACCTAAGGGGCAATAACTCCCCTGAGGGGTCTTTGAATCCTTTTGATTAATGCCCATATGAATCCATCTAAGTCTCTTCTATGTTTCAGCAAAGGTTTGATGCTCCTATCTTTTACGATTAAAGAGGAGTAGCGATAACAAGGATTTTTACGTAAAGTCCAATAACTCCGTAAAAGGTCAAAGGTCAATTACGCAGGGTCACATGTGATCATGTTTCGAGAAGTTAAATATAATGGGCTATAAAACTTTTCGATAAGTCTAAAGATGTCAAATTATTTTTTGGCGGAAAGAAAAGAAGGAAGAAAATAATAATAACTAGTAATCCTAATTGTTCGCGAACAATTAGAGGTCTTTCCACCTTTTCAGGTTTTCAGACATTCAAACAATGTCTCTGAATACAAAAATCTAATCGATGCTATAGTGATAACAATGGTTTTTATGCTAGTTGCTGTAAATCGAGAAAGGTCAAAGTTCAGAGTTGTAATGCAATGCATTGGAATAAGTTGGTTTGTGACTACTTCTGCATATTATACCTTATCTGTACTTTATATGCTTTAAACAGTATGAACATTGCTTATTTTCAAAGTTTCTAAATGATCTTGACATTTGACCTTGACCTAATTTTCAAGGTCAAAGGTCAGGGATGTCACTTCAGTTGGTCCTGTCTTTCTACGACAAATACTTTAGGAGTTGTAAATTTCTACGCGAAATCGAAAACTTTCAAGGGCATTAATTCCCGTTACGGATTGGCGAACTGTCAAAAACAGGAAGTCATCTTCTACAATTGATCAGCAATAAGTTTAGTGAACATTTCGTGTTCGTACCATTTACGGTTTCCATACTGTAGTGATAACAATGGTTTTTACGCAAGTTGCTGTAAATCGAAGAAAGGTCAAAGTTAAGAGTCGTAATGCAATGCGTTGACTTAAGTTGGTTTGTGACTTCTTGTGCCTATTATACCTTATCTGTACTTTATATGCTTTAGACAGTATGAAAAGTGCTTATTTTCGGAGTTTCTAGATGACCTTGACCTAATTTTCAAGGTCAAAGGTCAGGGATGTCACTTCAGTTGGTCCTGTCTTTCTACGACAAATACTTTAGGAGTTGTAAATTTCTACGCGAGATCGAAAACTTTCAAGGGCATTAATTCCCGTTACGGATCGATGAACTGTCAAAAACAGGAAGTAATCTTTTATAATTCATCAGGCAATAAGTTTAGTGAAGATTTCGTGTTCGTACCATTTACGGTTTTCATACTGTAGTGATAACAATGGTTTTTATGGAAGTCGCTGTAAATTGTAGAAAGGTCAAAGTTCAGAGTCGTAATGCAATGCGTTGGAATAAGTTGGTTTGTGACTACTTGTGCATATAACACTTTATCTGTACTTTCTATGCTTTAGACGGTATGAAAAGTGCTTATTTTCAAAGTTTCCAGATGATCTTGACCTTTGACCTTGACCTGATTTTCAAGGTCAAAGGTCAAGTATTCCATTCCAGTTGGTTCCGTCTTTCTACGACTTATATTTTAGGAGTTTTGAATTTTTCCGTAAAAATTGTATACTTTCAGGGCCATTAACTCCCTTTAGGGATCACCGAAAACTTAAAAGTAAACACTATCACGTTTCAGCTTGATCCACTAAAGAATTTAGTGAAAGTTTCATTCTCTTATCATTTACAGTTTTCGAGGTGAACCGATAACAAGGGTTTTTTGCGTAAAGCCCCATAAGTACGTTAAGGGTCAAAGATCAAATACGCAGGGTGAGATCTGAGCATGTTTCGAGATGTCAAATATGATGGTCTACATTGTTTTTTGATAAGTCTTAAAACGTCAAGAGCTTCTCGCGGCGGAAAGAAAAGAAGACAAATAATAATAACTAGTAATCCTAATTGTTCGCGAACAATTAGACGTCTTTCCACCTTTTCTGGATTTGTTTCTTGACCTTCAATCTTGATCCATTCTTCAGTAGGTCAAATGAGGCCAAAAAACTTTCAAGTCAATGTAAACTTGGAAAACTTTCAGGGGCCATAACTATTTAAAGGGGTTGGTGAATCTTTTCGCACTGAATAGATTGAAGAGTCTACTAAATCAGTACAAAACATTAATGATTAAGGTTTGGTATCTCCAGGGTTAACGGTTTCGAAGGACTAGTGATAACAAGTTTTATTTGTAAGATGGGCAATAATTTTTAAAGGAGCCCGGCTTAAGGGCCAAGAAAGATGTTTTAATTGGTTTTAAAAGAACATACTAATGATGCAATGAAAAATGATGTATGTTGAAAGACAAAAGAGATATAAAAAGAGCTAAATTCTCAATATTTGAAGTAACTTTGACCTTTGACCTTTACCTAATATTCAGGGTCAGAGGTCAATGATCACATTGCAGTTGGTCCCATGTTTCTATGATTATCCGTTTAAAAGTTAACGATTAGCACAAACACATAAAAGGGCAATAACTCATATAAGGGGTCAGCGGATCCTTTCACACTGAATATGTTGAAGTTGTGCTTTGAGAAACCGAAGACATTGGTGAAGGTTTGGTGTCTCTATGGTCTATGGTTTCGGAGGAGTAGCGATAACAAGGTTAATACTCTAAGGGGCAATAACTTTTAAAGGGGTCAGTCTTAAGGTACAGGAATTAAATCTTTAAAATAGATTTAAAAGGACAAAATAAAGATGCAATGATATGTAGTATATGTTGAAAGACAAAAGAGATATAAAAAGAGCTAAATTTCTCATATTTTGAATGACCTTGACCTTTGACCTTGATATAAATCAAAAGGTCAAAGAATGAAGATTCTAATGCAGTTAGTCCCATGTCTCTAGGATAAATGGTTTTAAATTTTTTCAATTATTTGTAAAAATCAAAAACTTTCAGGGGCAATAACTCATAAAAGGGGTCGAAGAATCATTTCGCAATGAATAGATTGAAGAGTCTCCTTGACTAGTCGAAAACATTGGTGAAGGTTTGGTATCTTTACGGTGTACGATTTCGGAGGAGTAGCGATAACAAGCTTTTATTGCAAAAGGGGCAATAACTCCTTGAGGGGTCAAAGTTCATATACGCAGGGTGAACTGCCAAAATCTTTTAAGGAGTACATTCTTATGGGCTATAAATCTTTTCGATAAATCTTGAAACTCAAAATCACGGGGAGGAAAAATAATAATAATAATAATAACTAGTGATCCTAATTGTTCGCGAACAATTAGAGGGCTTTCCACCTACAATGATTTAAAAAAAGATATTTAAAAATATTTAAGATGATGTACGAATCTCAAAATGACCAAGAAAATTTAATTAATAATTTTCACGATGACCTTGACCTTTGATATTGACCTCATTTTCAAGGTCAAAGGTCATTGCTCTTAATGCAAGTGATCCCATGTCTCTATCTATATTAATGTAAAAGCTATAAGCTTAAAAAATGTTAATCAAGACATTCAGGGGCAATAATTTGTTTAGGGGTTTTCGGTTACTTTCGGTTAGCTTTTCAATGCTAAAAATACTTTGAAAGACCTTGAAAATGGAAAAAGATTAATTTTGATGATGACCTTGACCTTGACCTCATTTTGAAGGTCAAAGGTCATCGGTCCTAATGCAAGTGGTCCCATGTCTCTATCTATATTAATATAAAAGTTATAGGCTTAGATAATGATATTGGAGACTTTCAGGGGCAATAACTATGCTTAAGGGTTTTCGTATCCCTTTGATTATTTTTTCTTTGCAAGACGGTTTTACTGTGAATTCATTAGCGAAGGTTTCGTGTCTCTATGACTTTCCGTTAAGTAGGAGTAGCGATAACAAGGTTTTCGACGCGAGTCTCCGAAATTCACAGAAGGGTTAAAGTTCAAAGTTGGTATGCATACTATCAAAACCAATCAAGAAGTCAATACTTACCCATATAATATTTCAACGCTATCTTAAGCAGGAAAGAGAGTATAAAAAATGATTTTTTCCCCTCTTTTCTGATGACCTTGACCTTTGACCTTGACCTAATTTTCAAGGTCAAAGGTCACCGATCCTATTCCAGTTGGTCCCATGTCTCTACGACAAACCGTGCTCAAGCTCGAAATGTTTTACGAATATATCGCAAAACATAAAGAGGCATTAACTTCCTTTAGGAGACACCGAATCCCTTCATTTTAAATTCTTCGCTTCTACTAATTACCCTCTATGTTTTAGAAAAGGTTTCATCCTCCTATCATTTACGGTTACAAAGTAGAAGTGCTAACAATGATTTCTGCGAAAGGTCAAATAACTCCGTAAGGGTTCAAAGTTCAATTACGCAGGGTGAACTGTATTCGTTTCTCAAGAAGTACTATATGATGGACTATAAAGTTTTTCGATAAGTCTTAAGACGAAGATTTTTTTTGACGGCAGGAAAATAATAATAATAATAATAATAACTAGTAATCCTAATTGTTCGCGAACAATTAGAGGTCTTTCCACCTTTTCTGGATTTGTTTCTTGACCTTCAATCTTGATCCATTCTTCAGTAGGTCAAATGAGGCCAAAAAACTTTCAAGTCACCGGCCGCCATTTTGGTTGTTTGTTGTCAAAGCCTATAAATCCGTATATGCATGCCTCCTTTAGACCTGTTAGATAGGATATTTGGAGGTGCAAAGAAACCGGATGTGCCATTTTCCTAGATTGTAGTAACTGCTGGTGCATGCTGGGAGTCTACAAGCCTCATGTTGTCAGATGTTGTGAAGATGCACTGGATTTGACCGTGTGTGTTGTGGATTGTGGAATTAAATATACAGTTTGTAATGGCTCATCCTATGTGTTCTAATTCACGGAGACAATGTCTTTCAGTCATTTCACCCAAGGAGGCATGCATATACGGATTTATAGGCTTTGACAACAAACAACCAAAATGGCGGCCGGTGAATTAGAAAGTGTCCGAGTGCATGTAGGATATCTGAACGGAGAATAGGAGTACTGCATCCCATCTGATCCTGCAGGTAAGTGTTTATTTGTTTACAATGACAGTCGGGATGGAATGTCAATGAGTTCAACTGTCGAGTAAAGTTGCATCATCATTATCATAAAAAACTTAGTCTTTATGTTGATGCAGGCAGACAATTGAATCTGGCCTATGTCTTTTCATGAATGTAAATGGAATTCATGTTTGATTGACAAGACAGTCAAGAAATGGAAGAAATGGGTGTAGGTCAGATGTGTAGGTGTAGGTCAGATTAGCTAGAATCCTGTAATTGTTGCATGGCATGAGACCGGTCAAAATAGTGTATTGAAACAGCTGATCACAGACAGATCACTTGAAGGGTGGGGGATTTCTTCCTTGGGGACGACAGGCGTGATGGGTGGGTTGGCCTTACTCGTGGAGACTGGCCCCTGGATGCTTGACCTTGACCTTTGACCTTGACCCACTTTCAAGGTCAAACTTTAAAAACCCATGGGAGAGAAAGTGTGACCTTGACATTTGACCTTGACCCCATTTTGAAGGTCAGAGAGGTCACGGGGCTTCGTTTAAGTGGTCTCGCGTCTCTATCTACATCCGTGAAGAAGTTGTGGGCTCGAACGACGACGTCGGAGACTTTCGGGGGCGAGAACCGTGCTTCGGGGTTCTCGGTTTCCCTCGGTCAACTTCTCTGTGCGAGAGTGTTTTATCTTGAATTCGTCGGTCAAGGTCTCGGGTCTCCACGACTTGCGGTCTAGCAGGAGTAGCGATAACGGGGTTTTCGACCTTAAGTCGCCGCCATTCGCAGAGTGGTCAAAGTTCAGAGTTGACATTCATGATACCGAGACCAGTCTAGAATTCCATGCTGACCCATGTGATATTTCGATGCTATCTGAAGCGTGAAAGAGCGTATAAAAAGTGCCATTTTCTGGCCTTTCTGGATGACCTTGACCTTTGACCTTGACCTATTTTTCAAGGTCAAGGTCACCCAACCCGTTCCAGTGGGTTCGGTGTCTCTACGACGAATACTTTAGGAGTCGACAATTTCTTACGCAGAAACCGTAAAACACGAGGGGTACTAACTTCCTGAAAGGGTCCTCGAATCCTTGGGTTGAATTCCCATGTCAATTGGACCAAGTCACCTCTATGTTCTGGAAAAGGTCGGATGCTCCTATCATTCACGGTTTTCGAGAAGAACCGATAACAAGGGTTTTTCGCGTAAAGTCCTCCAAGTTCGTTAAAGGTCAAAGTTCAGTTACGCAGGGTCAAATCTGAGCATGTTTTGAGATGTCGAAAAGGATGGTCTACATTGATTTTCGATAAGTCTTAAGACGTCAAAAGCTTCTCGCGGCGGAAAGAAAAGAAGACAAATAATAATAATAATAAAAAACAGAACAATATCAAAAGGTCTTTCCACAGAAAGGTGGAAAGCCCTAACTAGTAATCCTAATTGTTCGCGAACAATTAGAGGTCTTTCCACCTTTTCTGGATTTGTTTCTTGACCTTCAATCTTGATCCATTCTTCAGTAGGTCAAATGAGGCCAAAAAACTTTCAAGTCAATGTAAACTTGGAAAACTTTCAGGGGCCATAACTATTTAAAGGGGTTGGTGAATCTTTTCGCACTGAATAGATTGAAGAGTCTACTAAATCAGTACAAAATATTTAATGATTAAGGTTTGGTATCTCCAGGGTTAACGGTTTCGAAGGACTAGTGATAACAAGCTTTATTTGTAAGATGGGTAATAATTTTTAAAGGAGCCCGGCTTAAGGGCCAAGAAAGATGTTTTAATTGGTTTTAAAAGAACATACTAATGATGCAATGAAAAATGATGTATGTTGAAAGACAAAAGAGATATAAAAAGAGCTAAATTCTCAATATTTGAAGTAACTTTGACCTTTGACCTTTACCTAATATTCAGAGTCAAAGGTCAATGATCACATTGCAGTTGGTCTCATGTTTCTATGATTATCCGTTTAAAAGTTAACGATTAGCACAAACACATAAAAGGGCAATAACTCATATAAGGGGTCAGCGGATCCTTTCACACTGAATATGTTGAAGTTGTGCTTTGAGAAACCGAAGACATTGGTGAAGGTTTGGTGTCTCTATGGTCTATGGTTTCAAAGGGGTAGCGATAACAAGGTTAATAATGTAAGGGGCAATAACTTTTAAAGGGGTCAGTCTTCGGGTACAGGTATCAAATCTTTAAAATGGATTTAAAAGGACATACTAAAGATTCAATTATATGTTGAAAGACAAAAGAGATCTAAAAAGAGCTAAATTTCTCATATTTTGAATGACCTTGACCTTTGACCTTGACATAAATTAAAAGGTCAAAGAATGGAGATTCTAATGCAGTTAGTCCCATGGCTCTAGGATAAATGGTTTTAATTTTTTTTAATTATTTGTAAAAATCAAAAACTTTCAGGGGCAATAACTCATAAAAGGGGTCGAAGAATATTTTCGGAATGAATAAATTGAAGAGTCTCCTTGAATAGTTGAAGACATTGGTGAAGGTTTGGTGTCTCTACGGTATATGGTTTCAGAGGAGTAGCGATAACAAGGTTAATACTGTAAAGGGCAATAACTTTTAAATGGGTCAATCTTAGGGTACAGGAATTAAATCTTTAAAATAGATTTAAAAGGACATACTAAAGATGCAATGATATGTAGTATATGTTGAAAGACAAAAGAGATATAAAAAGAGCTAAATTTCTCATATTTTGAATGACCTTGACCTTTGACCTTGACATAAATTAAAAGTCAAAGGATGAAGATTCTAATGCAGTTAGTCCTATGTCTCTAGGATAAATGGTTTGAATTTTTTTCAATTATTTGTAAAAATCAAAAACTTTCAGGGGCAATAACTCATAAAAGGGGTCGAAGAATCTTTTCGCAATGAATAGATTGAAGAGTCTCCTTGACTAGTCGAAGACATTGGTGAAGGTTTGGTATCTTTACGGTGTACGATTTCGGAGGAGTAGCGATAACAAGCTTTTATTGCAAAAGGCGCAGTAACTCCTTGAGGGGTCAAAGTTCATATACGCAGGGTGAACTGCCAAAATCTTTTAAGGAGTATATTCTTATGGACTATAAATCTTTTCGATAAATCTTGAAACTCAAAATCACGGGGAGGAAAAATAATAATAATAATAATAATAATAACTAGTAATCCTAATTGTTCGCGAACAATTAGAGGTCTTTCCACCTTTTCTGGATTTGTTTCTTGACCTTCAATCTTGATCCATTCTTCAGTAGGTCAAATGAGGCCAAAAAACTTTCAAGTCAATGTAAACTTGGAAAACTTTCAGGGGCCATAACTATTTAAAGGGGTTGGTGAATCTTTTCGCACTGAATAGATTGAAGAGTCTACTAAATCAGTACAAAACATTAATGATTAAGGTTTGGTATCTCCAGGGTTAACGGTTTCGAAGGACTAGTGATAACAAGCTTTATTTGTAAGATGGGCAATAATTTTTAAAGGAGCCCGGTATAAGGGCCAAGAAAGATGTTTTAATTGGTTTTAAAAGAACATACTAATGATGCAATGAAAAATGATGTATGTTGAAAGACAAAAGAGATATAAAAAGAGCTAAATTCTCAATATTTGAAGTGACCTTGACTTTTGACCTTTACCTAATATTCAAGGTCAAAGGTCAATGATCACATTGCAGTTGGTCTCATGTTTCTATGATTATCCGTTTAAAAGTTAACGATTAGCACAAACACATAAAAGGGCAATAACTCATATAAGGGGTCAGCGGATCCTTTCACACTGAATATGTTGAAGTTGTGCTTTGAGAAACCGAAGACATTGGTGAAGGTTTGGTGTCTCTATGGTCTATGGTTTCAAAGGGGTAGCGATAACAAGGTTAATAATGTAAGGGGCAATAACTTTTAAAGGGGTCAGTCTTAGGGTACAGATATCAAATATTTAAAATGGATTTAAAAGGACATACTAAAGATGCAATGATATGTAGTATATGTTGAAAGACAAAAGAGATCTAAAAAGAGCTAAATTTCTCATATTTTGAATGACCTTGACCTTTGACCTCGATATAAATCAAAAGGTCAAAGGATGAAGATTCTAATGCAGTTAGTCCCATGTCTCTAGGATAAATGGTTTTAATTTTTTTCAATTATTTGTAAAAATCAAAAATTTTCAGGGGCAATAACTCATCAAAGGGGTCGAAGAATATTTTCGGAATGAATAGATTGAAGAGTCTCCTTGAATAGTTGAAGACATTGGTGAAGGTTTGGTGTCTCTACGGTCTATGGTTTCAGAGGAGTAGCGATAACAAGGTTAATACTGTAAAGGGGAATAACTTTTAAAGGGGTCAATCTTAGGGTACAGGAATTAAATCTTTAAAATAGATTTAAAAGGACATACTAAAGATGCAATGATATGTAGTATATGTTGAAAGACAAAAGAGATATAAAAAGAGCTAAATTTCTCATATTTTGAATGACCTTGACCTTTGACCTTGACATAAATTAAAAGGTCAAAGCATGAAGATTCTAATGCAGTTGGTCCCATGTCTCTAGGATAAATGGTTTTAATTTTTTTCAATTATTTGTAAAACTTAAAGACATACTAAAGATGCAATGATATGTAGTATATGTTGAAAGACAAAAGAGATATAAAAAGAGCTAAATTTCTCATATTTTGAATGACCTTGACCTTTGACCTTGATATAAATCAAAAGGTCAAAGGATGAAGATTCTAATGCAGTTAGTCCCATGTCTCTAGGATAAATGGTTTTAAATTTTTTCAATTATTTGTAAAAATCAAAAACTTTCAGGGGCAATAACTCATAAAAGGGGTCGAAGAATCATTTCGCAATGAATAGATTGAAGAGTCTCCTTGACTAGTCGAAGACATTAGTGAAGGTTTGGTATCTTTACGGTGTACAGTTTCGGAGGAGTAGCGATAACAAGCTTTTATTGCAAAAGGGGCAATAACTCCTTGAGGGGTCAAAGTTCATATACGCAGGGTGAACTGCCAAAATCTTTTAAGGAGTATATTCTTATGGACTATAAATCTTTTCGATAAATCTTGAAACTCAAAATCACGGGGAGGAAAAATAATAATAATAATAATAATAATAATAATAATAATAATAAACAGAAGAATATCAATAGCTCTTTCCACAGAAAGGTGGAAAGACCTAATAATAAACAGAAGAATATCAATAGGTCTTTCCAGAGAAAGGTGGAAAGACCTAATAATAATAATAATAACTAGTAATCCTAATTGTTCGCGAACAATTAGAGGTCTTTCCACCTTTTCTGGATTTGTTTCTTGACCTTCAATCTTGATCCATTCTTCAGTAGGTCAAATGAGGCCAAAAAACTTTCAAGTCAATGTAAACTTGGAAAACTTTCAGGGGCCATAACTATTTAAAGGGGTTGGTGAATCTTTTCGCACTGAATAGATTGAAGAGTCTACTAAATCAGTACAAAATATTTAATGATTAAGGTTTGGTATCTCCAGGGTTAACGGTTTCGAAGGACTAGTGATAACAAGCTTTATTTGTAAGATGGGTAATAATTTTTCAAGGAGCCCGGCTTAAGGGCCAAGAAAGATGTTTTAATTGGTTTTAAAAGAACATACTAATGATGCAATGAAAAATGATGTATGTTGAAAGACAAAAGAGATATAAAAAGAGCTAAATTCTCAATATTTGAAGTAACTTTGACCTTTGACCTTTACCTAATATTCAGGGTCAAAGGTCAATGATCACATTGCAGTTGGTCTCATGTTTCTATGATTATCCGTTTAAAAGTTAACGATTAGCACAAACACATAAAAGGGCAATAACTCATATAAGGGGTCAGCGGATCCTTTCACACTGAATATGTTGAAGTTGTGCTTTGAGAAACCGAAGACATTGGTGAAGGTTTGGTGTCTCTATGGTCTATGGTTTCAAAGGGGTAGCGATAACAAGGTTAATAATGTAAGGGGCAATAACTTTTAAAGGGGTCAGTCTTAGGGTACAGGTATCAAATTTTTAAAATGGATTTAAAAGGACATACTAAAGATTCAATTATATGTAGTATATGTTGAAAGACAAAAGAGATCTAAAAAGAGCTAAATTTCTCATATTTTGAATGACCTTGACCTTTGACCTTGACATAAATTAAAAGGTCAAAGAATGGAGATTCTAATGCAGTTGGTCCCATGTCTCTAGGATAAATGGTTTTAATTTTTTTTTAATTATTTGTAAAAATCAAAAACTTTCAGGGGCAATAACTCATAAGAGGGGTCGAAGAATATTTTCGCAATGAATAAATTGAAGAGTCTCCTTGAATAGTTGAAGACATTGGTGAAGGTTTGGTGTCTCTACGGTCTATGGTTTCAGAGGAGTAGCGATAACAAGGTTAATACTGTAAAGGGGAATAACTTTTAAAGGGGTCAATCTTAGGGTACAGGAATTAAATCTTTAAAATAGATTTAAAAGGACATACTAAAGATGCAATGATATGTAGTATATGTTGAAAGACAAAAGAGATATAAAAAGAGCTAAATTTCTCATATTTTGAATGACCTTGACCTTTGACCTTGATATAAATCAAAAGGTCAAAGGATGAAGATTCTAATGCAGTTAGTCCCATGTCTCTAGGATAAATGGTTTTAAATTTTTTCAATTATTTGTAAAAATCAAAAACTTTCAGGGGCAATAACTCATAAAAGGGGTCGAAGAATCATTTCGCAATGAATAGATTGAAGAGTCTCCTTGACTAGTCGAAGACATTGGTGAAGGTTTGGTATCTTTATGGTGTACGATTTCGGAGGAGTAGCGATAACAAGCTTTTATTGCAAAAGGGGCAGTAACTCCTTGAGGGGTCAAAGTTCATATACGCAGGGTGAACTGCCAAAATCTTTTAAGGAGTACATTCTTATGGACTATAAATCTTTTCGATAAATCTTGAAACTCAAAATCACGGGGAGGAAAAATAATAATAATAATAATAATAATAAACAGAAGAATATCAATAGCTCTTTCCACAGAAAGGTGGAAAGACCTAATAAACAGAACAATAACAATAGGACTTTCCACTGAAAGGTGGAAAGCCCTAATAATAAACAGAACAATAACAATAGGACTTTCCACAGAAAGGTGGAAAACCCTAATAATAATAATAGAGGAAAAGAAACATAAGAATCACTATAAGGTCTTCCGTTGAGACGGAAGACCTTAATGATCTCGTTGTGAGCAACGAATAGGTCTTCCGTCCAATTTTTGATGAGATAGGATCTTAACTGGAAGAATTCAAATAGTGAAGAACGACTATACATGAAAGAAATAAACACGTACAAGTAAGACACGATTTATCAATTATAAACAATTTTGGTTGTATTTTATTCACTTTCGAGTATCTCAGGAGTCCATAAAACGACTAAAAATCCCAAATGGATCGCGTAGGACCCCACACTGAAACTTTCCGTGAAAAATACTAAGTTTTCGAACAACTTCCGGTTTCGAACAACCAACTTCCGGTGGAAATGGTATTACCTATTACATTTTATTTAATAACGTTATGAGCATTAGAATAAAAAAAAATGAAAACTTTCATATTTTTAAGGTACTTCTGGTGGATGACGGAAGTGACGGCAACAAAATTGAAACATGTATTTCACATCTACCAGTCACCATCTAACATTCCTGAAAGTTTCAGGACTCAATCATTGATTATTTATGAGAAAACGCCTGGAGAAAAAAAAAACCGGAAATCGTAGATATTTAACGAACGGAGGTGAATTTTGAAAAAAAAACAATAATTCACTTTACTCTGAAGATGGATAATATCAATTATATATGTGAAAATTATATCAAACAATTGATTTATAAGCGAGAGATATGATAGCAAAGAAAAAACAATTTTTCAAAGTTTTTCTCTAAAAACCGGAAGTTGTTGTTTATACTTCCGGTAAGTGTAACATTTTCTGAAACTCCAAAAGACACTTAATTATTCCATGCACATTTTGTTTCTCAAGCGTAAATTTGATATTTCACGTTTCTTTCGTTCACTTTCGGTGGCGGCCGGAATTGACGGATGACAATGATAAATCTTATTTCAAATCTACAAGTCACCACCAATCATCCCCGAAAGTTTCAAGACTCAATCTTTAGACGTTTATTAGAAAATGGCTGGACAAAATGTCATTTGAAAAACGAAAATTCGGCCCTATCTTGCGACAGGAAGTGAATTTTGAAATAGTATTAAAAGATACTCTAAAGATTGATAATGTCAATTATATATGTAAACAATTTATTATAAACTTGATAAATAAGCGATATATACGAGGACAAAGACAAACCAACTTTTCTAAGTTTTTCTCTAAAAACCGGAAGTTGCTGGTTAAACTTCCAGTAAGTCTAATATTTTCTGAAACGCCGAAAGAGACCTAATTCATCTATGCAAGTTTTGTTTCAAAACCATAAATTTGAAATTTGACGTTTCCTTTGTTCACTTCCGGTGACGGCCGGAAGTGACAGATCGCAATGGTAAAACTTATTACAAAGCTACAAGTCACCATCTCTCATCCCTGAAAGTTTCAAGACTCAATCTTCAACCGTTTATGAGAAAAAGCCCGGAGAAAATGTCATTTGAAAAACTGAAATTTGGCCCTAACGAACGACCAGAAGTGAATTTTTAAAAAGTAATAAAGGGTACCCTAGAGATGGAAACTATAAATAAAATCTGTAGATATCGTATTAAAAAGTTTATAAATAAACGAGATATACGATGATAAAGAAAGACCAATTTTTCGAAGTTTTTCTCTACAAACCTGAAATTGCTGGTTAAACTTCCGGTAAGTCTAACATTTTCTGAAACGCCGAAAGAGACCTAATACATCTATGCAAGTTTTGTTTCAAAAGCATAAATTTGAAATTTGATATTTATTTTGTTCACATCCGGTGACGGCTGGAAGTGACGGATCGCAATGATAAACCTTATTAGAGAGCTACAGATCACCATCTATGATCCCTGTAAGTTTCAAGACCCAATCTGTAACCGTTTATGAAAAAATGTATGGACAAAATGTAATTTTAAAAACGGAAAATCGGACGTAACTTGCGACCGGAAGTGCATTTTCAAAAATCGAAATGGAAATATAAACTTCAGATTGCAACGCATCAACCCTGAAACATTTGAAGCAAATCGATCAAGCCATCTCTGAGAATTGCTCTGTACAAAATCGGTAAGGAAAAAAAAAGAATAAAAATAATTACTAGAAATGATCTCGTTGCGAGCAACGAATAGGTCTTCCGTCCAATTTCTGATGAGATAGGATCTTGACTGGGATAATTCAATTAGTGAAAAACGACTATACATGAAAGAAATAAACACGTACATGTAAGACGTGATTTATCAATTATAAACAATTTCGGTTTTGTTTTATTCACTTTCGAGTATCTCGGGAGTCCATAAAACGACTAAAAATTCCAAGTGGACCGCGTAGGAACCCACACTAAAAATTTCTATGAAAAATACTGAGTTTTTGGACAACTTGCGGTTTCGAACAACCAACCTCCGGTGGAAATGGTATGACTTATTACACTCTTTTAAATAATGTAATGAGCATTAGAATTTCAAAAAAAAGAAAAATTACATATTTTTATGGTACTTCCGGCGGATGACGGAAGTGACAGCAAGAAAAATGAAACACGTATGTCACATCTACAAGTCACCATCTAACATTCCTCAAAGTTTCAAGACTCAATCTTTGATTATTTATGAGAAAACGCATGGAGAAAAATACCCGGAAATCGTAGATATTTAACGAATGGAAGTGAATTTAAAAAAAAAAATAATTCACTATACTCTAAAGATGGATAATGTCAATTATATATGCGAAAATCATATCAAACACTTGATTTATAAGCGAGAGATAGGATAGCAAAGAAAGACCAATTCTTCCAAGTTTTTCTCTAAAAGCCGGAAGTTGCTGGTTAAACTTCCAGTAAGTTCAACATTTTCTGAAACTCCGAAAGAGACCTAATTAATCAATGCAAGTTTTGTTTCAAAAGCATAACTTTGAAATTTGATGTTTCTTTTGTTCACTTCCGATGACGGCCGGAAGTGACGGATGACAATGATAAACCTTATTACAGAGTTAAACGTCAATATCTATCATTCCTGAAAGTTTCAAGACGCCCGGACAAAATGTCACTTGAAGAGCGGAAATTCGGCCCTAACCCGTGACCGGAAGTGAATTTTGAAATAGTATTAAAAAGTATCTTAGACATGAATAATGTCAATAATATCTGTAAATATCGTATTTAAAAAATGATCAATAGGCGAGATATATGAGAACAAAAAAAAGACCAATTTTTCGAAGTTTTTCTCTAAAAACCGGAAGTTGCTGGTTAAACTTCCGGCGAGTCTAACATTTTCTGAAACGCCAAAACAGACCTAATTAATCTATGCAAGTTTTGTTTCAAAAGCAAAATTTTGAAATTTGACGTTTCTTTTCTTCACTTTCGGTGACGGCCGGAAGTGACAGATGGCAATAAGAAACCTTATTACAGAGCTACAAGTCACCATCTATCATCCCTGAAAGTTTCAAGACTCAATTTTTAACTGTTTATGAGAAAACGCCCTGACAAAATGTCATTTGCAAAACGGAAATTCGGCCGTAACTCGCGACCGGAAGTGAATTTTGAAATAATATGAAAGGGTATCTTAAAGATGGATAATGTCAATAATATCTGTAAATATCGTATTAAAACCTTGATCAATACGAAGACAAACAAAAACCAATTTTTCGAAGTTTTTCTCTAAAAACCGGAAGTTGCTGGTTAAACTTCCGGTAAGTCTAACATATTCTGAAACGCCTAAAGAGACTGTATTAATCTATGCAAGATTTGTTTCAAAAACATAAATTTGAAATTTGACGTTTCTTTTCTTCACTTCCAGTGACGACCAGATGAGGAAATACTTTCCTGGAACTAGTATCCAGGGTTATAAAGAAGAGAAGCTCACTTTTGATTAAGTCTCACTTTTATTAAAGAAAGGTAATGAAAAAGTGAGACTTTGATCAAACGTTAGCTAGTTTAAGTTTTTTGGCCGGAACTACATCTAACTTTACTTTGCAGTGCCTAGATATAGACCATCTTATACAAAATCCTCCTTCATGTTCTTGTTCTTCTTTCAACTATAATCCAGCTGGACATGCCATTACTGGTGAGGTCGATATAGTTGACAATGACGTGACGGGCTAAATATGAAAAGGAAGAACTTGTCAGTATGGATAAAAGTCTTAAGAAGAATATAAAAGTCTCGCATTAAACACAAAAGTGCGTACCATCTATCCTTTTGTGTTAGTGAGAGAATTAGATAGGTTACATGAGGAATATGTATTGTTCCTAGCTGAAAAAACTTGTCAGAACGTTGTCTTTGTTTGTAAGGCCTATAAGCATCATGACAACCATATTTCAAGCGAAATTTGCTTTAATTCAACTTTTGGTAATCCAACTCCGTATTCCCTTTTCAAAAACGATTGTTTTCAAAATCCTGCTTCAGTTTTAAAGAATTTGATATCCCCATCAATTGGATGATTTAATATGAGTTACCAAACCTATACTAGATTCCAAAACGTCAGAAAACCCGTTAGAGAGATACACTACTGTATCCACTAAATGTTCTTCCCTATTGTAAATCAAATGTGGATTCTAATAAAACATTCCAAAGAAGTTTTAATAAATTTGAAATTGCAACACTTCCAAAATCTACAGCATCACTTTACACGACCGTTCCTCATAATGAATACAAAAATAGTCTTATTACATCATATGTACGGAAATATTCATATGTTATGATCAGTCATTAAAAAAAATATTTTGATAAACACCACTCTGATTCTACTCTGAATTTGATATTAAAAGGGTACCAAAGTTCCTCATTAACGAAATCTACGTGGTCTTTGTTGATCAGATCTTAGAATTGCCATGGGCACAAATTGTGTTCCATTATTAGCTGTCATCTTTTTATATTCTTATGAGGCAGCATTTATACAAAACCTTCTACACGAGAAAAAAATCTTGCTGTGGCCTTCAACCTGTCAGATGTTTGATCTATTAACATTCATTTTCATTCATATTTCAATTCGATATATCCTAGTGAACTCGAAATAAAAGATACCACACAGTCTTCCATTTCTGATTTATATTTGAATGATTTAATTTTATTTGTAACACGCAATTTTATTGGCTGAGCACACTGAAATGTATTCATTTTATATTGTATTATGTAACTTGCTATGGGAACACGCCCCCTTGTAACCCAAGATGACACTACTTGAAATTTGTTTTACATCACAGCACCGTTACGTTATAGGCCTTCTATGAAATTTAAAATCAACGGAAGAAAACGTGCACAATAACATACATTTTATATGACTATTTTTCTCGATGTCAAACAAGGTGTACATATATATGTTTTTCTTTTACTTCTGAACTACACAAAACATTAACGGTAAAAACTCGATACTATCTCTACTGCACCAATATCATGTGTGAAATAATGGCATATCAAGTGCTTGCAACTTTTGCTGTTTCATAATAAAATACATTTTCACTTGTGGTATTGTTTGATTCGCCTATCAAAGCATAAAATGCGTCATCTCTTACAAAATGTACCAAGTGACGTCATGCCACATCGACTCTCATGTGAATCGCATTGTGTGATTGTTTACATTATACTGTGTTTGATTTAACTGACGACGATGCTGCATGCTATAGTAAGTTATAATTTAGTTTTTAAAACTTTCCTAAAGTGAAACTACCGCCAATCACGTAGCATTTTCTGGTGCATAACGTACTTTATGAGATGTCAGGTTTAGATATTTAAAAACTGTCGGAGCGACTCAAAAGTCGATCTTACGCTGTGTAGTAAACATTGGGCCTACATATCAGGAGTAGTTGAAAACACCACTTGCGTTTTCAAATTTGATTTATAAAGTACATGTACATGCTCCGGTTATGCATAGAACCAAGATGGCGGTTTTCTCAGTCGACGTTTTCTCAAGTCTGTTGCTAAGTGAATCCTTGCGCGATGCAAGCAATTTCTATTTCTCAGTGTTTGTTTATTTTTTTTTTGTATAAATGAAGACTTGTGCAGTGTAGTTTTGTCTTTTTATATTAAATTATAAGGAATGAAGCTAATTTTTGACCTACATGCATATTATTCGATGTAATGTAAGTTGGTGCAGTTTACGCTTCTTACAATCCGCTTCGCGGATTATAAAGCGTAAACTGCACCAAGTTACATTATATCGTATAACATAGGTCAAAATTAGCAACATTCCTTAAATATTATATTGAACACTAATGTTAACGGCAAACTAACAAACGCACCTTATGACAAACATCTTCAACTTTCCTTATTCATGTATCATCACATGCATGTGGTGTTTACGTCTTCACCGGTAATGGTGACGTCTCCATATGAGTGAAATATTCTCGAGAGGGACGTTAAACAATATACAATCAATCAATCAACGGATTTGATACGCGAGAGCATGTTCTGCGTATAATTAATTTATAAATCGATGCAAGCTACTGATAATTAAGTTGATGTTGCAAGGGTTTCAAAAGCCTCATTTGAACGCCTATTGCCACATGGGAGCTCCGTTTTTAAGGTAATATGCGAAAGACCCGTGATTCTCACGTTTAAATGCCGAGTGTTTGGTGATGGAACATCACTACTCATGTATACGTCTAAGGTTTGACACCCTGGCATGAGAGGGGCTCGAAAACACGACTTTCCTGTTACAAGGCCTGTTACTGGGAGTTTTCAAATCCTGAAGGAACAGCAATCAAGTTAGTTCAAGTCTTTCAATTTGGTCGACGTTGGAAGTCACTCTGAATGTTATTTGTTCTGGCCAGACAACAATATGCTGCTTATGTGTGTTGTTGTTCGAGCCAGGCGACTAGCTATCGATAAAAGAAAGTCGATATTTTTTTCTTCAAATATTTCATTTTTCAAAAACTGTTGAGAATTATGGAATGTCATTACGGCGATATGATTCCACGAGAAGTTGGGAAGGAGGTTTATCATATTTCCAATCTTTTACGCTTGAAGGGCTAATTGTATTGCAGATGCGCTGTGTACAGTACCTACAATACTATTCTTGACATTTCAGTTATTAGGGTTTCTATTCATCGTATCATAGTTTGCTTTGTCAGGTTTTGTATATTTGGGATTTTCCGTTATCGTGTTTACCGTGTACATTTGAAATGTTCTGGATTTAACGTCAGTAGTAGAGATAAAACCAAATATTTCTGAGATATCATACCCCAAAGTGAAATAAGAAAGAAAGAAATAATGGAAAGGTGAAGATAAAGAACATTGATCAATCTCATAACTCCCATAAGGAATACGAAATTAAGAGTTGAACAAACACGGAATCCTGGATATACCAGAGGTGGGATCAGGTGTCCAAGAGTAGTAAGCATCCCCTGTCGACCGGTCACATCCGCCATTGAACGGAGTAATCTGTAGTCAAATTCATAATGTAAAGAACAACCTAACAATTGGTATGAAACACGTCAGACAGCAGTTGACCTAAATAACAGGTTGTATTAGCAACTAGATCTTTATAACGACCACAGAATTTGCAAAATAGACTTTTAACGAGATTGTCTATACCGCTGTAACATCAATTTGTTTGTCAGTAACCTGCCTCGATTTAAAAACTGATCATACGCTGATCAAACTCTTGCGTATCGAATCAGTTGAGACAAAAACGTCGTATGCAGTTGTAATGGAATATTGCTATATAGACATGGGAAGTTGACGAAGTTAGCTGAAGTTATCCTGTTTGTCATAAAGTTGAATTGTTAGTTTGCGGTTAACATCTATGTTCAATGAAATATCTAAGTACGAAGATTTTGTGGTGTCTATTTTATTTCGAGTTCACTGGGATATATCGAATCGAGATGTGAATGAAAATTATTATTGTTAATAGATAAAACGTCGTTGATAGATCTAAATGCCACAGCGCGAGATTGTTTGTTTTCATGTAGAAGCTTTTGAATAAATTCTGCTTCATATGATAAAAAAAGGTTAGCTAACAAAGGAGCACAATTTATACCCATGGGATTTCTTACATACTGTTGGGAGACCTCATCACCAAAGACTTCGCAAATATTGAGGAACTCCAGCATCTTTTTAATATCAATATACTTATGCATAGAATCAGAGTGGTGTTTAGGAAATTAATTTTTAAGTCTAATCTTTAATTTATCGTGAGGAAGAAAGGTTGTGTAAAGTGTTGAAAATCAATACGTTTTGATGTTGTTGATTTGAGAACAGTTTTGAGATTCCAATTTTACTCTAAGTTCTTTGGAAGTTGTTTTCACATTTGATTAACACTACTTCTGGCATATGTTTGATGAAATATGTAAATCAAAATCATTTCATGTCTCAAAACTGAATGTCAGAACCATTACTTCGTACCCGATTCCGTCACGGTTTTGATATTGCGTATGTCCAACAAGATCTCGTTTTCTGTGTTAACTTGGATAACTTTTCATCAAACAATCACACGTAACTATCAGATATAGTGAGTACAGGCACTAAGGGTGGGTTTTGAAATTGGAAGGGTGGGAGGAGGCATACGAAGAAAAAAGTATTTATATTTGTATGAAAATTCTTGGTTAGCAAGAAAAGCAGTTCCGTCCAAACCCCAAAATCGTAAGGGTGGTACCTTTCAGTACACTCAGTATGAGTTAAATTTTATCTGTTCAACCTTGCATTGCCACTATCATTCACTACCACTATAAAAAGTTCTATCTATCGATCTATCTATCTACAGTCTCTGAAACGTTCTACTTTACCATTTTCCCGTTCGCTCACCGTTCGTTCAGCGTGCGCTCTCCGTTCAGTTTTGCGTTCAGCGTGCGCTCACCGTTCGTTTATCGTTCACAAAGCGTTCAGCGTGCGCTCACCGTTTGTTCATCGTTCAGTCTTTTCATTGTCATTCGGAACACCAAAGTGAAAGGATCAATCTTGATAGCAAGGCGAAAACGAAAATTGAACGTGTGCGTAAGAGTGGAAGGATACTTTCTTACTATATCAGAAATTTAATTTTGAAGTACAAAATGTCAGGATTATCCACTGTGAATTCCGAAAGAATCATTTGAGCTTTTGTTAAAAACAATTCTGTATATGAGAGACGAATATAAGAGCTTGTCGTTATGAATTTAACCCAAGTACAAAAAATAAGGCAGTTTCAGGTAATGAATAACCTCTTCCCTTGTGTTCACCATTTACAAGTTCGGGCACAAATTATTTTGCATTGCTTAACAAGAGTTTTAAACAAGTCATCCCCCCCCCTACTTTGAAAAATAAAAACAAACAAACGATGCTACATAATGTACATTGTACCGTATGAACGTGTCAGAATGTCAAACTGATATAGCTATTTTTACGCCTATATTTATGAAAGACATTGTCAACAAACTGATATTTACTACTCTTGCCAAATTTGAAACTTTTGTAACATTTGTCCCTAATGCAAAGAAGTAATTGTTTATCTGGTACGTTTCTGCATTAGCCTTTAAACATTCTACGGGTACAACTGTAGTTCAGTATAATAAACAGTTTTATCTACATCAACTATATACAAATATTGCACAATCTAACTGCAATCTATGGTCACATCAATAATAAAAATAGAAAGTTTTGCACTGATTATTTCCTCGGGTCGATGTAGCTGCGACAAATGAATGACACAAAATGTAAGTAGGAGTATTTAATACTGTTAGTAGTGTTGAGGTGTTGACACAGGGTATACCGTCCGTATTGTTTCTTTACTGCATCTATCTTGATTCCTTTCGGGGGTGTTTGTTAATTACATGTATCCCAAACGATCGAGCTCGTAAAGTTTGAAGCCATACATGAACACCTGTTAATTCTGGATGTCACTACACATGTACATGTAGACTATAGTGTTTTCCTTTTCAGATGCATTGTTTATATATTATACCCATGCATTAAATGTATATGTACATGTAATGGTATACACATTGTACATACGGAATTTGCTTTTGTTTGTGTATGACTGTTGCGTGTATTAATGTACAATTTGCGATAATTTCAAGAATTATATACATGTATACTCGGTACTTGTACAGAAATATATTACATTGAATATAATATGCTGTATCACGATTCCGGTTTATTTAATTTTTTATTAATTGATGAAATATACATGTACATGTATTTTATTACTTGATTATGAAATAAGTAAAATCCCAGGGAAAAATCCGAAACATTCCGAGTAAATAGATCATTTTGCGTTCAGCGTGCGCTCAGCGCGTTCGTTCACCGTTCACTTTGCGCTCTGCGTTCGCTCACCGTTCACCAAATTGCGTTCACCGTTCGCTCTGCGTTCGTTCACCGTGTGTTAACCATTCGCTCACCGTTCAAGTGGGAAAGAAGAACGTTTCAGGGACTGCTATCTATCTACAGCATTTATCTGTATCTACAACATTCGTTATTCCTCTCGTTCCTCTGCCTTCCTAACGGTGTCGCTCAGCTCCAAACCCGTCCACTCTCGGGTATTATCTTTTCATCTTTTTCTGTCTTTTACCAGTTACTAGCTAATGAATTGATCTTTGCATGTAAAAATGCGATGATAACGCTATCAGTACGTCACATGTCAAGAAAAGTGAGGGAAGGAACGAAGGGAAGATTCCTCCTTCCCCACTGTTGTAAGTGCCTGAAGATTGATGCATAAAATGTGATTATTTAAGTTATTATTTTCCTGCAAGTCAGTGGGTAGAATGACTCGAGAAAATCTCAACGAGTAAAGAGGAAACAAACGGTACTGCAGATTTCTTGTGTTGTCTTCCGCTACCAAACATCAGAAATTTAATTTGATAACTCGCAGTTTTAGTACTAGGATATTCGCTTGCGACATTCTGAAAAATAACCTTCAAATCAAGCAGATATGACTGAATCATCTTTAACCATCTTTAATTTGTTTACAAGAGTTCCAAAGTGACACATAATTTTCATAACTTCTTTTTCTGAAGAGTTCCAAATTTTTATAGTTCCGATATTCCGTATTGATATAAACGATATCAATTATATGCTGTTGGTACAATAGAAGAACTTTCTTTTTTCCCCCAATATGTTTATTATTAAAATGAAATATTTCAATTTTAAAGAATATTCAAATGAACAATGGCAAGATAGAAATGTGAACAAAATATAAAGCCTCCTTCTCAATATGATAATTAGTCCTGAAAACATTGCACACATATATATCAGTGAAACAGCGTAACCTGCATCTTGGCAAACCAGAGTTGGTATATGACGACTTGATACCAACTGTGACTTTTTATTATTCGGCATCACTCGTAAATCACACACCCACACACTTACCTACACACACACACACACACACACGTACACAAATACATACACTCATTCCCACCCAAATTCAATTTTAAAACGCTCCACACATCATAACACATATGAATACACCAGTGTTTCATGAAAAGCAAACACGACCGATTTCCAATTTGAAGGCTTGATCTTCTCCTCCTATATCACTAATACCAATATCCATAATCGGTAGTCTAGTAGTTTTCTTTGTTTTAATTTCGAATACCGTTTTCCCCCATGAGCCATCTTTTATCTGAAAGAATGAAAAATAAAATAATAAGTTAGTATGCATTGATTAAAATTAGTTATTCATTTAAGATAGAGGCACGATCACTTAATTACTACTTACTGCTGCATGGGTATTTGTGACATGCGGATTGATGTTTACTCCAAGACTATAGACTAATGATATATAAGTATAAAGGGTGTAGATGTACATTCATCACTGTAATATTTAGATTCAATCTCAAGACCATGGTTATCTTAAGATATTTGTTATAGAATGTGATACTTACAGAGAGCAGAAAAAAAAACCCAAGAGATGTTTGTAAAACACATATGCCTCCCCTGGTGTAAAATTTGAAAGGTTTATACACACATTATTTAATTCATAGTAGTATCATCAATTGAAAATATTGAGCAGACAAATATCTTCCTATGTCAAGAGTGAATTGACCATGTGACCTAAAAATCATTAGAGGTCATCTACTCCTTATGCTGTACCAGTGTACCAAGTTTGGTGTCAATCAAGCAAATAATTCTTAGAATATAAGAGACAATTATATTACTATGTCCAGTTCAACCACTGACCTTTGACCATGTGATGTCTGTCAAGCAAAGGGTTATCAGGATATTGAGTGGACAGTATATTACTATGTCCAGTTTGACCCTTAACATTTGACCATATGACCTCAAAATCAATAGGGGTCATCTACTATTTAGGATGTACCAGTGTACCAAGTTTGATGTCTGTCAAGCAAAGGGTTCTCAAGATATTGAGCGGACAGTATATTCCTATGTCCAGATTAGATTGACCCTTGACCTTTTGACCTGAAAAAGAATAGGGGTCCTTTTCTACTCATAACCAGCTCGCATATGAAATATCATTATGATCAAGTGAATGTTTCTCAAGATATTGAGCGAACAACCGACCGACCGACAGGTGCAAAGCAATATGCCGCTCTTCTTTGAAGGGAGAATAAAAACCCGACAACACCCTTACATTTTTTTTTACATAATTCTTTTACATGTTAAAACATTTATCTTGTATGATTACATAATCTGAATAAAAACAACCTGCATGTTGTTGGTAGAAATGTGTGCCCCCCCCCCCCCCCCACATATATACATAAATGCGCATCTGGTGCATCAAAATTGGTACCGTATAAGTTTTACATTTACAATATTTTGTTGGAATATTTCTGGCACAAAAACGTCATTTGCTTCATATCCACATTTGAATGCGTTGCATTCTAAGGTAAGAAATGTATATCACAGAAGATTCGAAATAATAGTGTTCGATGTTGTCCTCAATAGAATAACTACGTATACCATGATCCTATTATTGGTTAATTGATATGCATGCACGACTGTAAATTTCAAATCGTATAATTTGGTTGCTTGTAAACTGTGTTATATGACTGTTAAGTCCTTATATGTCCGCTTGCACAATATGTCCGCCCAATTTTGGACCAAACTGTCCTTATATGTCCGCCTGCACAATATGTCCGCCCCGCCCAATTTGTTTTCAAAGAGTCACTATATGTCCGCCTGCACTATATGTCCGCCCATTTTTTTCCCAAAGTGTCACAAGATGTCCGCCTACGTTTTGAACGAACTAATACAATATGTCCACCTATATAGGAATTTGATTACTATATAACGTCGGTGAGAAAGACATACTATTTCGAATTCTATCTGTAAAAAAGACATAATTCGACATTTGTAAACACAGTAGGGAAGCCTGCTGAGGCCATTACTTAGAAAGAACCTTATTTTATTGCGTATAATCGCAAAACGCAAAAGTTTGCGAATAAACGCAATGATTATTGCGTTTAGACTCAATAATCATTGCGTTTAATCGCAAACTTTTGCGTTTAATCACAAAGTTGTTTACGTTTAAATGCAATCTTTTGCAATTAAACGCAATGAATGATGATGATTGCGTTTAAACGCAATAAAAGAAAGTTCTTTCTATGTACTGGCCTCAACAGGCGTCCGTAATATAGTAACATGTATCTACATAAATCACTTTTAATCATTTAGCTTATGTTTGCGCAGGAGTGATTGTGCATTGCATGGCTACCGAGAATTTAGTTTTATGATGTAACCGTCTTGGGTTCCGTATTAGTATGTACTTATATTTACATTTCCAATGGTTTTATGATGTAACCGTCTTGGGTTCCGTATTAGTATGTACTTATATTTACATTTCCAATGGTTTTATGATGTAACCGTCTTGGGTTCCGTATTAGTATGTACTTATATTTACATTTCCAATGGTTTTATGATGTAACCGTCTTGGGTTCCGTATTAGTATGTACTTATATTTACATTTCCAATGGTTTTGCCTTTGATATCTTTACCTACTGTAATAGCCATTACCTCATTAATGATTTGTAGTTGGGAAAAAAGGCGCGTATGAATCTTGATAAATATAGTACGTCTATTTTAACGGCTGGGAATAGTCGACATAATTTAAAACAGAAAAGAATTATAAGAAATGAAAGTTGAAAGTATGAACAGCAACACTTCACATCGGCATACATAACTGCAAATTACGATGTATGCAGACACCAAGCCTCTCAGTTCATACCCAAATGTATTTTCAGAAGCAAAATTTACTTTATAACGTTATCAAAAGTTATGCCAATTTAAAAAAGTGTCGTGTGAATACGCAACATTGTGTTGTGTAAATTTGTATCAGCGGGACAGCGTTTCGAAGTTAAAAGGAGAGGTGTATTGAGCGACGGCGTGCTACCAAGAAATAGCCCCTTGTTGTTGAAAGGGTCGCTGGTAAAACAGGAGTTGAAAACGATTATTGCAAAATATATGGTAGTGATGTGTTGTGTACAGTTATCAACCAGACTTTGCGTTTTGTAAGTTTGTTGTAGCACAACGGCGAGTTGTATTGTAGTGTACTAGCGCAACGTTGTATTTTGTTGATTTGCGGAACGGTGTGGTGTGTAAATTGTTGTACGCAACTGTAAGTTGTGCATTACATAAAAGATACCATTAATTAAATGCTCTGTGTCATCCTCACTGAGCTTTATTTAACAATTAAAAATTCTGTGCTGGCACAATGACGATTTGATGGGCGACAGCTAGCTCTGATAGCAGAGTCTCACAGCGGGATGGTCCAACAACGTGATTTGTGAATTCACGAATATGACATGTACAGTATTCTTTGCACTTTGTGCCAGCGGAACAATGTGTTGAGAACACATGACTGTGTCGGTTTGCTATATGACTTTGAGCCTAGTTTAAAACGTGTTGTGTCAGGTTAGGTTAAACTTTCATTTTTAATTACATTAGCTACCACATGCTTTGTTAAGTTATGTCCGACGTACTTTGTTTTAATAGCCACATATCGCATTTTGTATGTAGTTCCGTTAGCGTGATGACTGTGGAGGACTTCAGAACATAAATGAAATGTGAGCAACATCAATCGCTCCATGACAATTGTAAAATATAGTTTTGGTGAAGGAGGGGGATTGAAAAGACGTGTCGCCAGCGAGATGCGAAAGACGAATCATGAAATGGAACAGTGAGTGTATTTTGTGATTGTTGAGGACAAAGAAGTGCATCAATCCTATATTGGTTTACACATTGGAGACAAGTTCAGTATCACTGTTACAGTCTGTGCTATTTTGAAAACAACCTATGGTACATTCAGGGTTTCGTGTTTGCCAAACTCTCTATTTTGTATTGCTTATCGGAGTTACGAAATTGATCACTGTTCGTCACCTTCACTCCTTTCATTCAAATTAGATTAAGTTGCTTACCTTCTTGTGATTTGTAAATGTGTTCAAGATAATTTTGAACTGCTCTCTCTCTCTCTCTCACACACACACACACACACACACACACACACACACACACACACTTATACATATGCAAAAACTTGAGAAGCTTTCACACATGCAGCAAAATCAAATATTGGAAAGAAATATTGTAGTTTGGGCGATGCAGTATGATTGCTACTCAACTGTTAGGAGTTAATAAAGTATTTACCTGGCATCCATCACTCTTAACTTTGTATCGAAACTTTTTCTTATTGTTTGCACCAAGCCAGTCACCGTTGAATGTTGTGAAGAGAAGCGCTTTATCTTTGCTTTTTGACTGCCCGTCACTATAAGCCACTGAGTTTTTGCAGTGGTAAGTGATCTCTTGATCCGCTTTATCGTGCAAGTTTTGGAGAAATTTAATTTGTACTACTTTTGCTTGATATGGAATCTGAAAAGAAAATGAAAACAAATGCCTTAAAGTCTTAGATATCACTTGGTAATCCTTCCGATAACAATACGTTTGGGAGTACCATATATTGACTGATAACAATACGTATGGGAGTACCATATATTGACTGATAACAATACGTTTGGAAGTACCATATATTGACTGATAATAATACGTATGGGAGTACGATATATTGACTGATAACAATACGTTTGGGAGTACCATATATTGACTGATAACAATACGTTTGGGAGTACCATATATTGACTGATAACAATACGTTTGGGAGTACCATATATTGACTGATAACAATACGTATGGGAGTACCATATATTGACTGATAACAATATGTTTGGAAGTACCATATATTGACTGATAACAATACGTTTGGGAGTACCATATATTGACTGATAACAATACGTTTGGGAATACCATATATTGACTGATAACAATACGTTTGGGAGTACCATATATTGACTGATAACAATATGTTTGGGAGTACCATATATAGACTGATTTTCTGCTTTCCTTTCTGATTTTCGTTCTACTGTTTCAGAAAAAATACGTATATTTGGATTTCCTTAAAATACTTATAAAATCTATGAATGACATTCTAGATAAGAAAATTCAATTGCATCATAATGGAAGAAAACTGATGTTCATTTGATTTATAACAATTAATTGAATCTATACAAGGTGACGATGTTCTTCCCAAGTTTTGTAATTCTTGAGTAGAAGAAGAAAAGATTTAAACTACACACTCGTTATTTTCATCATTTCCTGTCTTTTATTTGAACAAAAAATCTGTTTACAGATATACTCCAACTATACATATATTTTTATTCAATAATTTCAAAATTGTCCTGTTTAACCAATAATGATAATAACCTATACTTATGAATTAATAAATTTTGCCAATAAACGCCTACACACTTGCTCCAGAGTTACTGTTTGAATCTTTGATATTGTTTCATAAAAGAGGTGAAGTCCGTAAGCTATAATAGAATCTTACTTGATTAGTAAATATCATGAAATTAATTTTAAAACGTACTTTTGTTTTCGATAAATTAACATGAAATAGCAAGAATGAGAGCAAAGTGGTGGACACGCCTTGGTGGATCTAACCCAGCTTTAATTTAAAAAAAAACCTCAACTTAAGATAATACGACGTGAAGTAAATCCGTTGTTTACCGATGCTTGGACTTTGATCTAACAGAAAAAATAAGTTTTGATAATTGATTAATAAATAAAAGATGCCGGTTCGTTTCTTCAATCCATGATTTCAGTCTTGGAAACTAACAAAATCGCACATCCTTGGGCCTTTCCGGCAAGCGCCCCACTTCTGTAGGTGTCCAATGCTAGTTATACTTACAATAGTTTTGACTAGGCCCACATTTATATTTCTATGAAGATTCATAATGATATTACTTATATACATCTCATTCAACGATTGACACCCTCTCCCCAACTAACGATCTGACACATCGACTGCTAATTTTTTCGTGATTATAAAAATAACTATTATAACTGTTTAAAAATAATTCATTAACAGTTACTGATATGTCCAGGAGTCCGTGTTTGCCCAACTATCTATTTTGTATTGCTTGCATGAGTTATGAGATTGATCACTGTTCGTTATCTTCACCTTTCATGTACAGACACATGGATAAACACAAGACAGTTTTTATTTAGTTTGAATATGTTTTGTGATAACACATATCTTGAAAGTAGGCAGAGAGATATATAACATATAAATTTCTCTTAAATAAGTGATAAGTCGAAAACTGTCCAATATGTCAGATATCGAATGCTCCGGGACTGTCCTGGGAAGATTGCGCCTTATAAGTGTAAAGTTAAAACATTTTACCGAAGTTAGGTTGTACACTACACATGTACCTGGTCATGTCCAAGAAATCAGACCACTGTTTAAAATATAGCAGTTTTCCTGTTTTTGATGAGAAGAAACCACGTGTATTAATAAGTCTGCCCTTAAATTGTCGCACTGGACATTATAAACACATTCGCAATAATGAGTTTCAAATTTTGAAATTATGAACGACCATTCATTTTGTCTTTGGTCAACTATTCGGCATGGAGGATTACGATTGCATTCTTAAAATCGTAATCTAATTTTCAATACGGAGAGAGATCAATAATGCTACATAAGGAATATTTAATTTGGAACTCCACGTGACTTCCTAATAATCAAGTTTTATTTACTGTATATGATATAATTAAATATAACATAACTAATGCCCGCAATTAGTCAAATATTATTCTTAAATTCATTTGAATTAAAGACATCGTTCATTTAATTCATGTACGGTACAATTCAAACATACCTAAAAGTCCTTCCTCTAAGCATTATTAATTAATTGTGGGGTTTCATCTGATAATAATAACAATAATAATAGACCAACAACCAAAATAAACACATGATACTTTCACATGGGGGTATTCTAAATTCATGTTAGGGTGGGGTGGAGTGGGAGACATACGATCTATAAATATGCTATCCACATTGTATCTTTACGGAGATTCTCATTCTATTATCAATCAAATCGATTCAAGAACAGAAATCCGGCCAGGTTGCTTTAAAATACGCTAAAAAGGATCTAGTTACACAAAGTAGGTATCAACCTTAAAACATGACACAGTTCAACTAAATGTAAATTTTTCGAAGAATGTCTGAACACTTCCACACATAATTTTTTTTTAAATATGTTTGATCACTTTCAAAAAGACAAATGCACATCTTCAATGTATCCATAACAACTTTACAAAGTTTGAGGAATGTCAAGTAAAAGGTGTCAGAGGAGTTAATTACACAAAATAGTCTATTCAAGACATGCTTAAAAATGATAAAGTTCAACTACACGCTCATTTCTCGAAAAATGTTTGATCACTTTCAAAAGTACATATTCTATGTGTCCATAACAACTGTACAAAGTTTGAGAAATGTCAAGTTAGACGCGTGAGAGGTTTTGATTACATAAAATAGGTACCGTCTATTGAAGACATGCTTAAAATGACAACGTTCAACTACATGTAATTTTTTTCGAAAAATGTCTGATCATTTTCAAAAACACAAATGCACATCCATTCTCTTCCCAGGATTCCTTGCGCTACTCGCACTATACCTCTGTCAACGGTCAATTAACAAATCTTGTAAAAAAAAAATTAATATCCAATATTTTTGTTTTTGACGAAATATTTAGTCATATTATGAAATGCTTTTGGTGCTTACCAAAGTTCAACTACATGTACATGTAAATTTTTTCTTAAAATGTCTGACCACTTTCAAAAAGACACATGCACATCTTGAATGTGACCATTACAACTGTACAAAATTTGAGGAAAGTCAAGTTAGAGATGTGAGAGGAGTCGATTACACAAAGTAGGTACCCATTACAGGGACACCCGCCCGCCATTTACCATTCAATATGCCAAATACACTTTGTACAACCGGCCAAATATGTACATCTCACGAATTGTCATGGTTCATCTAAAGACCGAGAAGTATGTCTTGGTATCGTGAATTTTTTCAGTAAATAACACGTATTTATATGTCTACATACATATGTATTCTTATTCACACATTTCCAAATAGTCCTGTTGGGTAGGTCTATTTTCAATTCACATGGATGGGAGAAGATCCATTTCTGAATCACATCTATATATGTTATCCACAATGTATTTTTACTTATAGATTGCTTAATAGAAAATATCATGTTTAAAACAAAATGTGATATGAAAAACACTAGAAACTGTTCAGGATTAACTTGTAAATTGGAAAAAAAAACCTGCTTTAAACGAAACTTTTACAAGTATACTTAACTCATGTAATCAAAAACATGACACGGGCCTTGTTTACATAACAAAGAATTGTGGGTTCTGTATCTGTCTTATAACTCGACAATTGCCATTCATATTTCAGTTAATCAATAGAAATACCTTAGTTAAGCATTATAAACATAAGAATAAGAAAAGAAAATTTTCAGTTCAAATTGTGTCCATGCCCTTTAATTGGAACAATTTTAGATTATATCCAGAACCACTTGTCCAATTTCAACCAAACTTTGCAGAAAGTATCCTTGGGTGAAGGGCTTTCAAGTTTGTTCAAACGAAGGGTCATGCCCCTTCAAAAGGGAGATAATCATATAAATGCAAAAATAGGGTTGGGTCATTTTAAAATTCGTCTTCTCAAGAACCACTGGACCAGAAGAGCTGATATCTACATAAAAAGTTTTACATGCGAATATATAGGGAAAATCTTTGAAAATTTTCTCAAGAACCACTGGGCCAGAAAAGTGCAAATTTACATGGAAGCTTTCAGACATAGTGCATATTCAAGTTTGTTAAAAGCATGACTCCCGAGGGTAAGATGGGGCCACACTAGGGGATCAAAGTTTTACATACAAATATATAGGGAAAATCTTTAAAACTCTTCGTCTTAAGAACCACTGAGCTGAGAAAGTACAAATTTACATGAAAGCTTCCTGACATAATACAAATTCAAGATTGTTAAAAATTATTGCCGCCGGGGGCAAGATGGGGTCACAATAAGGGATCAAAGTTTAACATACAAATATATAGGGAGATCTTTAAAAATATTTTTCTCAAGAACCACAGGGCCAGAAAAGTTTATATTTATACAAAATCTTTCTGACATAATGCAGATTCAAATTTGCAAAATTCATGGCTCCCGGGGATAAGTTGGGGCAACAATGGGGATCAAAGTTTTACATGCGCATGTATGAGGAAAATCTTTAAATATGGGCCAAGGTGAGTCAGGTGAAACATGTGGCCCATGGGCCTCTTGTTCCGCTTCTCATACAAAGTTTGTCCGGGCCATAACTTTTTTGTCTTTTGACATAGGCCTTTGATATAGATTATGCCACACGATGGTCTAAATATGAAAAAGAAGAACTTTATACAATGTCAGAATGGATTAAAAGTATAAGAGGAATATCAAAATTCCGCATTCGACATATTAAAACAAAAGTACGTACCATATATTCTTCTTGTGAATAATAGATGGTACGTACTTTTGTCTCAAGAACCACTGAGCCGAGAAAGTACAAATTTACATGAAAGCTTCCTGATATAATGCAGATTCAAGTTTGTTAAAAATTATTGCCGCCGGGGGCAGGATGGGGCCACAATAGGGGACCAAAGTTTAACATACAAACGGTTTAGTAAAGCAGACGTGATGATAGAACTAGATAGGTTACATGAGGAATATGTTTGGTTCCAGCTGACAAAGCTTGTAACAATTTTGTCTTTGTTTGTAAAGCTCATTATTACAACCGTATTTTAAACTAACTTGGCATTAAGTTCACTTTTGGTAATCGTACTTATACTCCAACTGCCCTTTCAAAAGATGAAATTCTTCAAATTCATGCTTCAGTTTTAGACACATTTAATATCCCAGTCAATGGGTGGAATGAATATGAGTTACCGTACCTATAATGGATTCCTAAACTACGTAAAAAACCTTTACAAACATACATTGCAGGATCCAGGAAGTGCTCTACCAAGCCCCTATCTTTGCTCCTTACAATTAAGTATTGTACAAAGTTTCAAATCTATCAGATAAGCCATATAAGACAAGAAGTGTTCACAAGCTATTTTGCACCCTCCACCCCTCTTAGATCCACTATAACTTTAAGGAAAATAATTGGATCCTCCTGTCTACAAAATATGCACATCTACAAATGGAAATGAAGCATCGCACAGAGTTTAAAGTATATCCGATAAGCCATATAGAAGGAGAAGCGTTCACAAGATTTTGTGACAGATGAACAGACAAAAACAATATGTCTCCCCTGGAAGAAAGGATATATAGTTCCACTTACAAGGAGCAGATCAGTGCATATTCGATTTGAGAAAAACAATCCTCACAATGAATAAGTCATATAAAAATTTTGATCTTAGTCTTTAGATTAAAAATTAATAATTCATGAATAATATAAGAGACACATATCACTGTACAATGAAAATGGGGAATGATTGCAAGGGTTGTAATTTTAATTGATGGTAAAAGTTGGCCATAAAACCTGAAAAAAAAAATTACAATAACTTCTCTGGTTATGAAAAGTTCAACACAATTATAATATGTTGTTTTTAAATGAGAAAGGGGTGAGTTGTCTTGAAATAATAAAAAAAAAAGATTTGGTTTTTTGCCGATGTTTTCTGAAGTAAAACAGCATCTACCTTCCAAGGAATCAAACAATCATTTTCCTTGTATTGAGATTGTGAAAAATAAGGAAATTCCAGAAAATGGCAAATACATCTAGAGTGTCATCAGTGATCTTGTTGCAATTGAATTTAGCCAAGAAATACCCTATATTGTCTATGGCTTGACTCAAAAGCAGTTAAATGTTTTAATTGTTCCATTCAGGTTATATTATTTCACTTTGAAATCAATACATACTTTTTGGAGGTTATATTACATCTCTTGAGCTTTTCTAGCTGTCAGATTTCATAAAAATCATGCTTATATGTAAAAAAAATTTTTTTAGAATTAATGTACAGAAAAATGGAATGTTCTTATTTTGTGAAATTCTTGTTCCACATTGATACAGGAGTGTTTTCTCTTGCCAATATTTTCAGTTCAAATTTGAAAAATTGCAATGATTAAAGCTGTATGTTTATAATGAATATGTCATTCATGATCTTGCATGTGATTTTCAGGAATTTTTGGCACGACCTGACTTACAGTAGGATATCACCCCCACCGGTCCTTTATGGTTTTGCTTACAATAAAACTACATATGCTGAGTAATTTAGATATATGAGAAACTTGAATATGTTTGTTTAAATGGATAAAACACGTTGAGTATAAGATTCTTGTATATGACTAAAATACATGTAGCATTTAATGGTCGAAGATTTCTTGAATATAACCACTCTTTCTCCAATATTTGGTCAAATTAAAATAAAAAGTAATATCTCCCTCTTTTTCGTATGAACACCCTCACCAAATATTCCACTGAATTTCATTTGCAACCAAATTCTCTTTAACATTATTAGATAAGTATCGGCTCTATACATACACCAAAAATAATAACAAATGAAGCACTTCTTGAGCAACTATACCTATTTTGGTGCAATAGGGGAGTTTGGTAAAATTTCAGCATTTTCGTTATTTTACACTTTCATATCTTTCATATTTTTATGCACTCTGTATCAAAATCTAATTGTTTATGTGTTATCAATTCCTAATTGACTCCAAAATGTCATGAAATGGATATCATTAAATTGCAATACATGGGATTTGCAATAAACCAAAAAATAATAGTATACTGTCTAATTTTTTCAATAGATCTAAAAACAGAAAAGGGGAAAACCAATTGTCACTCATTTCCAGGGTTACCAATGGAGTGGAATAAAAATTATTATTATTATATTCAAGTAAGGTTATCTAGAGTATATATACCAGGTTTCATGAAATTCCGACACACATCCATGATTAGCCATTTGCATGGTTCTATCGTAGACAGCCTTTTAATAATAATACATGTACCTTCCACCTTTATTCAATTAAGGCTTCAACATTCCATTGTCTTATATTTACTTCCAAATTCACTATGGTTATTTTATATATACCCGTGCATGCACGGGTTAATGTCTAGTAGAATTTATGATATTGATCCCTTTTCATCTTCTTCACATGTTCAGAGTTCAGCACGAGAAAGGGAAACATGCTAGAGATATTCCAAAAAGGTAGAAATGATTTGCATTCTAAGGACATGTAATGTACTCGCGTATTCTGACATCGCTTTTTAAATTTAAAAGGAAACGTTGATTATTAAAGTAGTTTTAAAGACAAATTTTCTGCCATACAATTGTACTATTTAACAAGTAATGTTTTCGAATTCATGTGAGGAATGGTGAAACATATGGTGTTAACAGTGATTTTTTTTAAGTGGTGTCAATTTTCGCAAAACATCCTATTCTAACTAGCTTACCTCTTTGTCCGGCAAATACTCCGCAGCAAACCATGTAATTGACTTTGAATTTTGACTGCCAGTCTGCATGCTTGTCTAAAATATATAATATTTCTTTTTACAATAATGGAAAGCTGTAATCATTTCATTGATAAACTTACGTATATGAACAATTTTTCCACTCTCGATTATTTAATATATCAATATCCAAACAGCGTTCTATCCTGCATTTACTCCCTTCTCAAGACAAACTCATTTACTCCCTTCTCAAGACAAACTCATTTACTCCCTTCTCAAGACAAACTCATTTACTCCCTTCTCAAGACAAACTCACTTCCTCCCTTATCAAGACAAACTCATTTACTCCCTTCTCAAGACAAACTCATTTACTCCCTTCTCAAGACAAACTCATTCAGCAATATAATTTTGGTAACATAACACATTAATGGTGTTTCAGGAAGTGCTTTCAAGAAAAAGTTGAATGCACAGAAAGACTAGTTTACCAAATTGACACGGCTTATAATAGATATGGAATCGATAATCTTTTTTGTTGAGTTAAATTCTATTTCAAGGCAGACAAATCCCCGAATATAGAAAAAAGAATTATTCAGATTGAATTCTATGATGATAATACGATGACTCATGGTGTTCCAATGAACAAAATTCGATGTTGTTCAGATATACACGGCTAAATCATCACAATAACATCTCAAAAGTCAATAAATGTATACTGCAATATGCATAAAACAATTTCTACATTAGGAAGACTTGTTTAAAATGGTTTGATAAAGTCCTTATTGTGGAGTAGATTGAATTCACATTACATTGAATTTACAGGATGCAAGGTTCTTTACCAAAGTTTTCTTTTGTACAAATTACTCTTTACGCAAGTGATTCCGGGACTTTGATATCACAATTGGAAACTGACGATTTAATAGAATATATCATAATGAGAATTATAAAGCGCGATAACTGGAATCAGACTTCAGGTACTAATTTTACACTTTCTACATATTTAAGGATGGATAAGTCTTCAAATCAACTTTTGATTTTAAACTGAAATAAGAATTCAAAGGTCTTCAAAGTTTCCAAACATATGCATAAGCAGTATTTTTCTACCTATTTGACTTCTCTTGTGGCTACTGTCCGGGATAAGAAAACGATCATAACTTTTGATCTTGAGAGAATGTTAAATGTTTGCAATGCAAGATATCTGTATCATGAGATTGCTTGTATATTATTTTGAGCAAACTTCTAATTGGGGGAATTTTCGCGAAGTTAGTTTGGGGTAAATACTGCATCCTTATCTATTAACTCAAGGTTATATTACAACTTAAACCAATCAAAAGCTATGACAGCCATAATGAAATTTGGATTGCTCAAAAAGTAACAAAATCAAAATAATACACCTAGAAGAATATTTGAACCAGGTATGACAACTGGAGTGCAGTTTGACCTTAACTTCAAATTATAAGCCTATATCTAAAACAATTAAAGAAAGGGTAAAAATCTATTAAAGATGGACCTATTTCAATAAAATTTGACCTATTTCTAATTGAATTGAATCCATCTATAATAATCAGTTGAATTTATCTATCTTTAATTGTTTAGGATAATTTTCAATAATTTGAAGATAGGTCTTAATTTGAAAGGATAGCTTGATAAAATTTCAAAACTATTTCATTTATATGGAGACATCACACGTATGCATCATTCTGTATACAACTTTTATTCTCAACAAAACACAATCATAACAAACCCCTACGAGATTAATAATAATACATGTACTTTCTACTCTTATTCAATTAAGGCTTCAAAACTACTCCAATG
The DNA here is from genome assembly GCF_947568905.1 of Ostrea edulis. NCBI lineage: Eukaryota > Metazoa > Mollusca > Bivalvia > Ostreida > Ostreidae > Ostrea > Ostrea edulis. The sequence continues at coordinate 40,024,818 of NC_079169.1, read as the reverse complement.
TCTGATTCTTTTTTTTTTATTTTACTTCGGGTTAATGTCTAGTAGACTACTAAAATTAAATTAGCAATGTGTTTACTGCATTATCATCCAGGCATGTCATAGCATCCTTTATCAAAATGGGGTGGGTTGAAGGACTTGACAACTATCTGAAATTTCGGGACAGGAAAAGTAAATGAACAAATAAAAATAGTAATAGGAAAAATGCAAAATATGTACTTCAACCCAAACCTCTAAATTCTAAATGGGGTTGGGTTTAGAGTGTCTTCCTTCAATATATTACTTAATTCATCAGTTAAAACTTACATTTCCACTTGTTTGCTAATGTCATAGAGAGGGACAACTAATAAATTGAACTACTTTGCCATTTAAACAAAAGAATAGAAAAAAGACTACATCGTCAAAAGTAAAAAAAAAAAAAAAAACCTCGGGGAGGGTGGTCTGTTATCACTTCTCCACGTTTTATTTTATGAGGGTGTGTTAAAAGGGCGAGCTACTGTAAATGATAAATACATATCGCAAACAGACAGTTTATGGATACGTATAACCAATTTTACCAGCTCATATTGAATAAACATAAATGAAACATTATTATCTACAACTCTGGGTGGTGACTTTGATATATGGATTTTAACAGCTATAAATCTATCAACTAACATGCTTATACAAATGTGTCAGAAATTGTTTATCAGTCGTCGCAGTACACTATTTTGTATTAATGAAGAATTTCCCCCTATGACCTTTGATCTAACATAAAGTTTTAGTGTGCAAAAGATCTATTGATATAGATCGTACAGTATAAAGTTGGAAAACAGGAAAACACATCAGCTCAGTTCACAGACTGACGTTACCGTCAAAATTAATCGACGATTTAACACGCGATTAATCATGTTGCTTTTAACATGATACTAATTCATGATATTAGGAATTTTCCGGATCTCTCATTAGACAATTCATTGTTTCTCAAATCTTTCATGAAGGTCATCCACGTACATGCGCGTGTTTTAATCCCTGTGTCTTGTTGTTTTTTTTAAAGGTTTGTCATTAACAGTAATAGATAATCAATCATAGCGATTGTCATACCTATACCGATTAAGATGTAAAAATAACTTCATATTTTCGTTTAGTCTACATGTAACAGGGGATTGAAAATACTTTATACTGTGCAGAAAACAAGTTCTTTTATACTATGGTTGTGACATAAAGAATATTAACTTTAGAAACCATACTTACCATATTAAGTCCTGGTTGAACACATGTGTATGTCTTCTTACTTCTGAAATTGCAATACACTTGGATAGCATCTAGCTTCACTCCTCCATTAGGATCCACCCAATAGTATCCTATAAACACAAATGATGATTATTATGATAACAACAAGAGACCCATGTACCACATCGTTCACCTTAGTCATGATTTCAAAACATTTCTTTTTTCAATCTTTATTCCCATAAAAAAAATGAACCCATATTGTCGCCCAACTAGCGCTGGTTTTGGCTACGGATGGCTCCGTTTGCCTGATCAGGATGTGGGACACGCGGTGGGTGTGACAGGTCGACAGGGGATGCTTACTCCTCCTAGGCACATGATCCCACCATATCCAGGGGTTCATGTTTGCCCAACTCTATTTTGTATTGCTTGCAGGAGTTATGAGATTGCTTGTTCGTTATCTTCACCTCTCACATAGTCAAAATTGAATTCACAACACATGTATGAGGGATAAACACAATTCTGGAAAATTTCCGTTGACGTCGATCACAATTTAGATCACGGATAAGCATGAACATACACCCGTATAATTATTGTGTGATAGACCCTCAACTCTAATCAACTTGTCCACAAAATGACTGGAAATCTATTTTTGCCATGTGTTTTAATATTTTTAGGAACTTTGCCAGGTAAATAAGATGACAAACTTCACTCAAGCAGAGCCAACATGTCAGCCCTAGGCCATGTCTAGACTTACGATTGAAATTCGGAAGACGTAAATATTTGTGAAATGGTTGTAAATTGTACATTGACCTTAATACGTCTACATTTACGATCTACTATTGTTGAAACGGCCACTAGAGCGCCGTGCACAGGTTAAAATATACCAAAATCTGGGCAGTTACTCTAAAGCTGGTGACATTTCATCAAAAGCTGGTGACAAAAGCTGGTGACGTCTCTAAAACGTGAAATATTCTTGAATTGGGCGTAAAAAAACCCACAACAGACGTTCGCCAATTTGAAGTGAACTTCGGTGGTATTTCGCATTCCCTTAGATTATTCAGTGTACGGTATGGCGAGACCTAATTGTATGAACGGAGGATGGTGAGTTGATACTGGCGTAGCAAAATTGTTATAATGAGGATGCACTGTTTAACCTGAATAATGCAATTGTTATTGTATTACCATTGAAACTGTATTTACTAAATTATCAACTATAATTTACCCTGGCAATATTTAAGGGAAATCATTTAAATTCAAAATTCAAAATTCAACACCCAAATCCATTGAACTGTCAAGACAAAACTGAATAAGACCATGAGAAAGTTATATTAAAGGGAAAGGCAACCCAAACTATTTTTACATGATAAATGATAGGATTAATCATATGATAAAGATTTGTCGTGACGTCGCGCACGCTGTTGGTGTCAAAACGTATTTCATAGCATTACGGTAGCATTTACGCTGTTTTATATGAATAAAAACACTTCACTATACGAAAGTTGCATATCATTTTGACGACAATTTTACATTCTATCCATTCGATATCAATACATCTGATTAAAATGCGAATTATTAAAATGTATTAGCTTGTATATTCTGATATTTACGTAAATATTGCATGTAGACAGGTAACGACGGTGTCGTACACACTTTACCAAAATGTTAATAGCTTTCTTAAAACTAGTGATACAAACATAAAATTTTGCAGAATAATTAAGATGGTGATGTTGATAATATAAGTTATTAAAATTATGATGTCACGTAAAATGTACGCTGTAGACGCTGATTCACAATGCAAGAATGGAGGTGTAGATAAGCCTTAACGTTAGGAAAATAGACCATGTCCATGACACATTTTGTAAGTACATTTGGATATTTGAAAGAATTCTGAATTATTTATTCAAAATTTGAATTAATATTTGGATAAGTGATTTTAATATGAAAATAACTATACTTAAGAAACGGTGAATATTGTATTATAGGTGTTTGATATGTGGATTATTCATTGCGATTATGCTCATTAGATTATGTGTCACAACGTCTTTTGGTTATATTGAGTTAACGGTCTGTGTTAAATAAAAACGATTTTAGAAATAGGTTTTTATTTTATTTTTAAATATATTTTTGAACAAAATTTTAACATGACATGTAGTTTATTGTAAAGGTTAAAATGGTATCGAATGTATAGCTATGTGTCACAATGATAATTTGACGTTCAAAACGTCACAGATAATTAAGATATTTATTGAATCAAAGTAATTTAAGAATGCATTTTTAGAAATGTGCACCTTTTGAATATCATTTACGGAATGTGCAAATCAAAATTTGATCGTAACAAAAAAATTGAGTTGATTCTGTTAAAATTTGTTTGTTTTTTAGACAATCTACGGAGTCAACACTGAATGTCACACCTTGTCGTAATCGTATTACGTTAATTGAAATTGAATAACTGTTTCAAAATCAATCATCCGTATAGATTGATATTAACAAAAATTAATGAATGTGCATCTCTTGAAAAAGTGTTTTCATTAATTTAAAATATATGCAGTCTAATAATTACACTATTCCAACAAAAAAATAAATGTCAACACTTTTTGTCACAGATGTAAAAACAAGACCGTTTTGACGTTACGATGAACATGTGCTTGTAATTACATCTCAATACACGTATATCAAAAGAAATATCGGTTTTATAACTACACAATGCAGCATTGTTGTGTTACAGTTAATACAATTATACAACATAATGATATTTAACATTGAATTAAAAAATATATTTGTAGTTAGGTAAACTCAAAAAGTTTTACAATGCATTGGTTATGTATACAAGTACATTTTCGTGTTATATTTTCATATTACAAGAAACACAATCACATGCACATTGACAGCTTCTGATCGGATACGATTGAGTAAAGAATAAATAGGGGAGGGGGGATGCAACAAACAAAATAATGAAGAATGTAGGCAAAGAGAAAACCATTAAAACACACACACACAAAAAACTCCGCAAATGACAAAACACCATTGCCCAATTCCAGGTACAAGTGCTCAACAACAAATGTAAATTTTTGTCTTAGAAGGGGACTTCAAATAAAATTATACATACATGTAACTTTGACACATTCTAGCAATACCATTGACATGTAAGAAAATAAAAGAGGACCTAATACAGATCCTTTGAGGGATTCTAACATGTAAGTTTGAATTAAACATGTGTTTCTATGCAATATACCATTTCATTTCTGTTTAGATAACTTTAGAACAGTTTTAGTAATTTATCACTAACTCTAAATTTGTATCTTAATAAGAAGCCCCTTGTGCCATACATGATTAAATGCCTTTGACAAATCACCATAAACCATGTACATGTAGCCATGTTTCCTTTTAGCTTCTAAAAATTACATCCTAATTGCTCTGTTAACTTAGGAATGGACCGGGGTAACTATTCATTTAAGGCCCACGAGATCAAGCTGCATGGACAATTTTCGTTCATACTAATCATATGAAATCAACAAGTAGGGAGCATCATTCTAGTCCGGAGGCTGGTGTTGTAGCATAGAATTTCCCCCGCATAGACTTTCCCCCCGGAAAAACGGGCCCGGGATAGACATTCCCCCCGGAAAGATGGGCCTGGCATAGAATTTCCCCCTAAGAAGAATTAACCCGGGCCCAATTTCCCCCTAGGAAAAACCGTCCCAGTATAGAATTTCCCCCTAAATGACAGTACGCTTTTCCCCTCTTCTTACATTTTAGCTATGTATCCGTTTCCAGTTCTATTACTAGAATTCTCTTGCTTATCTAGACCCAGGAATTCTTCTTCTTATTTTTTTAATTTTGAGCAGGGTCTTGTGTATCACAATCATCATCTTATGTTTGTTTAAAAAAAATAAGGAAATTATTCAAATCGTGTAATGGTATATCAAAATTCATTCATACATCTCAAGTCTTTGCTGTTATCTACCAGTATCTAACATCTGAAATAGTGAATTTGGGAAGAAGTCAATGTATTTTTAATTTAAAATTTCGAATTTAAATAAATGGTTACTTTTATTTATACAGTGCATCTAATTTACTTTTTAGATATTTTAATTGTATATCTTTTAGTCGACTTTTTACGAAAATCCCTAATGATATTGACCATCGTTAAAGTCTTTTAGGAAGCATATTGTATTTACTATACGCAATTCAAAGTTTTCGGGTAAACCCAACTTCAACATCTCAAAAAAATTCCTTTATTTTATGAATATCGTAATATTAATGAGCGCATATATATCTATTTCATTCAACTATAACAATTTAACAGCACATATTTGTTTCTTTTTTTAACTTTTTATTTTGATAACATGTACCTCTTTATAGCAATAATAACAAATTTCATTGATTATTACCTTCAATTGCATGGGCTTGCTTCATTCTATATTTATTCAAAAGCTTATGCATGAGAAGAAAGAGATTCCGATCGATGAAATCCGGAAAGAGGAGGGAGGAAGTTCAATACCAGGGCGGTTTTTCCGCCATGGGGGGGGGGGGGGGGGATTCTATACTGACTTTGTACATAGGGGGAAATTATATGCTGAGGCGCTTTTTCACCCTGTGGGGGGAAGATCTATCCCGGGGCCGTTTTTCCGGGAAGGGGGGGGGGGGTCTATGCTACAACACCGGCACGTAACATCGTTTTTCAAAGGGGGGGGGGGGGGGGGCAGCCGAAGAAGATTCGTATAAAGTTCTTGAAATGCAAACCAAAAATATTGGGGGGGGGGGGGGGGGGGGGGAGTGTTAGGGTCCTCATAAGCTAAAACTGTCTCATATTTCCCCAGGCTTTAATTAAATGAGGGTGAGGATTTATCCTTCACTACATGTCTTCACATCAAAGCTTACTCTCTTCTCATTCACTATACTACAATGACATATAGTGGGAGGGAGGGGGGGGGGGGGGGGGCAATCACCCAAAACATCTTCATTTGAATATAGAAATAACAGATATTGTCCAAAAAGTCCCCCCCCCTTTTTTTTCTACGTGCCTGCATTGCCAAACAATCCTTTAGAATTCAAGGTTAACCAGAAAAATATCTGTAATTGTGTCTGTTTTATCAATGTTATAGATGTATTCTAAAAATGAAATGCAGAACGATATTGTGATTTTGGAGGATGTACACGTATGCATGTATTCATCTCACAATTTTACAGTGTAAGCGTTTGTGTTCACTTCAGTGATGTGTTGTTTACACATATATACATGTACAAACCCATCATGTATAGTATTAGAGCCAAGCACTGAGTTATTGATAGTAAATTTCACTTAGTCCACATGCATGCATGTAAGAATTAATTCTTACCCAAATCCTCGTAGCATGCTTATGTTCAATATTTTATTTTTCTAAATTAACAGAAATTGTATATAGAAATAATATCTCGGTGTAACGGCGGGTGACGTGCTAGTTAATCGCGCATACATATGTACCAAATTACATAATTCTAGCTATTCCTTTTTATTGTAATCATTTTAGATTAATATACAATTATTGCATGACAAATTACTGAAAATCACAAGATGAACGAAAACATTTTGAAGAGTTCATTATGGACTTTTCTTTTAAAATATTATGATAATATATTCCTGTTGGTTTAAAACAGAAAAGTTACGAAGATCACGGAGGAAATATTGACTAATTCTGATTAAGTCACAAGTTTAGTTTAGCCATTATAATTTACCTAAGTATAATGTCTCAGGAAAAATATCTAATTCGTTTTATGCTGCGTTCGCTTCAACTGTCATACCCCTGTCATATCAATTTTATATATTTTTTTTCATCAAAACTTCTTATAACGTAAATTAGATTATATCGATGTTATGACGCTGCGTTTTAACGTAATTTTGACGTTACCAAAATTGACACCAATAGCGTGCGCGACGTCCATACAATTCTGTTGATATATGGCCTAGATATGCTTCTGTACTAATTTGAAAACGTCAAAAATTGAAATTCCCGCGATCTATAGAGGCTGCCATGATGTGTAACTCTTTTGCATTCAAGACCACAAAAATAAAAAAATTTGACGTCACACCGTCTGTTCCGGTTTTGATGAGATTCTAAGATCATCCACTACTGGTGTTTGGGTTCAGCCCCCCCCCCCCCCCCCCCCTCCGAATAAGCTACACGAGTTGATTTAATTATTTTTTTTCTTTAAAATATTTATAATGCATGTCAAAGTCTTGCATACCCATAACGTCCTTAAAAAATACCTTCACTGGTTATCATAACAGAACTTATAATAACCAGTGGCCTAGGGTATTTTTTTTTTCAAAAAAGGCTTATTTTGAATTATTTTGGACTTTAAGGGTATGCAAGACGTTGTTGACATGCATTAGAAATATTTTCAACAAAAAATTAATTAAATCAATTCATGTAGCTTATTCGCAATGGGGAGGGGAGGGGGGGGGCTGAACCCAAGCACCTGCGAGATCATCAAAGATGTGCATGTGGTAGATCTTACGAATAAATAAGTTGATGCCTTCCTGGCAAGCAGTTAATTACACTAATGCGAAGTAGAGATGTGAAAAAAGGTTATTTTTCGAAATCCCCGACTCAACCAAGTCATTTGAAAAGAAAAGACTACGTCAACTGTGGATCCATCATTTGCGTAATGACAAGTTAAGGTTCGAGACATTTGTACATGTATGAAGAACGTGTACCGTCTGCCTGGTCTGCGACTCGACTGAACGTCTTCTTTTCTCAATTTCTTCTTGCGAAAGAACGGGCTCAAATCTATACGGCTCCAAACTTAACTGTTCGTGACTTGTCATGTTTACAGTGCTGATGATGAAATAAACCTGAACAGACGGTGTGACGTCATAAATTAAACTCCAATGGCCACTCTCTTACCGGCGGGCAATTTAAAATACATGATAGATTAATATTGATTTAATTGTTAAGCAAGGGTTTTTGTACTTAAAGACTGTCAATATACGATATCAGTAAGTGATACTTTATTCATAAAAGCAACTATGTGGTTAGGGTTGCCTTTCCCTGTAATAGGATTGGAAGAAGATTCTTGGAATTCCACATGAAAAGAGGCACAAAGAAATGCATGTATGACAGGCATATACAAAATATTAAATTAGAAGTAATAAAATGAACGGTAATTGGGATCTACGAACATTAACATTAGCCTAGCAGACGTTGAAGTTCCTAAACAACAATAAATGTTATCCATTACCATCATTTGCATTTGGTTTGTTCTCTTTTATTTGATGACAAGTACGAGCTGGGGATTCTTTGGATCCGTCTGGATTCCTCAATAATCTCAATTCTTCTGTGACATCTTGAAGTGCCTTAAACACATTTTCAGCCTGAAAGGAAAACGTTTGAAGTGATAGATTGTAAAATTAGCTTGATACTAAAACCATTTCAGAGCCTAACCAATAGTCAAGTAGTTTGGCTTAATTATTAGAACTAAAATGTACTTCTGGTGTTTGAGCCTCATCGCCTTGGTACGCAGGTCCTTTATAAACTGGCGCTCTCTGGAACCATCCTTGTAAAGCGGCTCCATATACAGATGGGCCAGGGGCACCCTGGATATCATAGATAGATTAATATACAGCAAACTATCTATATCTATCTATCTATTTATCTATATATCTCATCTATATATCTATCTATCTAAAATGACTCATTGAATATGAATTATAGCTGATATTTTATAATTGTGTAATCGAATTGTTTTGCAAAATCCATTGCAATCGAAATGTATACCATTTAATGATTATATTGCAAAAACTAAATTTGAAGAAAAATGAAAGTGATTTACCGGAGCGCCAGGGGGTCCAATATCTCCCATTACACCCTGTAAGAAAAACATTAATGGGTCCTTGATTAAACCATTATTTTGTAATTTTCAATATCCATCTTTTATAGGCAAAAAAAAAAGCTGCTTGTTACTGTTCATAAAAAACCTATCAACAATATGAACACCTTCATTCAAATAATAAAAACAAGTATCAGTAAAAATAACTTACCGTACGCCCAGCATCTCCTTTTTGTCCACGAGGCCCCTTGCAAGAAAGAAAAATAATTTTCATGTTATAAATTACCATTTCCCTACATTTTGATTACAGCACCTTAAACATTTTAAAAAGAGCATGCATAACGGTCCATCGACACTATGCTTCTACTGGTTTGAATTTATTGGGTTACAGCTTATGACAAACCAATAACATACAAATACATTATCAAACCTCAACACCTACACACACTAGTTGAATGCTACATTTACTTGATGACAACCAGAACGAAACTTGCATGTACATTCTCAACATAACGTTCATTGCAATGAACAAGATTTACCATGGGAGGATATTAGGGTTAGGTAATTACAGGTCAAGAAGACTGGACTTCGGTATCAGCAAATGCCTCTAGCTGATAAGTTTTTTCTCTCCATTTTATTCTAATGATTACCATGCACTTAGTGTGGTTGATTGATGTACATGTTCAGGAACTTCAACGTCATTTCTAATTATTATGTTTAACGTAGGTCGCGGGTTTACCAACTTTTTTTTATCACTCGAAAACCCCACCTGAAAATTTGACCGATGTATCTTGACAATGAAATATACTACTCTGTGAACATTGTTTTTCATTCAACAGCACAGTTGTTTAGTAATTACGTCTTCAACATACCATTGTTTTAACAGTGGCGACACTGTTTTCCGTTGAATTGTATAGAAAATAATAGTGATCAACTTTATTCATTGCATAATTCAACTTAAAATAGACAGAAGTTGGTACTGTTCATCTTGATAATATTGATATCAAAGCGAAACAAAATCATTTTGAAAAATAATTTATGAAAAAAAATTATGGGGTAATCGGGTTAGTTTTTTTGTAAAGAAAAAAATGTCAAAGTTTGATAAAAACCATCAATGCAGCAGTTTTTAAACAAATAACATTACAAATATTCGCGACGTCATTCAACAACTTTATTCATTTACTTTTCTTGCAGCACTTCAAAAGAACTCAAAACAACGTTATTGAAGGGGGAAATCAAATATATATGAACAAACATTTTGTAATAATCAATTATTTACAAAATATACCGGTATATCGCAAAATTTCTTAATATATATAAACGTGTACATTTATTGTGTTATATATCTTAATCATGTTGCGCGGCGAATAATTGAAATTCTTTTCTTCTTTTGCGATCGCATGATCGCAGTGACAATGAATTAACTAATATAATAGTATAATTTCATTTTTGAATACCATTAATGTTAAATGTTTCATTTCATATAGTGTTTAATAATGTCTTAGTATTCTAACCAGAAATACAACTAAAGTTGTTTCTATTTTACCATTTTTCAATATATTTATGTTTATTTAACATCTCCCTCACAAACACATAGTAACACTCACGTTCCAAACACAGGCACCTGAAGTATGGATATTACTAACCCCCCCCCCTTTTTTCATAATTTTTTTTTTGGTGGCAATAATTTCTCTGAAATGTATGAATTCCCAGTCTATCTCATCCCTCTTTCGATTCATGTAATCGTTTCACGCTTTTTGTAAGCTTTAAAGATTGGCCTTCTACCGGTATAATAAAATACACAAGGTAAGAAACAAAAATTTGTAAACAAACAGGGGGTCCCCGTTTCCGGACACATTTTCCAAGTAATTACAGCGTTACCTAAGGAATTTTGACGAGCGGCAGGTCGGAGAGATGTCATACTACAAGTCTCTTCAACTCAAAACCCATCTCATCTCTTTTATTTGACACAATCTTGCGTGCATTGATCGGACAGGGCTTCATCTCTTCCACTGGCAGCCAAAAAGGAGGTCACAGAGTACGAATTTGTTGTACGCGCCGTGTGATTGGTTCGCAAAGACATTGCTTAGTCTCGGGATCATCCGAAGGGTCTCGGGATTATTCGCGGACCAATCACACGACACGTTATAAATTCGTACTCTGTGACCTCCTTTTTGGCTGCCAGTGGAAGAGATGAAGCCCTGTCCGATCAATGCACGCAAGATTGTGTCAAATAAAAGAGATGAGATGGGTTTTGAGTTGAAGAGACTTGTAGTATGACATCTCTCCGACCTGCCGCTCGTCAAAATTCCTTAGGTAACGCTGTAATTACTTGGAAAATGTGTCCGGAAACGGGGACCTCCTGTTTGTTTACAAATTTTTGTTTCTTACCTTGTGTATTTTATTATACCGGTAGAAGGCCAATCTTTAAAGCTTACAAAAAGCGTGAAACGATTACATGAATCGAAAGAGGGATGAGATAGACTGGGAATTCATACATTTCAGAGAAATTATTGCCACCAAAAAAAAAAATTATGAAAAGGGGGGGGGGGGATAGTAATATCCATACTTCAGGTGCCTGTGGTTCCAAAGCCAACTAACCCCTCGAAAACATCAACTTGGTTTAAAACTACGATTATTTTTATCTTGTATTGCAGATTCACTTGAAACGTCTGCTACGTTTTCTAATTTTCGACAAACTTCACTCTCTTTTTCTTTTAAGATTTAGAGTCTTGAGCCCGTTGCAGTGTTTGAAATAACCGTGCGCTTACCCGCCCGCCCGAGACTATAAATTTTGCCACGGGCGAATAAATTTCTTCGTATGGACGCCCGAAGGGACGTCATAAAATTTCCGCTTAATAAAATTTACATGAATCAAATTCATTAAATATTATATCTGTAGTGGACAGACCTTGTCAATTTGGGACATTTTACTGCATATTCTACCGTAATTCAATAAAATATAATGTACGCAACTCGGTTAAGGGCTTCCATAGTAAAATGCACAATAATCATCGGGTGAAATTGCACCTCAAATTCACAGGTATCATTACACTTGTTACAGTTAAACACCGAAACAATACTACCCATATGTTGACTGTGACTGAGCTACCGTAAATTCTCCTCATGGTAATTTCCCGTGATGTCAGTTGAATATCAGTAACACTTTATTTTTGGAAAACAGCAAGAGGCCCTACTTGTGAACAAAAGTTCAGGTTCATGCGGGTAATCAGCTGAATTTTTATATATATACTAAGAAAAAAAATAAAAATCCTTAACCTGAAAAGTGTTGGGAGCAAATGTATACTCAAACTATACCTGATATAATTTAACAACATATTAACAGTCATCAGGGAATCACCGGGGTTGTCCACATTCTTATACATATCATACCGTTAATATACAAGACAGAAATTGCTCCCCGCACTTTTCAAACGCATAGATATATCTAGATTATATATCAGAAAAATTCATATTGTTTTTTATAGCAGATGAACCTGAACTTTGCCACTGTTTCTGTAGTATGAGATTATTTATGTACATGAGGGAATTTATAAACGTATCAGTCATTCAGATTAGGGGCGATTTCAAGGTCACAATATAATATGAATATCAACTTCGAGCATACTATACATTAAAAAGGGAGAATGATTTGATATCATAAAGTAATAATGTAAATAATCATTTGACAAGATGTTTTCACGTATACAGCTTATCACTTGATAACAGTAGTAAATAACGACAAAATATTATGACACTTTCCCCGCGATACAACTATCAGAACATGCACGCTGTGACGTACTTTTTCATTCTGACGTCATATGGTGCGAAGTGCACAGAGGTACTTTTATAACAGCACTGGAATTTTTCTCGGATAGCCTTAACTGAGCTGCGTACTAGAAACGAATTACATATGTAGGTCCATCGTACTTCATTAGAAAGATAATGTAGTAATACATGTAAAAGTAATCTTAACTAGTTCTAATTGTAACGGGGACCGTTACAGATGTTCCCCAAACCTCCCCCAATTAAAAAGTGATGTCCTTGTGAATCTATAGGAAAAAATCATTTTATTTTAGCCTTTAATTACATGTAGTACGTTCAATATGGTCATTTCAGTACCAAGAAATGAAAGAAAGTGTTGCACGTGCATACACGCGCACGCGTGTATGATTCCGAATTTTTGTTGATGTCGTTCAACAGGCATTTGTATCATATACCCACAGTATGAATTTCATAACGTTTCCACCAAATATAAGGAAGTTATAGCGATTTTAAAATCGTCCAATCAGAAATCAGCACACGTGCATGCACGTGCTGAGCAGTAATTCTAACCACAGCAATTTGTAAGGAGTACCAAGATACATCTAAACCCCTAATATCAATAGAATTTGATGAAAAACAAAAACGTTATCGTCCTTTAAAAATTGAACATTTAAAAAACGTTGCACGCGCATGCGCGTGTGCGTTGGCATTTTTTGTTACACCAACATATAGATACACATATTGTCTACATATGCTGTGAATATCATCTTATTCGCTTCATAAATGAGATAGTTACAAACGTTTTAGCATTATCCAATCAAAATGAAGCGCACGTGCATGCGCCTACAAATTGGTAATTTTGACCATGTAAATCAGTTAAGGGTCTCAATATCTACCTATGATATGAATTTCAAGCCATTTCAATGAACAACAAAAAAGTTAGACTGATTCCAAAGTTAGCGTACAAATTTTGTAATGCGCGTGCACGCGCATGCGTGCGCGTGCTGGCAAAATAACTATTATTTTTCATATGTACAAATGATATACTATCATCCTATTAAGGTTTTATATCGCTTCCTTCAATATTCTGATTTTCCATTTTTTGTACCAAAATTGCAATGCACGTGCGCGCGCGTGCATGCACGTGCAAACAAAATGACTATCACTATGCACATCTACAAACGCTATACTATCATCCTGGAAAGTTTCATATCGATCCCTTTTGTAGTTTCTGAGAACACTACCGGACAAAAAAGTACCGGAGAAAAAGAATAATAATAATAATAACTAGTTCTAATTGTAACGGGGACCGTTACAGATGTTCCCCAAACCTCCCCCAATTAAAAAGTGATGTCCTTGTGAATCTATAGGAAAAAATCATTTTATTTTAGCCTTTAATTACATGTAGTACGTTCAATATGGTCATTTCAGTACCAAGAAATGAAAGAAAGTGTTGCACGTGCATACACGCGCACGCGTGTATGATTCCGAATTTTTGTTGATGTCGTTCAACAGGCATTTGTATCATATACCCACAGTATGAATTTCATAACGTTTCCACCAAATATAAGGAAGTTATAGCGATTTTAAAATCGTCCAATCAGAAATCAGCACACGTGCATGCACGTGCTGAGCAGTAATTCTAACCACAGCAATTTGTAAGGAGTACCAAGATACATCTAAACCCCTAATATCAATAGAATTTGATGAAAAACAAAAACGTTATCGTCCTTTAAAAATTGAATGTTTAAAAAACGTTGCACGCGCATGCGCGTGTGCGTTGGCATTTTTTGTTACACCAACATATAGATACACATATTGTCTACGTATGCTGTGAATATCATCTCATTCGCTTCATAAATAAGATAGTTACAAACGTTTTAGCATTATCCAATCAAAATGAAGCGCACGTGCATGCGCGTGCAAATTGGTAATTTTGACCATGTAAATCAGTTAAGGGTCTCAATATCTACCTATGATATGAATTTCAAGCCATTTCAATGAACAACAAAAAAGTTAGACTGATTCCAAAGTTAGCGTACAAATTTTGTAATGCGCGTGCACGCACATGCGTGCGCGTGCTGGCAAAATAACTATTATTTTTCATATGTACAAATGATATACTATCATCCTATTTAGGTTTTATATCGCTTCCTTCAATATTCTGATTTTCCATTTTTTGTACCAAAATTGCAATGCACGTGCGCGCGCGTGCATGCACGTGCAAACAAAATGACTATCACTATGCACATCTACAAACGCTATACTATCATCCTGGAAAGTTTCATATCGATCCCTTTTGTAGTTTCTGAGAACACTACCGGACAAAAAAGTACCGGAGAAAAAGAATAATAATAATAATAATAATAACTAGTTCTAACTGTAACGGGGACCGTTACATATGTTCCCCAAACCTCGCCCAATCAAAAAGTGATGTCCTTGTGAATCTATAGCAAAAAATCATTTTATTTTAGCCTTTAATTACATGTGGTACGTTCAATATGGTCATTTTAGTACCAAAAAATGAAAGAAAGCGTTGCACGCGCATACACGCGCACACGTGTATGATTCCGAATTTTTGTTGATGTCGTTCAACAGGCATTTGTATCATATACCCACAGTGTGAATTTCATAACGTTTCCACCAAATATAAGGAAGTTATAGCGATTTTAAAATCCTCCAATCAGAATTCAGCACACGTGCATGCACGTGCTGAGCAGTGATTCTAACCACAGCAATTTGTAAGGAGTACCAAGACACATCTAAAACATTAATATCAATAGAATTTGATGAAAAACAAAAACGTTCTCGTCCTTTAAAAATTGAACATTTAAAAAACGTTGCACGCGCATGCGCGTGGGCATTTTTTTGTTACACCAATATATAAATACTCATATTGTCTACGTATGCTGTGAATATCATCTCATTCGCTTCAATAATAAGATAGTTACAAGCGTTTTAGTGTTATCCAATCAAAATGAAGCGCACGTGCATGCGCGTGCAAATTGGTAATTTTGACCATGCAAATCAGTTAAGGGTCTCAATATCTACTTATGATATGAATATCAAGCCATTTCAATGAACAACAAAAAAGTTAGACTGATTCCAAAGTTAGCGTACAAATTTTGTAATGCACGTGCACGCGCATGCGTGCGCGTGCAGAAAAAATAAATATCATTTTTGATATCTACAAATGATATACTACCATCCTATTTAGGTTTCATATCGATCCCTTTAATATTCTGATTTTCCATTTTTTGTACCAAAATTGCAGTGCACGTGCGCGCGCGTGCATGCACGTACAGACAAAATGACTATCACTATGCACATCTACAAACGCTATACTATCATCCTGGAAAGTTTCATATCGATCTCTTTTGTAGTTTCTGAGAACACTACCGGACAAAAAAGTACCGGAGAAAAAGAATAATAATAATAATAACTAGAAACTCATTACTGGTAATGAGTAGGTCTTCCGTTATACCACTTCCGGTAAAGAGCTTTCTGTTCCTACGAAAACCATTTAAATATATCAGAAAATATTCCTTAACAATGAATAAGAAATGTATTATCGAACTTTTTACTCATTTCTCGTAACTTCCGGTGATGACCGGAAGTACTATTCAGATGCATTTTCCTATAAATGACAGAGACTCTTTACTGTCTATATTCCCTGAAAATTTCACGTCTCTATCTGAAAGAGTTCTCAACAAAAAGAAGTAGACTAAAGAAAGAAAAAGTAGTAGGTTACTACCGACCGGAAGTCAATTTTGAAAACCAAAATTATCAAAACTTTAGAAGTTGATACTTTTTATTATGACATGTGAAAATCATATGAAAGACTTCAAATATAAGCGAGATTTATGGGGACAAAGAGATGAAAAGTAAAAAGGTATTTTATCAAGAAACCGGAAGTAGTCGTTTTGACTACCGACGGAGACAATATTCTTTTGACACTTTCAAAGAGACTTAATAAACTAGTATAGGTTTCAATTTAAAAGAAAAAGTTTGAAATTTGCTATTCTTTCCCTCACTTCCGGTCACGACAGGAAGTGACGGTCGACATGTTCAACCCTCTACAGCACGCCTGTAAACGGAGATTCATCATCCCTGAATAATTGATGAACCTATATTTTACCTTTTCCAAGAAAAATGCTGGACAAAATTCCTTTTGAGAAACAGAAAATCGGCCATGTTATCCGACCGGAAGTGAATTTTGTAAAAACAAAAATAATTATAGCAAGGTCATTTCATAAGACATTATTCCTGAAAATTTCAAGAAAATCTATCCAGCCATCTCTGAGAAATCACTCGAAGAAATCGGAAAATCGACAATTTTTCAAATACTTACGGTATAGACCGGAAGTGACGGACAAAACAATTGAATGTATGTGTACAATGGACTAATGTTAGTTGATCAACTCTACAAGTTTCAAACGTCTATCTATATTCATTATTGAGAAACTGAAAAAACAAGGTTTGAATATGTCCACCCCATATCTCACAACCGGAAGTGAATTTCACAAAAATATCGAAATGAACTCTACACATTTATAGTGTCTATAACATATGTAAAATTGAAATCATTAACTTGTTTTATGACCGAGATTTATGGCACTGAAAAATGAGAGAATGAATAGTCTTTCTTTGATATAACCGGAAGTTGGAGATTCAACTTCCGGTGGGGTCAACATATTTTGAGAATTAGAACGAGAACTAGTAAATCGATATAGGTTTCAATTTGAAAGAAAAAAGTTTGAAATTAATGATTTATTTAATCACTTCCGGTGACGACCGGAAGTGACGGCCGACATTCTTAACCCCCCACTGCACACCTAAATAGTGAGATCTATTAACTCTGAAAATTTGATGACTCTATCTTTTACCGTTTCTGAAAAAAACGCTTAACAACGAAAACAGTTAATAAGCCGTATTTGCCGACCGGAAGTGAATTTTACAAAAAATATCTGACGTTACTCTAGACATTTATAGTGACTATAATATATGTAAAACTCAACTCATTAACTAGTTTCATGACCGAGATTTATGGCACTGAAAAATGAGAGAATAATTGGTCTTTCTTTAATATAACCGGAAGTTGGAGATTCAACTTCCGGTGGGGTCAACATTTTTTGAGAATTAGAACGAGACCTAGTAAACCGAAATAGGTTTCAATTTGAAAGAAAAAAGTTTGAAATTGATGATTTATTTAATCACTTCCGGTGACGACCGGAAGTGACGGCGACAAAAAATATTACGTGCATGCACCATAGAGAATATAGATCTCTCATCCCTGAAAGTTTCATTCGATTATCTTTAGTGGTTTTCAAGTTTACCCCCGGACAAAGTTTCTTTCAAAAACCGGAAAATCGGACGTATCTGACGAACGGAAGTGAATTTTGAAAAAATGAAAAATATGCCTCGAGGTACCATCGTTCCCTATAACTTGTGAAAGTTTCAGGAAAATCCATCCAACGGTCTCGGAGACAAAAGGGAAAAAATAATAATAATAATAATAATAATAATAATAAACAGTAGAATCACTAGAAGGTCTTCCGTTGGAAACGGAAGACCTTAACTAGAAACTCATTACTAGTAATGAGTAGGTCTTCCGTTAGATCACTTCCGGTAAAGAGCTTTCTGTTCCTACGAAAACCATTTAAATATATCAGAAAATGTGCCTTAACAATGAATGAGAAATGTATTATCGAATTTTTTACTCATTTCTCGTAACTTCCGGTGATGACCGGAAGTACTTTTATGATGCGTTTTCCTATAAATGACAGAGACTCTTTACTGTCTATATTCCCTGAAAATTTCACGTCTCTATCTGAAAGAGTTCTCAACAAAAAGAAGTAGACTAAAGAAAGAAAAAGTAGTAGGTTACTACCGACCGGAAGTCAATTTTGAAAAACAAAATGATCCAAACTCTAGAAGTTGATACTTTTATTATGACATGTGAAAATCATATGAAAGACTTCAAATATACGCGGGATTTATGGTGACAAAGAGATGAAAAGTAAAAATGTATTTTATCAAAAAACCGGAAGTAGTTGTTTTGACTACCAACGGAGTCAATATTCTTTTGACACGTTCAAAGAGACTTAATAAACTAGTATGGGTTTTAATTTACAAGAAAAAGTTTGAAATTTGCGATTCTTTCAATCACTTCCGGTGACGACAGAAAGTGACGGTCGACATGTTCAACCCTCTACTGCACGACTGCAAACGGAGATTTATAATTCCTGAATAATTGATGAACCTATATTTTACTTTTTCCAAGAAAAATGCTGGACAAAATTCCTTTTGAGAAACAGAAAATCGCCCATATTTTCGACCGGAAGTGAATTTTGTAAAACAAAAATAGTTATAGGAAGGTCCTTTCATAAGACATTATTCCTGAAAATTTCAAGAAAATCTATCCACCATCTCTGAGAAATCACTCGAAGAAATCGGAAAATCGACATTTTTCAAATACTTCCGGTATAGACCGGAAGTGACGGACAAAACAATTGAATGTATGTGTACAATGGACTAATGTTAGTTGATCAACTCTACAAGTTTCAAACGTCTATCTATATTCATTATTGAGAAACTGAAAAAACAAGGTTTGAATATGTCCACCCCATATCTCACAACCGGAAGTGAATTTCACAAAAATATCGAAATGAACTCTACACATTTATAGTGTCTATAACATATGTAAAATTGAAATCATTAACTTGTTTTATGACCGAGATTTATGGCACTGAAAAATGAGAGAATGAATAGTCTTTCTTTGATATAACCGGAAGTTGGAGATTCAACTTCCGGTGGGGTCAACATATTTTGAGAATTAGAACGAGAACTAGTAAATCGATATAGGTTTCAATTTGAAAGAAAAAAGTTTGAAATTAATGATTTATTTAATCACTTCCGGTGACGACCGGAAGTGACGGCCGACATTCTTAACCCCCCACTGCACACCTAAATAGTGAGATCTATTAACTCTGAAAATTTGATGACTCTATCTTTTACCGTTTCTGAAAAAAACGCTTAACAACGAAAACAGTTAATAAGCCGTATTTGCCGACCGGAAGTGAATTTTACAAAAAATATCTGACGTTACTCTAGACATTTATAGTGACTATAATATATGTAAAACTCAACTCATTAACTAGTTTCATGACCGAGATTTATGGCACTGAAAAATGAGAGAATAATTGGTCTTTCTTTAATATAACCGGAAGTTGGAGATTCAACTTCCGGTGGGGTCAACATTTTTTGAGAATTAGAACGAGACCTAGTAAACCGAAATAGGTTTCAATTTGAAAGAAAAAAGTTTGAAATTGATGATTTATTTAATCACTTCCGGTGACGACCGGAAGTGACGGCGACAAAAAATATTACGTGCATGCACCATAGAGAATATAGATCTCTCATCCCTGAAAGTTTCATTCGATTATCTTTAGTGGTTTTCAAGTTTACCCCCGGACAAAGTTTCTTTCAAAAACCGGAAAATCGGACGTATCTGACGAACGGAAGTGAATTTTGAAAAAATGAAAAATATGCCTCGAGGTACCATCGTTCCCTATAACTTGTGAAAGTTTCAGGAAAATCCATCCAACGGTCTCGGAGACAAAAGGGAAAAAATAATAATAATAATAATAATAATAATAATAAACAGTAGAATCACTAGAAGGTCTTCCGTTGGAAACGGAAGACCTTAACTAGAAACTCATTACTAGTAATGAGTAGGTCTTCCGTTAGATCACTTCCGGTAAAGAGCTTTCTGTTCCTACGAAAACCATTTAAATATATCAGAAAATGTGCCTTAACAATGAATGAGAAATGTATTATCGAATTTTTTACTCATTTCTCGTAACTTCCGGTGATGACCGGAAGTACTTTTATGATGCGTTTTCCTATAAATGACAGAGACTCTTTACTGTCTATATTCCCTGAAAATTTCACGTCTCTATCTGAAAGAGTTCTCAACAAAAAGAAGTAGACTAAAGAAAGAAAAAGTAGTAGGTTACTACCGACCGGAAGTCAATTTTGAAAAACAAAATGATCCAAACTCTAGAAGTTGATACTTTTATTATGACATGTGAAAATCATATGAAAGACTTCAAATATACGCGGGATTTATGGTGACAAAGAGATGAAAAGTAAAAATGTATTTTATCAAAAAACCGGAAGTAGTTGTTTTGACTACCAACGGAGTCAATATTCTTTTGACACGTTCAAAGAGACTTAATAAACTAGTATGGGTTTTAATTTACAAGAAAAAGTTTGAAATTTGCGATTCTTTCAATCACTTCCGGTGACGACAGAAAGTGACGGTCGACATGTTCAACCCTCTACTGCACGACTGCAAACGGAGATTTATAATTCCTGAATAATTGATGAACCTATATTTTACTTTTTCCAAGAAAAATGCTGGACAAAATTCCTTTTGAGAAACAGAAAATCGCCCATATTTTCGACCGGAAGTGAATTTTGTAAAACAAAAATAGTTATAGGAAGGTCCTTTCATAAGACATTATTCCTGAAAATTTCAAGAAAATCTATCCACCATCTCTGAGAAATCACTCGAAGAAATCGGAAAATCGACATTTTTCAAATACTTCCGGTATAGACCGGAAGTGACGGACGAAAAAATTGAATGTATGTGTACAATGGACTAATGTTAGTTGATCAACTCTACAAGTTTCAAGCGTCTATCTATATTCATTATTGAGAAACTGAAAAAACAAGGTTTGAATATATCCACCCCATATCTCACGACCGGAAGTGAATTTTACAAAAATATTTCAATTTACACTAGACATTTATAATGTCTATAACATATGTAAAATTCAAATCATTAACTTGTTTTATGACCGAGATTTATGGCACTGAAAAATGAGAGAATGAATAGTTTTTCTTTCATATAACCGGAAGTTGGAGATTCAACTTCCGGTGGGGTCAATAGTTTTTGAGAATTAGAACGAGACCTAATAAACCGATATAGGTTTCAATTTGAAAGAAAAAAGTTTGAAATTTATGATTTATTAATCACTTCCGGTGACGACCGGAAGTGACGGCCGACATTCTTACCCCCCCCCCTACTGCACCCCTACAAAGTGAGATGTATTAACTCTGAAATTTTGGTGACTCTATCTTTTACCGTTTCTGAGAAAAACGATTGACAACGAAAACAGCTCATAAGCCGTATTTGCCGACCGGAAGTGAATTCTACAAAAATATTTGAAGTTACTCTAGACATTTATAGTGACTATAATATATGTAAAACTCAACTCATTAACTAGTTTCATGACCGAGATTTATGGCACTGAAAAATGAGAGAATGAATAGTCTTTCTTTGATATAACCGGAAGTTGAAGATTCAACTTCCGGTGGGGTCAACATTTTTTGAGAATTAGAACGAGATATAGTAAACCAAAGTAGGTTTCAATTTGAAAGATAAAAGTTTGAAATTGATGATTTATTTAATCACTTCCGGTGACGACCGGAAGTGACGGCGACAAAAAATAATACGTGCATGCACCATAGAGAAAATAGATCTATCATCCCTGAAAGTTTCATTCGATTATCTTTAGTGGTTTTCAAGTTTACCCCCGGACAAAGTTTCTTTCAAAAACCGGAAAATCGGACGTATCTGACGAACGGAAGTGAATTTTGAAAAAATGAAAAAAATGCCTCGAGGTACCATCGTTGTCTATAACCTGTGAAAGTTTCAGGAAAATCCATCCAGCGGTCTCGGAGACGAAAGGGAAAAAAAATAATAATAATAATAATAACTAGACACTCATTACTAGTAATGAGTAGGTCTTCCGTTTGAACACTTCCGGTACACAGCTTTCTGTTCTTATGAGAATCATTCAAATATATCAGAGAATGTGCCTTTTCAAGACATGAGAGGAGTGTTAATGAAGTTTTCACCCATTTCTCGTAACTTTCGGTGACGGCCGGAAATAATATTCAGATGTTTTTTCCCATCAACCACAGCGACTCTCCATTGTCTATATTACCTGAAAGTTTCACGTCTCTATTTGAAAGAGTTCTCAAGAAAAAGAAGCAGACTAATGAAAGAAAAAGTAGTGGCTTACTTCCGACCGGAAGTGAATTTTGAAAAATAAAATTGTCTTAACTCAAGATGTTGATACTGTTCTTAAGAAATTTGAAAATCATATCAAACACTTGAAATATAAACGAGATTTATGGGGGGCACAAAGACGAAAGGTATAAGAGTATTTTATCGAGAAACCGGAAGTAGCCGTTTTGACTACCGACGGGGTCAACATTCTTTGAATACTTTGAAAGAGACTTAATAAACTAGTGTAGGTCTCAATTTAAAAGAAAAAGTTTGAAATTAGTGATTCTTTCAATCACTTCCGGTTACGACCGGAAGTGATAACGAAAAACAAATTAATGTGCATGCACTATACAATCGAGAGATCTATAATATCTCAAAGTTTCATTTGTTCATCTTTAGTCGTTTTTGAGATTACCCCCGGACAAGATGATTTTTTGAAAAATGGAAATCGGACATATCTTACGAACGGAAGTAGATTTTGTAAAAATGAAAGATCGTGACTTAGGGTACTACAATTCTCTATCATCTTAATAATTGGCAAGAAAATCCTTTCACTCATCTCCGAGAAATATTGTTGAAAAAGTTTGAATACAGTAAATTTTTGAACCATTTCCTGTTGAAACCGGAAGTGACGTACACTCATATACAAAATGTGCTTAAGATGGACTATCGCTAATCTATAACCCCTGCAAGTTTCAAGTGTATATCTATACTCGTTCCGGAGATATCAGGGAAACAAAGTCTGAATTTGTCCACTCCATATCTAACAACCGGAAGTGAATTTTACAAAAATATTTGACGTTACTCTAGACATTTATAGTGACTATAATATATGTAAAACTCAACTCATTAACTTGTTTCATGACCGAGATTTATGGCACTGAAAAATGAGAGAATGATTGGTCTTTCTTTGATATAACCGGAAGTTGGAGATTCAACTTCCGGTGGGGTCAACATTTTTTGAGAATTAGAACGAGACCTAGTAAACCGATATAGGTTTCAATTTGAAAGAAAAAAGTTTGAAATTGATGATTCATTTAATCACTTCCGGTGACGACCGGAAGTGACGGCGACAAAAAATAATACGTGCATGCACCATAGAGAAAATAGATCTATCATCCCTGAAAGTTTCATTCGATTATCTTTAGTGGTTTTCAAGTTTACCCCCGGACAAAGTTTCTTTCAAAAACCGGAAAATCGGACGTATCTGACGAACGGAAGTGAATTTTGAAAAAATGAAAAAAATGCCTCGAGGTACCATCGTTGTCTATAACCTGTGAAAGTTTCAGGAAAATCCATCCAGCGGTCTCGGAGACGAAAGGGAAAAAAAAAAATAATAATAATAATAACTAGACACTCATTACTAGTAATGAGTAGGTCTTCCGTTTGAACACTTCCGGTACACAGCTTTCTGTTCTTATGAGAATCATTCAAATATATCAGAGAATGTGCCTTTTCAAGACATGAGAGGAGTGTTAATGAAGTTTTCACCCATTTCTCGTAACTTTCGGTGACGGCCGGAAATAATATTCAGATGTTTTTTCCCATCAACCACAGCGACTCTCCATTGTCTATATTACCTGAAAGTTTCACGTCTCTATTTGAAAGAGTTCTCAAGAAAAAGAAGCAGACTAATGAAAGAAAAAGTAGTGGCTTACTTCCGACCGGAAGTGAATTTTGAAAAATAAAATTGTCTTAACTCAAGATGTTGATACTGTTCTTAAGAAATTTGAAAATCATATCAAACACTTGAAATATAAACGAGATTTATGGGGGGCACAAAGACGAAAGGTATAAGAGTATTTTATCGAGAAACCGGAAGTAGCCGTTTTGACTACCGACGGGGTCAACATTCTTTGAATACTTTGAAAGAGACTTAATAAACTAGTGTAGGTCTCAATTTAAAAGAAAAAGTTTGAAATTAGTGATTCTTTCAATCACTTCCGGTTACGACCGGAAGTGATAACGAAAAACAAATTAATGTGCATGCACTATACAATCGAGAGATCTATAATATCTCAAAGTTTCATTTGTTCATCTTTAGTCGTTTTTGAGATTACCCCCGGACAAGATGATTTTTTGAAAAATGGAAATCGGACATATCTTACGAACGGAAGTAGATTTTGTAAAAATGAAAGATCGTGACTTAGGGTACTACAATTCTCTATCATCTTAATAATTGGCAAGAAAATCCTTTCACTCATCTCCGAGAAATATTGTTGAAAAAGTTTGAATACAGTAAATTTTTGAACCATTTCCTGTTGAAACCGGAAGTGACGTACACTCATATACAAAATGTGCTTAAGATGGACTATCGCTAATCTATAACCCCTGCAAGTTTCAAGTGTATATCTATACTCGTTCCGGAGATATCAGGGAAACAAAGTCTGAATTTGTCCACTCCATATCTAACAACCGGAAGTGAATTTTACAAAAATATTTGACGTTACTCTAGACATTTATAGTGACTATAATATATGTAAAACTCAACTCATTAACTTGTTTCATGACCGAGATTTATGGCACTGAAAAATGAGAGAATGATTGGTCTTTCTTTGATATAACCGGAAGTTGGAGATTCAACTTCCGGTGGGGTCAACATTTTTTGAGAATTAGAACGAGACCTAGTAAACCGATATAGGTTTCAATTTGAAAGAAAAAAGTTTGAAATTGATGATTCATTTAATCACTTCCGGTGACGACCGGAAGTGACGGCGACAAAAAATATTACGTTCATGCACCATAGAGAGAATAGATCTATCATCCCTGAAAGTTTCATTCGATTATCTTTAGTGGTTTTCAAGTTTACCCCCGGACAAAGTTTCTTTCAAAAACCGGAAAATCGGACGTATCTGACGAGCGGAAGTGAATTTTGAAAAAATGAAAAAAATGCCTCGAGGTACCATCGTTTTCTATAATCTGTAAAAGTTTCAGGAAAATCCATCCAGCGGTCTCGGAGACGAAAGGGAAAAAAAATTAAATAATAATAATAAGAAGAAACTAGACACGATCTCGTTGCGAGCAACGAGTAGGTCTTCCGTCCGATTTGTTGATGCACTCGGAGTTAAAAAAAAAAAAAAAAAAGACAAATCAGTCCCAATTTAGTTTCCGACTTTAAGACACTTTAGATATAATCAATTTTTCATATCATAAGCTTCTGAAGCAAAGTTGCGGTGAAATTCGTTTGAAATTCGACTCTCCAGGCGAGCCATAAGGCGCGCGGGCCTATTTCTTGATGTCATTTGTTAGCCCTCTATAGACTCAACAACTTTAGTTCTATATGTCTTTACAAAATATTTACCTGTAAAAAGTTATTGAGATCGACCGATATCGACAAAAAATCGACTCTACAGGCGAGCCATTAGGACCATAGGCCTATTTCTTGATATCAATCGATAGATCTCGATAAACTGAACAACTTTTGTTCAATATGTCCTTACAAAATATTTACCAGTTACAAGTTTTTGAAATCGACTGATATCGACAAAAATCGACTCTACAGGCGAGCCATGAGGCCCACAGACCCATTTTTTGATATTGATCGATAGGTTATGACACATTGAACAATTTTTGTTCAATAATGCTTTTCAAAAAAGATGTCGTTTTAAAGATATGAGGCGTCAAATATTTACGATTTTGGCCCTTAAAATCTCTAATTACGTAACATATGACCTACTTTTTGATTTGATAAGATCAAGCTCGTTGAGATGAACATTTCCGCTTCTACAACTTATTATAAAATATTAATAGTTTCTGAGATATTCTCAAAAACATTTGGACCCTTCTGAACCCCTAATTTAAAGGGCCAGCCCGTTTTGCTTGATATCGTAAGAAAGGCCTTGTCATTTGAAACATTTTTTGCTCAACAAGTATTTAGAAATTCTTTACCGTTCTCGAGTTATCCCTACAAGAAATATTTAGGGGCCAAACTGTAGCTCCCTAACGGGGCCACATAGGGAAAAAACGAAATGTACATATTGTTTAGATTATCATTCTGAACAACTTTTGTTCAATAATGCTTTTCAAAATATTTGTCGTTTTCAAGATATGAGGCGTCAATTATTTATGATTTTGGCCCTTAAAATCCCTTATTACGTAACATATGACCTACTTTTTGATTTGATAAGAACAAGCTCGTTTAGATGAACATTTCCGCTTCAATGACTTATTACAAAATATTAATAGTTTCTGAGATATTCTCATAAACCTTTGGACCCTTCTGGACCCCTAATTTAAAGGGTCAGCCCCTTTTGCTTGATATCGTAAGAAAGGTCATGACATTTCAAACATTTTTTGTTCAACAAGTATTTAGAAATTCTTTACCGTTCTCGAGTTATTTCTAGAAGTAATTTTTAGGGGCCAAACTGTAGCTCCCTAACGGGGCCACATAGGGTAAAAACGAAATATGCATATTGTTCAGATCATCATTCTGAACAACTTTTGTTCTTTATTGCTTTTCAAAATATTTGTCGTTTTCGAGATACAAGGGGTAAAAAATTTATGGTTTTGGCCCTTAAAATCCCTTATTACGTAACATATGACCTAACTTTTTATATGAATAGATTTGGATTGTTGAGATGAACATTTATTGTTCTTTGACTTATACCAAAATATTAACGATTTTTGAGATATTTGATCTAGACTTTGAGCCCTTCTAGATCCCTAATCTAAGGGGCTAGCCCCTAAATTTTGATATTTTCGAAAAGATCTTGTAAATGTGCACAAGTTTTGTTCTACATGTCTTAACAAAATATTTGCAAGAAAAAAGATATTGGAGATCAAAGGTCAAAAATCGCCGAAATCGACGAAAAATTTTGGCATCCATTTTTTCAGGTCCAGGCGAGCGTTTAGGCAAATCGCCTCCGGTAAAATCGAATCCCCCACAAATCTTCTAAAATGTTTACTCTATCTTGTGTAGAAATTTCAAGACTCTAGCTTCAAAACGAACGGAGGAGATGCGTGGACAACAAGGCCCTTCAAAAAGTCACTAAAAGAGAGATAACTCCTGACCGGAAGTGACGTCAAGCACGAAATTTTGCAAGCAAAGTCTCGTCACCAAAAGACATCTTTCCTGAAAATTTCGTGAAAATCGATCGAGAAATGGCTGAGAAAAACGCGTGTACTACCAAGGAAAATAATAATAATAATAATAATAATAATAATAATAAAAATAATAATAATAATGAAGAAGAAGAACGCGAACAATAATAGTAAGGTCTTCCGCAGGAGACGGAAGACCTTAAAAACAGTAGAATCACTAGAAGGTCTTCCGTTGGAAACGGAAGACCTTAATAATAAACAGTAGAATCACTAGAAGGTCTTCCGTTGGAAACGGAAGACCTTAATAAGAAACAGAGTAAAAACAATATGTTCCCAAACTTTGTTTGGGGAACATAATAATAATAAGAAACAGAGTAAAAACAATATGTTCCCAAACTTTGTTTGGGGAACATAATAAGAAACAGAGTAAAAACAATATGTTCCCAAACTTTGTTTGGGGAACATAAAAATGCAGTTATTTTCTCAAGGCTAGTAGGTCTTTGGCAGGGCTAACAACTTTTACAAGCAGTCAGTACTGCATGTCTAGCTAATTTTACACCGAGTTTCAAACACTCCTTGAGGTGGGCAGTTGTAAGGTTCAACTTTGCTTCTCCGTCGTCAACTTCCCATATTCATGTAGCAATATTCCATTATCAGCTGGATATGGTGTTTATCTCTCTCAACTGATTCGATACGCAAGAGCTTGTTCTGTGCATGGCTAGTTTTTAAATCGAGGCAAGCTACTAACAAACAAGTTGATGGTACAGGGATTTCAACAGTCTCGATTAAAGTCAGCATATCGCAAATTCTATGGTCATTATAACGATCTAGTTTGCCAATACAACCTATCATTGGGTCAAATGCTGTCTGACGTGTTTCATATCTATTGTTTAACCGTTCTTGCCAATCTGATTTTGACTACGGATAACTCCCTTTACCTGCGGCGGGGGTGACCGGTCAACAGGGGATGTTTTCTCATACTAGGCGCCTGATCCCACCTCTGGGGTCCGTGTTTGCCCAACCATCTTGCTTATAGGAGTTATGGGATTGATCACTGTTCGTTATCTCCACCTTTCACTTAGTATACGTTTCACACGAGAAATCCAAACTCTTTGTGGCCTCTGTTTAATGTATCACAACCCTTCCGTAAATTTTATCTTTTAATCTAGGAACTCGGCATTTATCTTGATTGGTGTAATTTGGTATTAAGGAGGTATGCTACACCAGAGAAATTTGATGTAGATGAAAAGTGTAGGATATGTACAAAAATATTTTGAATTTGACAATTTTCAAATTTACTTTATTTTGTCAAAAAATACAGTTTTAGTAGAAGGTAATCTGAAAAAATTTAAAACCCCTGCTGGACTCGAACCTGCGACCTACAGTTCAGCAGTCGGTATTCTAACCTACTGAGCTACTCAGCTAGGTATTTAAATGGAAAAGGAAAAGTCAAATATTGCTGATATCGATTTTGTCTTCCATGTTTTTAAAGGAAGTCAGCCATTATGACGATGTAGAGTACTACCTTAACTGGGTTTGGTAATTTGTTCCCCAAAGGGGAGTTTACCTGTATTCAATAGCCAGGTGAGGGTGCACAGTGAGTAGTTTTCAAGTATTGTTAGTTTTTTGTACACATTCAATATATTTTCATGTTTGTTTTAAGAGTGTCTACCATGTCTTTTCAAATTGATTTAAGTTAAGAACTTACTAAACCTATTCTTTTGTACATTTTCAGGCATGATAGAAAATATATCCATGCACTTTCTAGATATTGTTTCTGAAAATGATCTTGAAAACAGATTATTTGGATGACCAACAAAAAAACCGGATCAGCTATGCTGATAGAGTGATATAAAAATGTCCTTGTGTCTTTTTTGTTACAAATGATAGATTGCTGGATGTACCGCTTAATGACAGAAGTCCGAACACAAGATGGTGAGTACACATCTTATATTACCTTTGATCATGTGTTAGTGATGAGGCATAACAGATACCTGAGAGAGAGAGAGAGAGAGAGAGAGAGAGAGAGAGAGAGAGAGAGAGAATTTATATCACTATCAGCATGTCTGATCTCTTGTTTCTGTTGGTGGCCTAAGGCACAACATTTTTGTGTTTTTGTTTTAATATTCAATGTTCCGTACCAATTTTGGTAACGGAGACATCGTATTCAGAATGAGCGACGCCTTTCCTTGATTGTTACCTATCATTGATAATTATTGGTTTGATAATTATAAATACAATGGCACAGTTACCCAACCATGAAGCTTGGACTTAGGGTGTATCAAGTTACTTGGTACACACAAAACTCTTTTCTTCAAGGTGTGAAACATGTACTAAGTCCGAGTCTAATTGGCCGAGACCCAATAAACTAATCAAAGGCTTCATAAGTCGTCCACGATTTCCAACAAGGGTTCGTGTGTTTGTGTGTGTGTGTGTGTGTGTGTGGGGGGGGGGGGGTTAATCTCAGGGATATTCGTCGAAGCTGGATATTTGAACTGACGTTTCTGCCGAATCTCAGACCAGTGCCACACAAAGTGATTTGTGAAATTTTGCCTACACTTCGGCCGCTTGTTGCGATTAAAATGAGATAAACTGAATTTCTTGTCCGTTTCAACTTTTCGGAACACGACACATCGGCCTGAGAAATGTACCCATATAATCTTCAAAAGTTGTGTGAATATAAAAGCTCAAGACCAAAGGTCACTATCCATGGTACCCAGCACATCTGCATATCGGTACATGTCAAAATCAAAAGCCTACCGCAAAAGACAAAAACAGTAAAATCCGGACACAATTTGCAGCAGGTATCGATACAAATTATTCTCTTGTTCAAGTCTTCAAATACATGTATCTTGATCGCCTCTTTCTTCGTTCTGCTTACATAAAGTATTCCCGCATAAATGTACCACATTCGAATGTACATGATGTTAATTATTCTCTCACCAGTTAGACAAACTTCACTTACACCTCTGTCATATAGGATATAGGGCTCACGGGTGTGACCGGTCGACAGGGGATGCTTACTCCTCCTAGGCACCTGATCCCACCTCTGGTGTGTCCAGGGGTCCGTGTTTGCCCAACTATCTATTTTGTATTGATTGTAGGAATTATGAGATTGATCACTGTTCGTTATCTTCAACTTTCATTGAAGTCCTTATCCATCTAACCCGAGTTCTACCCCCCTCGTTATATTCACGCGCGATTAAAATTATTATTACTACGATATACTTCATAAGTGTTTCACCATAATATTCGTTTGGCTAAAATTTGAATATATACATAACTTTAATAATTAAAAGTATCCCTTTAAGATAAATATAGTTATTGAGAATTACGATTTTGACATACTTGTATATTCCGAAGTGCAATTCAAT
Organism: Ostrea edulis; assembly: GCF_947568905.1. Lineage (NCBI taxonomy): Eukaryota > Metazoa > Mollusca > Bivalvia > Ostreida > Ostreidae > Ostrea > Ostrea edulis. The sequence goes on along the minus strand of NC_079169.1, from coordinate 39,993,543 downwards.
TTTTCCGGAACATTACGGTCCTTTTTTGACACCAAACTTAGTCAATAAATAGTTCTAACACGAGCATGTGCTCTCGGCCATTTCATTTCCATCCTTGTGCAAGTGCAGACGAATTCCAAGCGATCAAGAAAAAATCCAATCCAATCGGCTAAAATGAGTACGGGAATGTTAAGAGCGGGATCTACAAGGCGCTCTAAAGCCAATTCACCTTATGACAGACCACCGGCTCGGGCAGAAGTCCCTGTAGCTCGCCCGTCACAACCTCACGATTCCTCACGGATGAGTGCATGTCCTGTACAACAGCATCACGTTTGCTAATCCACTTTTAGTGCTGACATACATCAAGATGCGCCCGATGTCATATCATTGCACACCACGCAGCTCATCATCACCCCAGAAGCTCATCTTAAAGATACCGCTAAGGCCGATGGCTAGACCTACTGAAATTGTACCACACCAACCAGATACACACGCTAATTCTCTTGTAAGTATTACGACAGATCTTGGTGTCCACTGTCTATACAGGAAAAAATACGGAATAATGAATATATCCATATTGCCAAGCTATTGCAGTTAGATCCTGCAGCTGAAACCCAACAACTTCTTGTGTTTGAAGATGGTCAAATCAAAATCAAAAACAAATCTAAAGATAAAAGAATTGCTTCAATTTCTGAATGCACTTATTCCTTCTTGATTTATAGATGGCAGATCTATTTAAAAAGGTTTCCACAGCATGTTCAAGCCATTTAAAGTATATCAGTTCAATACGAGTGGAGGCATCACGCTCTTCTACTCTTGGGTGGAGGGATTGTGATGTTCATTTTCGGCTCTGGTGTTCAAAATATGCTTTGATCAGTTGGGAAACTATTGATGCGGAATTGTGGTTGATTTATATGGGCCGGTCCGCTGTAGCTGAACGGAAGCATACTTCTAGTCTTCCATCAGCACAAGCGTTGTTATGATTTCAATTTGAAGGGTTCCTGTCTTTAAAATGACGATTGTCTTAAATGTGGCCAAAATCACCCATCCATCAATTGTTACAGCAATCAAACCAGCCATCATATGTCCAAAGGACTTGTTCAGAATGCCATTCGTAATCCCAATGCAGCCCAAACACGTTTTCCAAGGCCATTTCGGCAATAATTATCTATGTCCGTGGGCTTTAGGTTGTTTAAAGTGTTAGGTATTTTGTTGCAAGATTATCCAGACAAAAACTGAAGCAGATCAACTTTCACATGGGTTTACATTTGGTTTCTCTTTAAACTGTATGGGTCCTCGCGATACATTATCTTGTAAAAATATGATTTCCGCATTAGAGCACCAAGATCAATTGCTAGCTAAAATCAACAAAGAAATTGACTTAGGTTGAATAATTGGCCCATTTGATGCCCCAACCATTTAAAAACTTTCATTGTAGCCCAATAGGTGTTTTGCGTAAGAAGCAATGTGGTTGGAGGCTAATCAGCAATTTATCTGCCCCATGGGGAAAGAGTATTAATGAATTTAATAACCCTGCAATATGCACTGTCAGTTATTCATCAAGCTGTTGACATGATGCAAAATCTGGACTCAATTAGGGAAAATGAATATTTCAAACGCATTCAGGTTATTGCCAATTAGACCTGAGGATTTTAGTCTTCTTGGATTTAATTTCTAGATAAATACTATGTGGACAAATGTTTGCTAATAGGTTGCACTATATTATGTGCTTCATTTGAGAAATTTTCCAGTTTTCTACATTAGATATTAGAATCTCGTACCAACATGAAAAATGTTGTTCATTATTTAGATGATTTCTTATTTGCAGGAGCTCATGATACAAACAATTGTACTATTTTAATGGATACCTTTCAACAAATTAGCAGCGATTTAGGTGTTCCGTTATTAGATAAAAAAGAGAGAGTCAAACTACACATAGTGTTCTTGGGTTTAGGTATAGACTCGGTTAATCAGTCAATTTTTATACTAAATGACAAAGTGGAAGCTTTACAAAAGGAAATACATGAGATTCAAGGCAAATCCAAAAGCACTTAAAAGCAGCTTTAGCCATTAGCAGGCTCACTATCATTCATAACAAAAGCGTTACCAGCAGGTAGGACATTTACATGTCGCTTGTATGGGTTAATATCCGGTGTCTCTCGACCACATCACTATATACGGCTTTCCAAAGAAGTATACAATGACCTCCAAATGTGGTTAAACTTTCTTGATGAATTTAATGGGATTACAAATTTTCCGGATTTAGAATGGGAATCCGACGAAAATTTACAATTTTATTCAGACAGCTCAGGAACAGAAGGGTGTGGTGTAGGTTTCAGTACTACTTGGGCATGTCTCTGTTGGCCACAGGGGTGGAATGAAGATATTAGAAGGGATATAATATTTTTAGAGTATGTCCCCATTTTCCTATGATTTCACTTGTGGTCAAACATATTGCGAAATAAGAAATTGATTTTACATGTTGACAACTTGGCATTGGCTCAAATCTTAAATTCAAACAAGAGATGTTTGTAAAACACATATGCCCCCCCCCCCCCCCCCCCAATGGTGCAAAATTGAAAAGGGTTATACACACACACACATCATTTAATTGAGAGTAGTATCATCAATTCAAAATATTGAGCAGACAATATCTTCCTATGTCAAGAGTGGATTGACCATGTGACCTAAAAATCAATAGGGGTAATCAACTCCTGAAGATGTACCAGTGTACCAAGTTTGATGTCTGTCAAGCAAAGGGTTCTTAAGATATTGAAGGGACAGTATATTCCTATGTCCAGTTTGACCCTTGACCTTTGACCATGTGACCTCAAATTCATTAGTAGTCATCTTCTCCTGATGATGTACCAGTGTACCAAGTTTGATGTCTGTCAAGCAAAGGGTTCTCAAGATATTGAAGGGGAAGTATATTCCTATGTCCAGTTTGACCCTTGACCTTTGACCATGTGACCTCAAAATCATTAGGGGTCGTCTTTTCCTAAAGATATACCAGTGTACCAAGTTTGATGTCTGTCAAGCAAAGGATTCTTGAGACATTCAGTGGTCAATACATTCCTATGCCCAGTTTGACCCTTGACCTTTGACCATGTGACCTCAAAATCAATAGGTGTCATCTTCTCCTGATGATGTACCAGTGTACCAAGTCTGATGTCTGTCAAGCAAAGAGTTCTCAAGATATTGAGCGGACAGTATATTCCTATGTCCCGAGTAGATTGACCCTTGATCTTTAACCTTTTGACCTGAAAAACTATAGAGGTCCTCTTCTTTTTATAACCAACCCACATATGAAATATCATTACAATCAAGTGAATGGCTCTCAAGATATTGAGCGGACAACTCATGGTCTACCACATGGGGTTAAGACCAGCAGTTTGACCTTGACCTTTGACCACGTGACCTGAAAATCCATAGGGATCATCTACTCTCTAAGGAAAGCCTCTGTATCAATTTTGGCTATTATCAAGCAAAGGGGTCAAAAGATATTGAGCGGACAACACATGGGCTTAAGACCAGAGGTTTGACATTAACCTTTGACCTTGTGACCTGAAGGTCAATAGGAATCATCTACTCTCTAAGGGCAACCCTTGTACCAAGTTTGGTAGTTATCATGCATAGGGGTCAAAAGTTATTGAGTGGACAACACATGGTCTACCACATGGGGTAAAAACCAGCAGTTTGACCTTGACCTTTGACCATGTGACCTGAAAATCAATAAGGATCATCTACTCTCCAGGGGCAACCCCTGTACCAAGTTTGGTTGTACCAAGTTTGGTTGTTATCAAGCAAAGGGGTCGAAAGATATTGAGCGGACAACACATGATCTACAGACCGACCGACAGTTGCAAAACAATATGACCCCTCTTTTTCAAAGGGGGGCATAAAAAACACCCAAGAATAAACAGGTAATGACTTTGATGAGATAATTAGTACTGTTGTCTATAAAGTCCAATATTCAGTTTCAAACAGTTCATGTAACAGGTTGCAAAAGTGAGATTGCAGATGCATTTCCCGTTTTCAGTGGACCGGATTCAGGCAGTCAGCACATTGCGCAGATTGTCACCCCTTTCAAGTACCAATTCACTTTGGAACCTCTTGAAGGGCATATAATAATAATAATAATAATGATTGGTTTTATATAGCGCCTTATCCAGCGTATGCTGCTCAAAGCGCTTTACAATAATCAATCTAGAACTTTCTCAGCCTCCTAGGAAGCATACAGCGCAAGCTGCCATTACAAGCGCTAGAGCACTAACATTCTAAAAATAGTTTTCACTGTCTATAGCCAGGTATCCCTTTTACACTTGGGTGGAGTGAGGGAATTCATGTGAAGTGCCTTTCCCAAGGACACAACGTCAGCCTTGCCGCGGCCAGGACTCGAACCCACGACCTTTCGGTCGAGAGTCTGACGGCCTAACCACTAGGCCACCGACACCAATCACTTAATTGAGTCTAGTTTTTCCAGCAACACAAAAGCTGCTTATGACAAAGCCATTAATGCTTTTAATGACTTTAGATTACAGTTTGATTTGCCACTGTCTTGGCCTTCGACAATAGATCATGTAATAAATTTTCTAGCTTTCCTATCGTCAAAAAATCTGGCACGTTCAACAACTAAAGTGTACTTGTTCGCCCTTAGTCATAACCTACAAGTGCATGGCTTGGACAATCCAGTAAGGTCTTTCATTATATAAAAGATGTTATACTTTCATGTAAAATACTCGGATCTGATTGGTCGAGAAGCATTTGAAAAAAAACCCACTGTTACCCTCTGAGAACAGAAAGCACGCCCTCCAGGGTGATAGTATCTAGCAACGGGTAACAGTACTTGACAACGGGTGATATTATAAAAAATTATCACATGCGTCAAATTTATGCGCGTACGGTTCGCCGTAGATTGTTAGACGATGTCGTTTGGGCGTTTGTAATAAACACGAATACCCGCATCGATATACGAAAAATCGCATGACCAAATGTCAACAGACGTAAATCTTTCTGCTTTGTTGTTTATATAAAATTCAGTATAATAAAACAAATATTGCATGTAGTTGAGGGTAACATTGAACATTTTCACCCCTCGTTTGACAATGGTTTTCTTGGGGTGAAAATTTTCAATGTTACCCTCAACTACATGCAATATTTATAAATTATTATATGATTGAATAATTCCTAGCTCTCTAATTGGCTGAGATCCAACAATGTAGAAATCATACTACGTTATGTTTACCTGCACGTGACCTTCCAGGTGAACATAAGGAATTATTTTTTTCACATAGGACCAAAAATAGGTCGGGAACTTCTAATTTGACGCGATCGATTATACTTATTTTTGCCGTCCAATGAAATTCCGCGTTTCTCACTGGGTTCGGCTAAGATTTCAGCAGGTTTGTTTTTCGGTCGTCACATTAACAATCTTGAAGGTTTTTTTTAATCATTTAATCATATAATAGAACAATTATTGCTGTTTTTGAGGTGAATACGATGATTTAGCCACCTTCGAAGTACAATATTCACCTTGCCCTTCGGGCTCGGTGAATATTGTACTCCTCAGGTGGCTAAATCATCGTATTCACCTCAAAAACAGCAATAATTGTATATTAGCAGGTTTAAAAAGAACTAAACCTGCAATAGACAACAGAAGCCCCGTAACATCAGATTTTACTCAAAATTGTGGTCATTTTACCTATGTAACGCAATCAAAGTATGGGAATTTGCTATTCGGTTCTGCATTTGCAATTGCATTTTTCGGTCTTTTCAGAATTAGTGAACTAGCAGTGACATCTAATAACAGACCCAAAAATATACTGCACCTTTCAGACCTACTATTGAGTAGCAATCAAATTTAACTTCCGTTATTATTTAAAAAAAAACAGATCAGTATGGGATTGGTTTAGTGATTACAATCAGCAAATCGATAGAATCAACAGTATACTTTGGCTTGTTAGAAGAATTTTTGCATTTTATATCTCAGATTGATGGTCCTTTATTCTGCCATATCAATGGCTCCCCATTGTCAGCATATCAGTTCTCGAGTGTATTGTACAAAGTATTAATATTTTTAGGCATTGAAACAAATATTTGTCAGGCATACCTGAACAAGAAATTCAAAGAAGGGGTAGATGGCTCTCCAATGTATATAAAAATTACCTCAGATCCGAGTTGGCTACATTTTAGATGAAAATAATGTTATCGCGATAGTGAGCTTTGACGTATAAGTTGCCAACCAAATGAATAGAATTGAAATAATTCTAAACGTTTTTCAAATTTCATTTGTGCATTGTAAATTTTTGTTGTGTATTGTTCATAAATTTTGCAGATTCAATATGGATTGTGGGATCCTCACTTATTAAAAGAGCAGAGCAATTTGCATTGAATTCACCCGAGTTTGGCAAAGACCTTGCTTTACCTGGCATATCAGTGTTATAGAAGGGAATATCGGGATTGAGTTTTGACAATTTTAACAAGTTTGTTTTTGTCAGACATGTACTCTGCAAATGTTCATGAAAAATGCAATCAATAGGTTGAATTTAGCTATGCCGTTGACTTGCATTGTCTGGTCACATATATTACCGAGAGTTTATTGTCGTCATTTCACATCAAATATTGCTGCAGAGAAATCTAGGTGTAGGATTAATATTTCTATTGCTAGATTTCTTTTAAAGAAAGGTGACGCTTTCATAAAACATCAGGACATTAAGTATGGAGCAAAGTAAACTATTTCTTAGTAGTGATAGAGTTCACTTGTTTCCCTTGGGTAATCATGTTTTTATGTCAACAATGCAGGCTGCTCTTAGGCAGTTTAGTCGAGGTAATAGTTTACTTCATCCAAATTCATGTACATCATAAATGAAAATGAGTGGGGACTGTTGTGGCTTTATGATGATTATGCTTTATTTGTTGATTGCTATTTGTGAATGATATGCTAATTTTTCGCTGATGGTAAAAATTCAGCTGCTGTGTTGGCGGTTGGATTTCACGCGTGAAATCCAATTGGCGTAATTTTGACAATTTTTGCTGAGGGATACTCCAGGTTCCCCAGCTCGGATATGATTTGTTGAATATTTGTAAATGCTATGCTGCCAAAAGCTTACAGGTGGTAAGACCCCCCTAGCGCAAACATCGGTGCATTAAAGGACCCCATTGGAAATAAGCTTTCGAGCTTTCATGGGTTATCCTTGGTATTTATGTATGTATGTTTGTATGGACACTATGTATGTACCGAATAAACATTTAATTTACCGGTACTTAGGGTATGGACATGCGAGTGGCGTGTTAACGGTGAATGGTGTTTCAAATAAAAAGCCATAAAAGTTCCGCCAATATACTTTGAGTATTTTTTCAGGTCACAGGTGGTTAAAATAAGTAAAGTACCAATTAAACTGAAATCTGTAAACATCAGCTTTACGTGGATTGGTTATTTTTAGTTTTAGGAATTTCGAAATAACTATGTTAACAAATCTTAAATTCAATGGAAGACATGCAGTGTCTGCTATCATATCCACATATCCTCATCTTCTCCCAACTGTATTCAATTGCAGACCTGCTAGATCGATGCCTGATTCTAAAATATTTTCACATTCTTTCACAAACAATGTGTACATTCCATTGATATTATTAAGAGTTTTATGTGCACGGTAATGATTTTATTTAACAAAACAATTACCATACACTGCCAGTCAAACTATATTCAGTTGCGTATGAGCTAAGGTGAAGCGGTGAATCCGTAGGATGGACGCGATGCCAAGGAGTAGCTTGCTACGCGAGTCGACTCAATAAAACAAAATAAATTTCATATAAGACCGGTAATTCCCTTGTAGCAATGGCCTGTTTCATCATCAGAAAATAGAATATATTGTACAGAATCCTAGTTTTAGCACAATGATGAAATATGTCAGCATTCGCATATAATTATTGAATAAATTGCTACATATTTGAGCCCACTACCATTCTGTTGTTGTAAGGATACATTGAAATTTATTCACAAGCCCATAATCAATTAATGAATTTTCAATCAAGAATCATGTAGTAACTGGCATAGTTGGTTAGGGGAGGGGGTCAATGTGGTTTACATTACCGTACGTGCCAAGGAATTGAGACTGGTAAATCGATTTGTGCAGTTATTTTTTGACGCGGAAAAAAAAAATCCAAAAAACATTTGCTACATATAACGAACTCATAATTGAGATCTGTCTCTGTTACAGTCGTATCACGATGTACGTCAAAACGTAGACATGACGTCACACATATTATGATGTACGCCAAAACGTAGACATAACGTCACGATCGTCTTATCCTGACTTTCATCAACATTGCACTTCGGTTAAACATTAGACCTAATGGTTCAATGTAGTTTGGAGCTAGGAGACCACAAGATTGAGATGATAATCCACGTAATTTCAGTCTTAGTCCAGAGTGTGACTTTGCGAGATCTCCGCCATTTTGACGATGGACTTCTGGGATTAGTGACAAAATTTTTTACTTTCAAAGGTTTAAATTTAGCTCAGATTATTTTGCGCGCTTTAGTCATTAGAGCTCACAGTAAAAACCACTCCATGCTGCGCTCGCCAATATGCATTACGGCGTAACCGTGTTTGAGGGCAAAGCAAAAAGTACTGGCATTAGCACTTATATCCAGAATAGGATAAAAATATTCCAAGGTTAACGTTTAATGTGTGAGGACTGAGCTCTGTCAGGACAACTTATCTTGTTACACGACTTTAGACATTTGATCTGCACTATTGATTGAACTTGGGAAATATGCCGTCATATTGATAAGTTTTACATTATGACCCCTGGGTCGAGGCCTCTGCTGGTGGACTGTTAGTCCCCGAGGGTCTCTACAGCCCAGTAGCTAAGTACTTCGTTACTAGCTTGAAAATACGGATGTATATTTAATTGCTGTTATAAAATTTAGAAATTCATTTCAAAATTAAGGATTATCTCCCTCATGCATAGCTCTTATCCTTGGACGAATTTGGCTCCACTTGTTTGGCACGCTGTTTTTGGCTATATTTAGATCTAAAACTTCATAGTTATTTCGGATTTCAAACATTTCGGTTGAGCATCACTGAAGACACATTATTTGTCGAAATGCGCATCTGGTGCATCAAAATTGGTACCGTATAAGTTTTACATTATGACCCCTGGGTCGAGGCCTCTGCTGGTGGACTGTTAGTCCCCGAGGGTATCTACAGCCCAGTAGCTAAGTACTTCGTTACTAGCTTGAAAATACGGATGTATATTTAATTGCTGTTATAAAATTAAAAAATTCATTTCAAAATTAAGGATTATCTCCCTCATGCATAGCTCTTATCCTTGGACGAATTTGGCTCCACTTGTTTGGCACGCTGTTTTTGGCTATATTTAGATCTAAAACTTCATAGTTATTTCGGATTTCAAACATTTCGGTTGAGCATCACTGAAGAGACATTATTTGTCGAAATGCGCATCTACTGCATCGAAATTGGTACCGTATAAGTTTTACATTGATGTAAACAGAGCATTGTGAGGTCATATTTACCGTCGGCGTTTAGCAAATTAAAATTACAAACATAGAAGACATGATACAATGACGTTAAAGAGTCCCGGAAGTCAAATATACAGTTTGGTTTATCTTATGTATTTTTAAAAATAAATACCGATCGTAAAATTATCTCAGTCATTATTTAATCAATAAATGATATAATGGGCGAAAACAACCTATTTCGTAAATTCACACCTTTACGATACCGAAAACGAGACTGAAAATGTGATACCGGATCTGACATCACAACCCATCATTGGCGGTTTTTTCACAGCAAGACGAGAGTGCAAGAGAAGAAAATATTCAAAGAGAAATGGCAAGTAAGAGTAAGGGACGCATGTGTGTAGTTGCAGGATGCAACAACAGGCCCTCGGACACCGTTTCCGTCCATGTTTTCCCGAAGGACGAGCGACAGAGAGCAGCATGGACCCGATTTGTGAGACTGACCCGTGCAGACTGGACAGGACCGTCACAGTATACTGTTGTTTGTAGTGCGCAGTTCACGAACGGATGTTTTGATGCTCAGTTTTCACTGCGCAGCAGGGTTAAGGTGTCCCGAGTAAAGTTAAAACAAACATCATAAAATGTACCTCGGTGCACTTCATACTATATGACGTCACAATATAAAAGTACGTCACGACGTACAGGTCTATAGTTGTATCGCGGGGAAAATGTCATAATATTTTCTCGCTATTTATTGCCGTTATCTAGTGTTCAAGCTGTATGTGTTTTAATCTGTTTGTCAGATGATTTCCCCCCCCCCCCCCCCCCCCACAAATTTCTTCGATAAAATATGTCTCATATATTTATATATATGTGCACGAAAGACTGTAAAGTAATCTTTACATCACTTTGTGACCTTGATATCGCCCCCGATGTGTATGGTCATTTGGAATAAAGAAAACCAACGCATGTACATATCGACTCGTTACAGGTGAATTTTATTTCGACCTAGGCATATTCAGAAAGGTAACTAGTTGCAGATTTAGGATTTTGATACGGAAGGTACAATATTTTGCCTCGTTTAGATACGATTTGGATGTGAATGTGGAAAATGCCCAACATTTGAGTTGAGATTATGGAAATTGCTGTATTTGAGAGGATATTGTACCGATCCGTATCACTCTTTAAATTTACCATATTAATGTCGACATATCAAGCCCAAGCTGCAAATGATTTGAGTGCATCTTTCACCTGTAACGAGGTGATAAACAACTAAAAGTCTAGCGGATAAAAATAGCTCTACGTCACTTGTATGACGACGTAATAGGTAAGCAAAGGATTTCCCCACGTGATACGATGTTTGTTAATGTATTGACAAACGATTTTTACTAAAAATATGCGACGCTTGAAAGAATTTTACTTTTATATGAATATGCTGTTATTACTTGTTATTTTACTCGGGACACCTTAACCCCGCTGTGTGATGAGGGAATTTGAAATTCCTGCAAAAAAACGCCTCTGCCCTGGTGCGATTCCATCGCGTTATCCTAAGAGGAAAGTGGACGACCTCAACCTTGCCTTCCTCTCTTCGCCCGAGCCTAAACCCAAGCGCCAGGCTGACGCCAAGCTGGAGAAAAATAGGGTAGGTCGTTTATTATGAAGATTCCATCGGTAAGAAAGTTGATAATTTTTATTGTAGTCTGTGACGTTTATTTAGCTTTATTGACTTTATAAGTTACACTACACGTGCCATATGATGAGTCTCTTACATGCCCCCATCTGATCAGGACCTTGGATTAGATTGCTGTTTAAACATATTCTGTCATATAGATCCACTGACCTCTCTTAGTAATGTGATCAAGAACTTTGCATAATTTAAATATACGTAGACTTCTATTACTCTTTTAGTGGGCAACATTATTTTTCCAACACGATTAAATGTTATCATTGCAAAGATACCAATTCTGATTAATCAAGTGAAGGCTGAGGGGTGTAGAGTGGGTGACCTGTAACCCCTGATATAACTCCTACATGTACATCCTTTGGATTTATACATTAATGAAAAGTAAATTATTTCCAAAAATGACATATGATGGAAACCCCTCTTCACTAATTTAATTTACACAAATAATGGGCAGATCCAGGAATTTTGGAAAGGGAGGGGGTTCTACCGATATTAAATCTTAGTTGTTAATGGGGGTTCTACCATTTATATGTATGGGTGTTTTTTTAGCAAAATTTTCTGATGAAAGAGGAGGGTTCCGACCTTCAGGATACCCCCCCCCCCCTTCTGGATCCCCCACTGCACATTATTTCAATATTTACTTGGGGACATCTTATTTCACCAATCAGGTTATAGTGTTGTGTAATACACCTGTTTTGTTCGCAGTCGTTCACTAGTTCTGACATGTTATTGTGGTATATATATCAGAATATGCATTTTACATCGGGATCAAAGTTTGTTATATTGTGTATGTTGTATGAATTGCATTAAAACAAAGCTGCAATTGAAGACTGACTTGAATAGTCTGTTTTGTCACGAGAAATATGTGCAAATATCATGCATTAAACTGGGAAAGAGAAGTTTGAGTGTTGCATATTTGTTTAAATTTGTAGATATTATCAGAATTGATACCCGAGAACGAAAGTACTAGCAAGGCAGTATCAGAGGATAGGATGGAAGTACCTGAGATTGAAAAGATGGAAGTAGATAATCCAGAACCAGGTGAAACAGTGAGTATAATAAATGGTACAAATTACTGTAACACGTTTTGTATGAATTATTGTGTAGTAGCTGACACAGGCAATTACATCTCTTGGGGTCAAATTTACTATTAACGATTAAAGGTATAGAACTCTAAATATAGGGTACCCAAGTAATTTACTTGGGGACATTTTATTTCACCAATTACTCAGATAAACATTTATGAAGATGTGACAGTACACCCACAATTATTTACTGGTGGGTTTTATTTCAACGATTTTTCCATTTGTTTTGACATAGAAAGGTAATAGCCCAGAACAAGCAATTATGTACAGTATATACTGTAGTTGGTATTGTTAAAGCTACACATACAGACAACTTTGCCCCCATATAGGGTATATTGGGCTGGCAGAAATGATTTGAATGTGCATTGGACTAAGAATTTTATTAATTTATTGACCTCTAAATGAAGATCACGCCTTGTTTTATACAGTTACTGAACATTAGAATTTAGCTTAGATATTCAGATCAGGAAATTTTCTAGATTCCATAGCCCTTGGGAGTAGTGATACTTTTTCACTAGTGCTCAGGTGATCGATTGTTTGTTAAAAAAGACTCCTTCTCACACAAATACACACTTGCATGCATATAATTTGCAGATTGACAGAAGCTAAGGTACATTGGACTCATAATTATTAAAATTTGTTTACTTCTAAAATAAAAATTCATACGCAGTAAATTCTCATTACATGTAAGTATTACTTATCTTGTAGTTCATATGAAAAGTTAAGTACAAGGTCTTATGTGTACACTAAGAATAATTAAGTATCAAAAGAAACAATGTTTCTAATTTTTGTCTTATCAGTTTGCAGAGACTGGAAAAAGAGTGACTTCAACAGCAACAGGGTGTCAGACAGCAACTATTGGGAAGCGGAGTGTGAAAATCCAAGTCGCTGCTAAACAGAAAGAGAAAGGTAAGGCCTTAGTGTTGTGTGACTTTCTTTATAACTGTAGTACATTACATGATTTTTTACTCATTATGATGCAAATCAAACAAACCACTTAATGTAGAAAGTCAGAAACCTATTTTGCTTGTATTAGCTCTTATTTAATAGATTTATTTGATGATTAAAGTGTTATTATCAAGTTAACATTCTTTACTTTTCATACTAAGATGAGGCATCAATAAATTCAATCTCATAGTTATGAGACACATTGATCTGTTTATTTTTATATATTGGCTGGTCTAGTTTAGATTTGTAGCCATACATTGGCCTAACATATTAAAATTATATTCATATAATAGTGACTATGGACAGTTGATTCCTATAATATTTCTTGTCTATTATTTGAAGGACTGCAGGTGAATGTTCAACCCAGGGTGAGAAGTATTGGGATCCAGTTTAATGGCAGAGATGATGTAAGGGAACATCTTGTGATCACCCCTGACCCTGTACAGATGCATGAGTCCTCCAGCAGCGAGGTCAGAGGACCAGACAAACACAGATTCCACATCCATTTATGAGTCGTCCAGTGCTAGCTCAAATGACTCATCTAACAGATACACAGTAAGTAACTAGTGCATATGGTCATATGATCTGATAATTTCTTTAATCGCCTTGATTTTTTTGGTTTGAAATGAAAAAAATCATTTCATTGGATTTTTGTTTTTTCAGTCATGAAGACTGTAATCCATTGGAGGAGAAGAAATTTATTGTCTCTGCATCAAAGCTGTTGGAGTTATTCAACACCTGCAAGAGATGCAACAGATTCGCCACAGCTTCCATTCAACAAGTAGTTGGTACGATGGTAAAGATCGCTGCAGAGTGCGAGTTTTGTTCGTTTAAATGGCAGTGATACCTTGGATCCATTCCTGCTGGTAACATTGGCTTGTCTTCAAGCATTCTCTTTTCGGGTGCCCTGGCTAAAAAGGTTCTACGTGTCCTACAGTGCATGGGTGTTGCTACCATCAGCAGTAGAACCTTTACAACCCATCAGTCAACTTTCCTTTTTCCTGCAATCACTCGTGTTTGGGACAAAAATCAACAGGATTACCTGAGACAGGCAGAAGAGAGGAATCAACCCCTTGTTATAGGAGGCGATGGTCGTGCCGACTCCCCTGGTCACTGTGCCAAGTTTGGATCCTATAGTACCATTGACCTTGAGGAAGGTGTCGTTATTGATATCAAGCTAGTGCAGGTACATTAACTGTAGTGTCAAGTCTTGGCTCTAAATTATTATTACATGTCAAATTGAAATCGCTAGCAAAGACAGAAATTCAGTTAGATTAATTTGTACATTGAACATTGATAATCCAAAAATGATTATCAACATATCATTCAACTTGCTAGCACTCAATTTGACCCAACTTCTTTCAAAATGAGAACTTGACATATTTACCGCATATGGAAGAATTATCAGTTTGTTGCTAGATCAGTATGTAAAAATGGTATACTTGTATGTTGTAAATAAGATATTTAATATAACGGGGTATATCAATTATTCTTTTAGAGCAATGAGGTACAAAACAGTAATGCCATGGAGAAAGAAGGTTTGAACCGTACTGTGGAATGAATAAAGAGCAAGAATCTGCAGATTGAAACCATCATAACTGATCGCCACGTTCAAATCCAAAAGTGGATAAGGGAAGAACTGCCAGAGACCAAACATTACTATGATGTATGGCATGTTGCAAAAGGTATGCTATATACATATCTGATCATTACAAATAAGTAGTAATTAGAAGTCGTTTGTGATTTGAAATGGCACAGAAATAGAAGTTTTGTTTAGTGGTATTACGCAAATCAAATGTAATTGAATAATAATTGATAATCAGCTAAAAGCCAGTTGTTTAAAATGAAAATTAATCCATGCAATTAGGCCAAATAAAAAAAAATTGTGTGGTTCCGGTTACCCCACCGTCCCAAGTTTTTACCCTCGATGCTAAACTTTTCTTTTATTATTTCCAAAATAAGTTACCCTATTTTGCCGAATGTAATGCACACTTGTTTCAAGATTGTCTTTTATGAGAAGGGGTGCTTAATATATACCACTCTACATATAGGTGTTTGACCCATTGTCCTTCAGGTGAAGCTTGACTGTAAGTTCATTCAAAGCCATTATATAGATACCGCTAAAATGATAAGCTGTAAAAAAAAAGTTGGATAGATTTAAAAACTTGGAAGGGCTTGGTACTCTTGTTGAAATATCATTTCCTACTTTCGTGTTCAAAAACATGATTTTGGCAAATGCAATGATTTTTTCCCCTGTACTTATTTATTTATTTGAAAAATATATATGATATCAAAGAATTGTCAAAACTAGGGTGATCCCTACAATTTTGATAGGTATATATCACACCATATATATAAATGGTACATGCAAAGAAGTGAAAGTAAAAGAAAATTGTGTTTCCATCTAAAATCTATCATTAAAAAAAATGAAACGCCTACCTACCCTATTTTTCAAGGGAGTGTAACCGGAACCACACATTATTTTATTTGGCCTTAATACAATACTGAATAGTAAGTAGTGTGGTTATTATATGTTATCACTGTTGTCACCTTTTCATGCAAACTAAATGACCATTTCATAACGTATATTGTGTTGATTCATTATAGGACTGAAGAAGAAGATTGTGGCAGCCTCAAAACAGAAGGACTGTGGGAAACTCTCCAAGTGGGCGAAGAGTTTAACAAACCACTTATACTGGGTTGCCGCTTCAACACCCGACGGAAATGGTGGAGTGATGTGGGCAAAATGGGAGTCTGTGGACAACCACATTCACAACGTCCATGAGGGTCATGGCCAACTTTTCCCGACTTGTGCCCACAACCAACTGGAGGGGGAAGAGCAGAGAAAGAAGTGGTTAAAACCAGGTATATATATGACCTATAATCTCAAATATCCCGTGGGGATCTGGGTTAGAATAGGTCCTCAGTACCCCTTGCATGTTGTAAGAGGTGACTAAATGGGGCAGACCTAAAAAATCGAGGCCCCGCGTCACAGCAGTTGTATCAAAATAAAGATCCCTCCCTGCTCAAAGGCCGTAAGCTCTGAGCATAGGCTTAACTTTTGCAGCCCTTCACTGGCAATGGTGATGTCTCCAAATGAGTGAATCAATCAATATAATCTCAAATAGTTAAGTTGAAAATTTTCACAAAAAAAGCAATTGAATGCGCGATCAAATTTGCGAAGAAGAAAAAACAGGTATGCAGTTACTATACAAAATAATTTTTGTCACCTATTCATGATTTACTTTGCAGGTACCAAGGAGAGTGAGAAAATGAGCAACATCATATTGTCAAGCCAAAGGAAGAAGGATATACCCAAGCTATCGCCATTGTTTCAAACTTCCCAAATTGAGGCTTTTCACAGCACAATTAATCACTTTTCCCCAAAGATGATAGCTTTTTCTTATCATGGAATGTATTGTAGGTATGGCTGTCTATGTGCTTCTAGTCATACACGTAGCAACTAAAGTATATTGCTAAGATTTGAAATATTTATGTTGAAAAAATGTGTATTTATTTTATCCTTTTTCATTGGGATAGGTTGATGATTGCAGCTCTACATTTTAATGAGAATTCCTCAAGGCCGCATGCCATAACGAAGGAGGGGGACCAACAATTTAAAATCAGCTTCCCAAAGTTCAAGCATGGGGAATGCAGTGTTCGTAGGAAGCCTGTTGATCCTATATTTAGTAAGAATGTACTTCTAAAGATAATCCACTATCATAATTCATATCAAAATTAATTGGCATGGCATTTTTACTATTTTTGCATTTGTCACTTTTCTTTCAATCAAGTTTAAAACAGCAATAACAAAGTTAATGAGAATTTTTATTATTTATCAAAATACAATACACATAGTAAAGAGCAATTTATTTATAAGGATATAAAACATATATAACATTTTAAATAGTGTCCATTTTATCCAGACTATGCATCAGTCCTGATGAAGGAGACTTATTTGGCCTTTCAAGAGTCATCAGAACCATTACCATGCTCATTGCCAGCTCAACCACCTCCACTGTGCAATGAATTTTTCCATCCTGACAAAGAAGAAGCGGTTCTACATTTTAGATCGAGGTTCAGTCGGAAGGAGACATCCGTGTGAATGTGAACAAAACGTGACACTAGCTCTTTGGACATTCTAGCAAAGCAGATAAAAGATATGTTGGTCATACAGATGTGCTCTTTTTTAATCTTGTTTAAAAATGTTAAATCATTGTGAAACATCTTTATCTTCGGGTTTTGTTTAAATCTGAACCAAAGTCATATACAGCAGTAGGTTGTGAAAACAAAATTATTTTTTACAAATACAAAATTACTGGGGACAACCATGATATAGGGTCTGACCGTTAGGTAACAATCTTTGGAACAGTGTATTTTTGCAAATAATTTATAGAATGAAAGTTTAGCATAGTATATATAGTATTAGCTTAGTATATATAATAGTTGTAAGAGTTAAAAAATGATAAAACTTTATTTTAAAAATGGGAACATGAAAGCAGGGTCCTCGTCCCGTTCCTGGGTGCAGAAACATTTTATTTAAAATATTGTTTGTGTAGCTGATGCTTTTTAGAAAATTGATATTTTGTAGTATTCTGTTTTGCCAGTATATAATTATGATATTTTTTACTACTATTATTTTCATAAATGTATTATTTTGGGGCCATTTCTGTCAGAATGGTGTGCTTGATTTTTTGTATACATCATGTATGAATCGTACATTTGTTTAAAAAAAGTTGCTTCATCCAAATCATACCATCACTCGGGTGCATTGAACCCTTGATACACCTCAGAGGCAAAGGAATTCCTTCACAGCACATGAGGGTAGAGGGACTCGTACCTTGTGCCCTAGGTATCCTTAGCACCATCAAACAAATTGTCTGTGTGCTGTGTATCTGTTACACCTGTAATTCCAGGAAATGTTTGGAGTTATTCACTAATGATAAACTAGCAATAGGACCCAATTGTCATGTGAATTTTGTATTGATTAGATCAATAAAAAAATTGACTTGCTCTTCTATTGTTGCCCTCATTTCTCCATACTGGGATCAGTATTGGTAGTATGCCGTCTCGAGCTCATACACATCTAAACAAACTGATGAAAACCCAGGGTGTTCAGTAATGTGGGCCAGTTCATTGTTTATTGACTCCCTCTCCTCATCAACCCTTGGCAATTCGGTGCAGCATGCACTTTCCTTGGCAGCTGACATGGAAATAGAATCCACATAAACACCTAAAATGATTTGTAAACCATGTAAAAGTGAAAGAATGGAGAACTCAAAACATGGTGAAAAGTACAAATATAACATTTTAAAGGGGGTGTAACATGATAGGATAGCAAAATCAATGTTATTATTAAGTTCATGAATTTCAGCTTTCTCAATGAAATAATGAACGAAAATACACCACAGGAACAAGTAATTTCGTCTGTAATAATAGTAGGCCTATTGATAATTGAGGGTATATACCATACCACTCCCTAATTACTAAGGGGTGGTATGGTATAGACCCCTGATATTATTACAGACACTATATACAATACTACCTCCTAATTATTAGGGGTGGTATGGTACAGACCCCTAATATTATTACAGACACTATATACTAATTATTAGGGGTGGTATGATACAGACCAGTGAGACCACTAACATTGTAAAATTTTACAGATTCCTGTGAATACGATGCGGACAGACGTAATATGGTGATTAGACATCTGTAATTTATCATTAATGTAATTAAGAATGATGTGCAGTTAAAAATGATTGATCAATTTCGTATTTCCCAAAATTTATTTTATAAATAGTCTAACGGCGCCTTACCATTTCGTGCTTCCGAGGCGATGTTCAAGTTGTTCACGTTCAGCATTTATCTCGTCAAAATAGTCAGAATCCGTTGCAGCTGGCTCATATTGGTAAGGGACGATTTCTGTACGTACTCGTTACGATAATCTTCAAAGGAAGACGCTTCAAATGATATGTGGAGGTCGATTTCGTCCACAGAAACGGAGGTATCGTTCGCATTTGCCGTACTGGCCTGTTTGAGACTGATGGGTTGTGACGTCACACGTCATTATGGCTAAATATAGTAAAACCGGAAGTTCAGTTGATTGATTTCGGGCAGGGGCAAAAATAGCTAACTTTGACGGTATTGAATGCACACACGATCATAATTTTTTTCCCTTATATTTTTAAATGAATTTCTGAACCAATTTACCATTTTTGCACTTTAATCGAAGAGTAATTATATGATTACGAAAATTTTGTTTACATGCTTTTATGGATTTTATGTAACATCTCAGAACGATGTGAACTTTAGATACACGAGTTTAAAAATGGCGATATACATGTTCTCGCGCTTGCACATAGTAACTACACCATTTCGACCAAAATTTTCGAGTTCGATAGGTATGGTTTAATTTTTTTTTTATTAGTTTTCTATGTCTCCCTTTTAAACATGTATATTCGTGTTACCTATAGGGAGAGCTCCGCTTTCACGGACCTTTGGGCCGTGAGAGGGCTTCGCCTATTATTATGTAAAACGAGGCAACATTATATCCTGGCCACTTATGACTGGGTATAAAAATATATTTACTTTTGTAGTAATTAGGGTCATACGGATCGTGGATATCAGCCTGGATAGCTGTGGTTAGAGCATCTGACTAGTAATGCGGGTTCGATTACCGGTCCAGCCAAAGATTTTCTCCTCTCTCCTGTACTACATCTGGAGTCATTGACTACCCCTGGTTTTGCAGGTTGTCCTGCCAGGGGCGAAAAGAACCTGGGTTGTGTGCGTCTTCGAGGGCGAAGACAAATTATGGAGGGAGGAATGTATTAATTAGGACTATATGGATCGTGGATATCGGCCTGGATAGCTCAGTGGTTAGAGCACCTGACTAGTAATGCAGGGGTCCCGGGTTCGATTCCCGGTTCAGCCAAGGATTTTCTCTTCTCTTCTATACTACACTATCAAAACCGAATATCACTCGAACAAGTGATAATTTCATTGACATGAATAATTCACATTTTTCAAACTGGAGAAGTACTATTTTGAAATATTTGACTTTCATGCATATTGCTCATCGAAATAAAGCAGGCAAACTGAAGTAATTTCTGTGTAATTTTCAAATGTCAAGAGGTTCATTGTATACAGCATACATTAAGCAGATAAGCGTACGACAAATACTTTACAAACACAGACGCTCTTCTGTTATTTGAATTTATAAAAAGGAGAATTTAACGTTAATTGTAACTAGTATAGCAATCAAAAGTACCATAGGTCCCTGTTGTCCAGGTGAACCAGATTTTCCCTCTTCCCCATATGATCCCCTTCTTCCACTTGGTCCCTATTAAAAAATCATCCATGAATGAGTATTACATAAACTCATATACGTACATAGATAAGCAAAATATTCCACTACAACACATCGACCGGTACTTACTCTTTGTCCTACAGGACCAGATTGTCCCATTGGTCCTGGTTCTCCACTAGGTCCCTTAAAATAAAAACAATAAAAAATGTCATGCCTTCGCAAAACTGGCAGGGCATGCTGATGGTAGTTCTCTTAATCAATTTAAAAACAGAATTTTCATACCAATATCATAGCATGGATCCCTAAATCTAGTGTTGAAGCAAGTTGTTATTTGAGATGAAATTTACATCATAACATATAGGACTACAAATACATGTATAATTCTAGACAAATTTATTGCATCCAGATAGAAAAAACCTAACTATACAAGTTATCTTTCTAAATAGAGAGATCTGAAACTTCCCATCTTCATTGTTGCCACACCATTGTACCAGAGCTTATCGTTTGAACAAACCTTTGACAATTCTCCAAATTACATTTTTAACTTGAACAAGAGGCCCATCGGCCACATCACTCAACTGAGTCACCTTGTTCCATATCTAAAGATTTTCCATATATATATATTCGCATGTAAAACCTTTGTCCCTATTGTGGCTCCAACCTACCCCCGGGGGCCATGATTTTTACAAACTTGAATCTGCAGTATGACAGGAAGCTTTCATGTAAATGTAAACTTCTTTGGCCAAATGGTTCTTGAGAAGAAATTTTTAAAACATTTTCTCTATATATTAGTAAAACTTTATCCCCTATTGTGGCCCCATCCTACCCATGGGGGTAATGATTTTAACAAACTTGAATCTGCACTATGTCAGGAAGCTTTCATGTAAATGTAAACTTTTCTTCAGAAGAGGATTTTTAATGATTTTTCCTATATATTTGTATGTAAAACTTTGGTCCCCTATTGTGGCCCCATCCTAACCCTTGGGGCATTATTTTAGCAAACATTAATCTGCAATATGTCAGGAAGCTTACATGTAAATTTGTAATTTCCTAGTCCAGTGGCTCTTGAGAAGATTTTAAAAGATTGTTTATACATATTAGTATATAAAACTTTGATCCCCTATTGTGGCCCCATCCCACCCCCGGGGCCCATGATTTTCACAAACTTAAAACTGCAATATGTCAAGAAGCTTTCTTGTAAATATCAGCTTCTCTGGCCCAATGGTTCTTGAGAAGATTTTAATAGATTTTTTTTCTGTATATCAGTATGTAACTTATGATCCCCTATTGTGCCCCATCCAACCCCCGGTGCCCATCATCTTTACAAATTTGAATCTGCAATATGTCTGAAAGTTTTCATGTAATTTTCAGCTTTTCTGGCACAGCAGTTCTTAAGCAGAAGATTTTTAAATGACCTCACCCTACTTTTGCATGTTTTTGATTATCTTCCCTTGAAGGGGACATGGCCCTTCATTTGAACAAATTTGAAAGCCCTTCATCCAAAGATGTTTTGTGCCAAGTGTGGTTGAAATTGGTCCAGTGGTTCTGGAGAAGATGTGAAAATGAAAATGAAAATGTGATAAGTTTACGCCGACGACAGACAACGGACAAATTTTGATCAGAAAAGCTCACTTGAGCCTTCAGCTCAGGTGAACTAAAACGTTTCAAATATATTCTTGTGGCAAATTTTAAACTTAACAAGAGGCCCAGGGGCCTTATAGGTCACCTGAGTATCATGTAACAACCTTCCAATGTTTGAATTAGGTTTGTGTTTAAATATAAGAATTTTACTTTTGGATGGAAGAAACATTGAATAGCTATGTGGTCAGCCCCGCCTTTGCACCAGAATCCCTGACCCAGGGGCCATAAATTTCAGTTTTGAAAGAAGCATCCTTGATCATCTTTATCATACTATTAGTTTGTCTACTTAATACCCAACAACAGAGGAGAAGATTTTCAAAGAAATAAAATGCATTTTCACTATATGATCAATAGGGCCCCACCCTAATACCAGAACCTCTGACCCAGGGGCCATGAATTTCACAATTTTGAAAGAGGCATCCTTGCTCATCATAACCATGCTATTGGTTTGTCTACTTAATACCCAAGGACAGAGAAGAAGATTTTCAAAGAAATAATGCATTTTCACTATGTGACTTATAGAGCCCCACCCTAGCACCAGAACCCCTGATCCAGGGGCCATGGATTTCACAATTTTTAACAAGAGGTACTGTGAGCAATGCTCACTAAGAATACCCCCCGCTTACCCCAATCTCCCAAAGGGTGTTGGTAATAGGTATAAACTACCTCTTTTCTGAGTGTTGCTACTTCGATGTCCAGTGGGCATGACCTTTGACCTTTTGACTCCAAAATCGATAGGGAACATCTTCATCCCATGGGTAGTCCATATGTTTGATATGGTGACTGTAGGTGGAAAGGATAACGCTTTAGAGCCCGGAAACCATATTGCTACTTCAATGTCCAGTGCGCTTGACCTTTGACCTTTTGACCCCAAAATCGATAGGGAACATCTTCATCCCATGGGTAGTCCATATGTTTGATATGGTGACTGTAGGTGGAAAGGATAACGCTTTAGAGCCCGGAAACCATATTGCTACTTCAATGTCCAGTGCGCTTGACCTTTGACCTTTTGATCCCAAAATCGATAGGGAACATCTTCATCCTATGGGTAGTCCATATGTATGATATGGTGACTGTAGGTGGAAAGGATAACACTTTAGAGCCCGGAAACCATATTGCTACTTCGATGTCCAGTGTGCTTGACCTTTGACCTTTTGACCCCAAAATCGATAGGGAACATTTTCATCCCATGGGTAGTCCATATATATGATATGGTGACGGTAGGTGGAAAGGATAATACTTTAGAGCCCGGAAACCATTGCGTCTACAGACGGACGGACGGACGGACAGACGGACAACCCGATTCCAGTATACCCCCCCCCCCCCCACAACTTGTTGCGGGGGGTATAAAGAAGCATCCTTGCTCATCATTATCATGCTATTAGTTTGTCTACTTAATACCCAGAGACAGAGAAGAAGATTTTCAAAGAATTTCTACATTTTCACTATATGACCAATAGAGCCCCACCCTAACACAAGAACCCCTGCCCCAGGGGCCATGAATTTCACAATTTTGGTAGAGGGCTCAACGCTCATTATAATTATGCCCACAGTTTGGCTTCTTAATGTCCAGGAGTAAAGAAGAAGATTTTTTAACATTACACTCATTTTGATGGTTTTTGCCCCACCCCTCAGGCCCCAGGGGGGCAGGGACCACGAATTTCACAATTTTTGTTCCCCTCCACCCACAAATGCTATATGCCAAAATTGGTTGAAATTGGTTCAGGGGTTTCAGAGAAGAAGCTGAAAATGTTCAAATGTTAACGCACGACGCACGACGACGGACAAAAACAGATAGCAATAGGTCACCTGAATGAATTCAGGTGACCTTAAAAGCCATAGTTACCTCATTCTGATCCTTGAGGCAATGGTTTGAACAAATTAGATTATCAATTATGGAAAGATAGCTTTTGCATAAATGAATTTTGTAGTTTAGTTGTTCTTAAGATGTTTTAAACACACCTTTTTTTCACCTTTCCTAATAATCCCCTATTGAAGTGACATGACCTTTACTTTCGCAACAAGTTCAATTCATTCAAGAATTCTTGTGGAATTTCAGTTGCAATTTGTCCACTTGTGCTGAAAAGGTTGAAATTGTGAAATGTATACGCTGCGCATACATAAAAGCTTCAAACATCTACAGGGTGCATGATTCTGTTTTCCTCAAGAAGTCTTGTGTTCCAAATACACTAATATAGGTACTTATTTTTTTTGCATTCTATGCATGTAATTCATTTTCATCCATGTTTAGCTTTATCAATGATTATTCTAAATATCTGCCTAATCGATTCAATTACAATTTTCTAACAACCTGAAAAGAGCCTGTGATCTTTTATTTTTTTTATTGTTTACTCGTAGAAGTACCATTTTGTACTTGTTACACAAACTTTTGGATTAAAAATGTAGCATCCCGGCTTTTCCCGCCCTGTGCTTCTATAAATACGTAACGTCTTGATAAGACGATTCAGAAGTGTGAATTATATATATATATATATATATATATATATATATATGCTCAGGGAAATGAATATGATTACTGTAATCTTGATTCCCAATTATTGCTTGAAGATTAGAGAAGTTGGATTTCTATGGCGATATTGAAATTATTAATTCTCACCTCTGGTCCAGGTAACCCTGGCATTCCAACTAAACCAGGATCCCCCTTTTCACCCTGAAATAAATCGTCCATTCATTATATATCACTTCAAATTTAAATATGCAACATTCTTTAACAATCTTATTACCACTATTTTTATTCACTTCTACAATGAATCTATGAAAATTTAGAAACAGCAAACTATGCATGACCTGAGAAAATAATTTACACTTACTAGGCTGTCCAAAGAAAGTTTAGGCACTACGTGCACAATCGAATGTTTGGTTCTCATTCTAGAATTTTTCACTTGAAGTAGCAACGGCACGAATCTTGAACTATACATTACAATCATTGTGGCATATTGTGACACAAAACTTCCGTATTTTAAGGCTTGTGACTTTAGCGGAGCGCTTGACAAAGGAACTGTCACTATTTATGTAAAACGATTTAGGTAGGATGTAGCACCGGGATGAGAAGCGAACCTGGGACCCTTCAATAATGAAGAAAGCACCCTACTCACAATCTGAAGTTATTGTTAATTTATACGCCCTTTTCGAGATTTTTTTTTACGCTATCTTGATGTATGCATAATGCTTAGGGCCGTGTTACGGCACGTTTGGTCGCCCGTAACAGGGCCGTAGCAGTAAGAGTTCTACATCATGCCAACGCTTACCATGATACAGGAGCTCATAACAGCGAAATTCGTGACTTTCTCTTCTAAGGCCAGGCATTGGCGAAGGAACAGTCACTACCTAAGTTAGACGTCTTATGTTTGAAGTACAACTTGATGCAGTTGTATGTGAAAGAGGCATATGATGTAATGACTATTCAGTATCAAAAGGCAAATTATAAAATAAATATTTCCGTACCAGAATAAATCATTCTCAATATATGACATGTTTAGAAGGCAAATATATGAAAAAATCTTGTGCCCCATATTTTGACTGTATTGTTTGTCTTAAAGCGGACATCCTTAATTGTACGTAAATACTTTTATAGTACCATTTCTAACTTGTAATTACTTACACATGCCATTATCATACTGGATCTGCTCTAGCCTCCAAATACATGACAATTCATTTACATTAAATTAGTTATTATTGACAAATAGTGACCTCTATGTGACAAAGTGTATGATGTATTAAGTCTGCATTATGTAATTACTTTTTCTTACAAGGCTATTTTTCCCGGTGATTGTTTCCTGTGCTGTTATATGTTACTAGTTTTACAGCAACAATTGATTTTTCCTTGTATCAATTATTCCTATCACTCATATTTGGCTATATGTAACGTATTTTACAGCAAACCAATACATGTTCTCTAATCTATTTTATACTATTTTTTGATTTGGTGTGTAACCTATCAGCTGTGCTTAATTTGGTCATGCGACCATTATCGATTTGTTGACACAAAGGAGAAGCCGCGCTGTCTGAATCAGCTACATGTACCAGTGGCGGATTTAAGGGGAGGGACGCAGCCGGCAGCACCCTCTAAATTTAAGGTAAATCGTGGTCTCTTGCTTAGAAAAATGTTAACGATAAAAAAGCAATAAATTCTTCCACTCTCAGAGAAATAAATGACAAAAATATTTTGATTTATTGAATCACTTTTTTGGGAGAACTTACATTTTTTTTTACTTTTTAAAAAAAAAAACCACCTAAAATTTGCGTCATTTTTTATTAATTTCACCTTATTAAAAATTACAGAAAATAGTAAAAAAGATTGCATAGGAAACATATTTCAAGCCCTATAAAATCTACAAAATCCAGGAGATTCCGAGGGCTCCCCCAGACCCCCTGACTCAAAGTTGCACCCCCTAACCGCAATACCTGGATCCGCCCCTGGCTACCCTTTTTGCAACACCAGCTATTTTTGTGTGGAATATTCAGGACCTTTAGTTGGTTGTTGCCCACCTTTTTTGGGGACAGACAACTATTTTTGTGTGACATTTTACATGTTTTGATTCCTATTATCAATAGCTTGTATCTCCCGGGAATAGGGGAGTCAGCTTGCATGATATAATGCCAAATTGATATGTTTACTAGTCTCCCAACCCCTATATATCTATTTCTTCAGTATTTTGTATATATAACTATATTTCTATTGTGTCATTTACACAATAAATGACAAGTTTCATTTCAATTGGTGGTTTTACCTGCCTCAAATAAAAACAAAGCAAGGTATCATCGACAATGTTTCTAACATCGGAACATAGATGTAAATTAGATGTGTATGTAGATGTTTACACGAACTTACCTCCAAACCTTGATCACCTTTCTCTCCAGAATCACCTTGGAGCCCATTTGCGCCCTGTTAAAGAATCAAAGAACACTATATTTACAGATATACAGTAAATGTATTCTTCAAATGATTAAACGAGGTCGGCGTTTTGTAATGTCCAGAGTTTTTCCAAGTAATTCTTTGTCTATATCTCATAGTTCAATGTTGAATTTCAACATCTTGTAATTTTATAAACATTAACCTCCAAACATGAAAAACGAAGAGTAGAATGGTTAAATTTTAGTGGTACCAAACTCTTATCATTGCCCTATGGAAGAAAAAAAAATTTAGCATATTTTTCCTAATTAGATGGTACCAATATAGGAAAACTTGGCTCCAGTTTTTGACACTCTAGTCTTCCTTTTAGCTCTTACAAGTTTATTGTTATTTCCAATTTCAAAAATTTCGGCTTGAGCATCACTGAAGAGACATTATTTGTCGAAATGCGCATCTGCTGCATCAAAATTGGTACCGTACAAGTTTTATATTACGACCCCTGGGTCGAGGCCTCTGCTGGGGGACTGTTAATCCCCGAGGGTCTTCACAGCCCAGTAGCTAAGTACTTCGTTACTAGCTTGAAAATACAAATGTATATTTAATTGCTGGGATAAGATTTAAACTTCATATCTTCCTCTCAAACATCATATCTCCCCATCATATTTACCCCTGGGGTAGCTCCGTGCATTTTCCATAAATTTAACGTCAAAGTAGACGAAGTGTATTGTGACGTCACAATAAGTCCGAGTCATTCTAGTTTCATAGTTCGTAGGGCACAAAATATGAGGGTCTCCGACACACAGTTAAAACGCCTGGTTTTGGTTGATACAAAAACAAGCAAGTAAATCAGCATTATATCTCCCTCATGCATAGATCTGATCAATGGACGAATTTGGCTCCAGTTTTCCTCTTAGCTCTTACAAGTTTATTGTTATTTCGAATTTCAAAACTTTCGGCTTGAGCATCACTGAAGAGATATTATTTGTCGAAATGCACATCTGGTGCATCAAAATCGGTACCGTATAAGTTTTACATAGCATATTTCCTACATCTTTATAGATGCTGAAAAATTAGTCGAGGGAAGGTTTGAAACAAGCAAAACATTTACTTGAGCTCTCAGCCAAAATGTATTTAAAAAAAATACGAGCATACCATTTTAGTATGGAATATAAGACTGTTATGAGTAGCCATGAAATATAAGGTAATCCCACCCGCAGAGCCTCAGGTGTTACCGCATTTTGTAACCCCAAAGGTGGAATTATCTTAATATTACATGGCTACTCATACGAGAGTATTTTTCTCTCATATTTCTAATCATTTTTCGTTTTCCTTGTGCGCAGCGATGTCACAGTGAGAATTTTCAAGTTGATTAATTTTTGCTATACATTAAAAATGCCCCCCGAAACAAAATTCTAAGACCTCACTTTTGGTAACGTCGTAGCTGGCAGTAAAATCAACCAAATAGTGTTTGAGTGAATGATATTTGTTATTCCTCTTTGAATAAAATTTACATTGCCTGTACATACTATAGTTTGTTGTTTTATTTAGCATACATCCAAACATTTAGTTACACACCTTGATATCAATAGCTTTAACTATAGTATAGAAAACTGACACGTAATAAAGATGAGATGTTAGGCCTAAATCATGGCCTACATCTGGTCTTCATTACGCCTTATCAAAATCGCAAGTTCACTTTTCAAAGGGACATTAATACTATTATTATATCTCAGTATGAGAATTCTATGCAACGCATAATCTGATTGGTTTAGACAGTATCGTGCCAGGGATGATAAAACTTCATATCTCCCTCTCAAACATCATATCTCCCCATCATATTTATCCCTGGGGCAGTTCCGTGCAATTTCCATAAATTTAACGTCAAGGTAGACGAAGTTATTGTGACGTCACAATAAGTCCGAGTCATTCTAGTTTCACAGTTCGTAGGGCACAACATATGAGGGTCTCTGATACACAGTTAAAGCGCCTGGTTTTGGTTGATACAAAAAAACAAGCAAGTAAATCAGCATTCAAGGAGAATGAAAATACAACAACTGGTTATCATATCACTGTATTTCGTTGTTTGTACCTTCTAATACGTTGGCAGCGGTGTTACCGTTAGGACGATTTCAGCTACATACAATGCATAGATGAGCGGACTCCAATTTGAAATGCACTTTTGTAGTCTTGCTTTGTTTCGGTATAATAAACAATTCGTTGCATGAATGTTCGGGAGATATCACTGAAGAGACATTATTTGTCGAAATGCGCATCTGGTGCATCAAAATTGGTACCGTATAAGTTTTACATTATGACCCCTGGATCGAAGCCTCCGCTTGTGGACTGTTAGTCCCCGAGGGTCTCTACAGCCCAGTAGCTAAGTACTTCGTTACTAGCTTGAAAATACGGATGTGTATTTAATTGCTGTTATAAAATTTAGAAATTCATTTCAAAATTAAGGATTATCTCCC
Organism: Ostrea edulis; assembly: GCF_947568905.1. Classification (NCBI taxonomy): domain Eukaryota; kingdom Metazoa; phylum Mollusca; class Bivalvia; order Ostreida; family Ostreidae; genus Ostrea; species Ostrea edulis. The sequence continues at coordinate 39,964,069 of NC_079169.1, read as the reverse complement.
TCACGCATAGCTCTTATCCTTAGACGAATTTCACTCCACTTTTTGGCATACTGTTTTCCCCTATAATACATATGTAGCTCTAAAACTTCATTGTTATTTCGGATTTCAAACATTTCGGGGAGAAGTGATTTTTGAGAGCGCTCGTTGGAAAAATAAACTAGATAACATTAACTGTACAAATGCTATCAATATTAATGCCTTTGAAAATAAAGCGTTCAGTTTTGGACTCGTTTTCTGATTAAGCCTAATTTGGACTCTGTACAAATCAAAATATTTCGCGCTGAAGGACTTCTCCCAAATGTAGGCCAAATGACGTCACGCATCATCCCGGTTTTGATTTATTGTTTAGATCTACTTACCCAAAAATATTGTTAACTGGATTCATTTTCATTATGTGTCAGTTTTATGTTCTATAGTTAGAACTATTGGTGTTATGGTTTGCAACTAAATGTTTAGATATATAATGAATAAGACAGCAAAATTATCAAGTACTATTTGGTGTGTGCGAAGGCATGTAAATAACAGGTGTTGAGATTTCTAGCTTTTATTAGGTCACCTGAAATTCATGGCCCCTGGGGCAGGGGTTCTTGTGTTAGGGTGGGGCTCTATTGGTCATATAGTGAAAATGTAGAAATTCTTTGAAAATTATCTTCTCTGTCTCTGGGTATTAAGTAGACAAACTAATAGCATGGTAATGATGAGCAAGGATGCCTCTTTAAAAATTGTGAAATTCATGGCCCCTGGATCAGGGGTTCTGGTGTGTTAGGGTGGGGCTCTATTGGTCATATAGTGAAAATGTAGAAATTCTTTGAAAATCTTCTCTGTCTCTGGGTATTAAGTAGACAAACTAATAGCATGGTAATGATGAGCAAGGATGCCTCTTTTAAAATTGTGAAATTCATGGCCCCTGGATCAGGGGTTCTGGTGCTAGGGTGGGGCTCTATAAGTCATATAGTGAAAATGCATTATTTCTTTGAAAATCTTCTTCTCTGTCCTTGGGTATTAAGTAGACAAACCAATAGCATGGTTATGATGAGCAAGGATGCCTCTTTTAAAATTGTGAAATTCATGGCCCCTGGGTCGGGGGTTCTGGTATTAGGGTGGGGCCCTATTGATCATATAGTGAAAATACATTTTATTTCTTTGAAAATCTTCTCCTCTGCTGCTGGGTATTAAGTAGACAAACTAATAGTATGATAATGATGATCAAGGATGCTTCTTTCAAAACTGGGGCCTGAGGGGTCGGGCAAAAACCATCAAAATGAGTGTAATGTTAAAAAATCTTCTTCTTTACTCCTGGACATCAAGAAGCCAAACTGTAAGCATAATTATAATGAACGTTGAGCCCTCTACCAAAATTGTGAAATTCATGGCCCCTGGGGCAGGGGTTCTTGTGTTAGGGTGGGGCTCTATTGGTCATATAGTGAAAATATAGAAATTCTTTGAAAATCTTCTTATATTGGTTTTATCTAAGGAGTAAATAACCCTTTTCTTTATGATGTCTCAGACCTAGGTTTTTTAAAAAGGATTATTGATTGAACATAAAAATGACACATGTACTTCATGACCACATAGCTATTCAATGTTTCTTCCATTCAAAAGTAAAATTCTTATATTTAAAGACAAACCTAATTCAAACATTGGAAGGTTGTTACATGATACTCAGGTGACCTATAAGGCCCCTGGGCCTCTTGTTCAAAGAGGAATAACTCTTATACTATTCACTCACTCATTAATCGGTTGATTTTCTGTCAGCAACGTACATGTAGTTGCCAAAATTAAGGTCGTAGAATCCAATTCCGGGGTTATTTTTAATATATACCGAAAATTTAATCAATTTGAAAATTCTCGATAAGGCTTCTCTGGGCACAAGGAAAACAAAAAAATAATTAAAAATGTGAGAGAAAAATACTCTTATGAGTAGCCATGAAATATTAAGGTAATTCCACCTTCGGGGTTACAACCCTCGGGTGGAATTACCTTATATTTCATGGCTACCTATAAGATAGTCCTATAATATCTGTTATACCTTTCTTTCTTAGGATATATGTATATTGCATGCGTAGATATTCCTACACGTGTATGATGTTTTTGAGCATATTAAATTATTCTGATTAAATATTCTGATCATCTATATCAAATTAAGATATTTCTTCTACAGGGTAATGCTGGGATTTTCTTAGGATTTAAAATTTTGTGAATTTTCCATAGATATAGTCTGATATTCAAACTTCTACAAAAGTTAAGATTTACTTATATATGAATATGCATTGTGGGAAAATGTAAACTACTGTGACATTTGTGACATATAAAACATTGTAATATCTGATTTTGTACACTTGTATTTAATTTATTTTATAATTTGCATAGTATAATGCTATGTTTTTATCGTATGCTATTCAAGTGCATTGCATCATTATTTGTGTTGTATCATTATGTACCCCACACGAAGTTTAACTGGGAACATTTATTTTACTCTCTTTCTTTCTTATCATTCCTCTGCTTTTTTGTACACTAACTTCGTAATCAGTCAAACCCCCCCCCCCCCCATGAAATCGTTGGAGATTAATATCGTAGGTATATATTGAGACCCTCAACTGATTCGCATGGTTAAAATCCCCATATGCACGTACCTGCACATGTGCTTCATTTTGATTGGAAATTATAAAAACGTCTGTAACTCTTATGAATAAAAGGATTAGGTAGATAACATATATGTCTAAAGATTGGTGTAATAAACATTGCCAATACGCATGTACGTGCATGTTTTTTTGAATATTTAATATTTGAAGACGTTTTTGTTTTTCAATTGAAATGTTTTTGGTGTATCTTGGTACTCCTTACTAACTGCTTTGGTTAAAATTACTGGCCAGCATGTGCACACGTGTGCTGAATTCTGATTGGACGATACCAAAATCACAATAAATCTCTTATGTAAGATGAAGATAACAAACAGTGATCAATCTCATAACTCCTATAAGGAGGAGTAAGCATCCCCTGTTGACCGGTCACACCCGCCGTGAGCCCTATATCCCGCTCAGGTAAACGGAGTTATGATGTAAACATGAAGATATTCATACTGTAGGTATATGATGTAAATGCCTGCTGAATGACATCAAGAATTCTGATTCATACTCAAGTACACGTGTATCCACATGCATTGCTTTCCATTCATTTTTGGTACTGAAATGGCCATAACTTTTTATGAAAAACTAAAATAAAATCAACTTTTTGCTGTAGGTTTACAATATGAATGCCTACAGAATGGTGTGGCCATGGGTGCTAATTCAATTTGCATGCGTGTAAATGCGCGTGTGTTGTCATTCTTAACTTTTTTTTATCAGGTAATGGTCTATAACATTTTGAGATTTCAATGAAATATTTTGAATTTTATGTGGCAGCAATATTTTTGGACTCCTTACTTAGTAGCATCGTCAGAATTACTTACATACGAGAGCAAACACATGTGTTCAATTTTGCTTGGCTAATATCTAAAAAACCGATAATCTCTTATGAATTAGAACAAAATGTGTTTGTGAAACACAAATGCCCCCGATAATGGCCAATTCCGAAAATGACCAAGGTCAAAAGGACAAATATCTTGGTACCAGTAGAAAGATCTTGTCACAAGAAATGCTCATGTACAATATGAAAGCTCTAGTATTTACTATTTAGAAGTTATGACCAATGCCAATTTTTGTAAAAGTAGGTCAAATGTCAAGGTGAAAAAATTTAGTATGCATGGAAAGGTCTGGTCACAAGAAATACCCATGTGAAATATCAAAGCTCTATCACTTACTGTTCAAAAGTTATTAGCAAGGTTAAAGTTTCAGACAGAATGACAGACAGGACAAAAACAATATGCCCCCCCCCCCCCCCCGATCTTCGATCTCGGGGGCATAAAATTGGAATGATATTGAAATCATAGGTACATACCACAGAATCTTAAAATGCAATATGATTGGTTGTGCTGAAGCACAATGACACTTTTTTAAATAAGGGACGTTTGGGTGATATCCGTAAAGATCTCTGTTACAATTCCAACAATTTTTTTAATTTGCATTCTATAATTTCTTATTTTGGATGCAGTGCTTTTTTGTTTAGTCGTATTGCAAAATGAAACACGCAAAAATCCAAATGCCACCTTTCAGACCTCTGATTAAAAGAGAAAATATACAGCAAAACTGTAGATATACTAAGATCAAAGTTGTTTTAGAGTCCATTGTGTATCATTCTAATTAACAGTATTGTACATGTCTTGGTTGAGAATCTATTGGTCTAGATTCTCAATCAGAATGTTTTGTCAGCAAATCTTCATAAAAGAATTCGTGCTTACATATCATAATGTACGTCAATCTTCTATTGAAAGTTATTTGGAGTATGGAAATCCTTTATCTTTTCAATTTTACAAAATATAGATTTCATCAAAAACATAATGTTTAGATGTAAAAAAAAAAAAAGTTTGTTACGGTCAGTAACTTTATTCACTTAAATTGTAAGAGGTTGTCATTTTCAATGTATCGTTGTATCGATCTCAAAAATATATTCCATTGTTGACATCGTTTTACCTGCATCAACATTTTCTTCACTTAATACCCAAGTAATATTTCATATACCAAATTTCGATTGTCATGTGTTCTTCACGGGAACTGTGCCATTCACTGGACTGAAAATTCACGAAAAGTCTGGAAAGAGCTCTGCCATTCAGTAACCTTTTAATAATCGTTCTGTCTCCTTTTAGTTTACTGAATGACAGTTTCACCACGTGGGAGGGAACAATATTACACCTCAGGGACACATTTCAAACATTAAATTTATCTGTTGAAAAATAGCATTTTAGATGTTCCGTATAGTGGACACAATTTCTTTCAAAACTTATTCGATTTAGCAGCTCGCTTGACCGATTGAATGTCCTAAATTCTTTATGTATTCGCAACACAAGAATTTCAGGTAGCAGAATACAATCTGAGGACAGTAAAATTATTGCTATTTTCCCTCACCATGTACTTGAACTCCGCCGAACCTCGTCGTTTATCATTCTGATTGGCATATCTAGCATTTCTGCATAGTGGACACGTTGACTTTTAAAAATTGATAAGGATGGTTTATTATTTCTGTGAAGGAGAGACTAAAAGTGTAGTACGCTAGAATGCCAATCCCTAAAGGATGTTGAAATATACTTTTTAATACATTGGATAACTTTGCATTGCAATCGAAATATTTCTTTAAAAATTAGTCAAGAAAAATATATTCCGTAATTCTTAATGAAATAATCTCGCTAATAATCAAGGTACTCAGAACAAAGATTTGAAATCCTTAAATCCCTAATTCAGAGACTAAGCTTCAATTCACAAAATACATTGCATATAGCATTAACAATTATGGGATTTATCCCCTTAAATCCATATGATTACAAAATAATGTGTTTATCCCTTTGTAAATATCTACACACGCAACTTTTTCTTAGACAAAATTGTATCGTTATTTCTCATTAAGTACAATATTTAAGATATTCAGAAAATAGCTTTTACCATAATGTTTGAAACAAGTCCAAAGGTGGCTAAGTCCTTATCAAAATAGTCATGAAAAAGAAATCAAAATCCTGAACTCAAACGCTTAGAATCATATTGAAAACGAAATCGAAATCATTGGGGGACTCGAAAGGCATGATTTATCGATTACCAGGCAAATGAGCTAATCAGACAGGTAACGAACTTAAGAAAGACAAAAACATACCTGCATTTAGATTGTACTTCCATGGTAACGTGCTATTTCTCCTTAACGCATCTCATTTTTTGGAAAACAACTTTCCTAATATATCACTATTTCAATCGCTTCTCAGCTGTGTAGCTACATGTGTATAGAGAAGACTTTTGGAACCCGTAAATCTCTAATTTTAGAAACCAATTAATCTTTATATCAAATGAATGCATTCGACAATCAAATCAAAAAAGATCTCCCAGGATGGCTGTAATGCAAAGTTCCACTCTGACAAAAGTGTTGGACAAGACTGATAATTGTATCCTTTCAACAAGTCACCATGAACCTTGCCACAAGCCCAATGTTTCTATATGTCCGAGAGCTTAACGTTATTATCAACAAGTCTGTTGAATGATCAACAATAACTCACCTTCACACACAAATCCTAGAACAATTTTGATCCTTGATACTGTTTGCATATCTACAGAATGATTAAAAAACAAAAAACATCGTTTCATTGATATTCAGGATATTTTTGAGATACATACCGGTGATCCACGTACTCCAGGTGCCCCAGGAGAGCCCGCTGGACCTGGTTCACCCTAACATATAAAAGAAATAGCTGAATGTGATTTCTTCACAAACCATTGTATAATAAACTTGACAACTTGCCAAATGAATATACGATATATTCAAAAAGTTTAAGACCTAATACACGAAAAAAATGACACATTCCAAGAAAGCTAGTCCCAGTAAGGGCTTCCAGTTTTCTTTTCTTATCAAGCAGTGAAACAAATGTTCATTGTGACATCACACGTAAAATTGTTCATTGTTTGTAAGTTATTTTACGTCCCATTTGAATATTCTTCCTTGACACGATGAGGAACCCTCATGCATATGTCGAATTTTTGGTACTTCAGTTCTCTAAATGAGGAAATAATTTTCAAATGGGACGTAAAACAATATATAAACAAAATTTGAAAATTCTTAAATGCAGTAATTAAATGTCCATAATTCTCAATTATCTCCTCGTTGAAGAGGGTATGACTTTTCATTAAAAAAGAAAACTAAATCCCCTTTACCCATGAATTTAGTTTGTGTTCAGTTTAGTTGAATTTGGCCTGGTGGTGTTTGAGAAGTTAAAGTCTGTGGAAATTTAAGATTTTTCAAATATAACATCCTTTTTCATAATTATCAATTATTTCCCTTTCAAGAATGTATATGAACAATCACAAATCCGATTACCTAAGAATGCGTTGATCTCACTTTGACTGAAATTCACCAAGTAATTAGCAAGAATTCTGTGAACAGCTGACGACTATGCCGACACTAGCAGACAATGAACAATTTTTTTTATCAGGAAAGCCGACTTGAACCTTCGACTCAGGTTAGCTAAAATATATATGCATCTGTATAGAATATGTATACCCTTGGTCCCCTTTCACCACTTGGGCCTGTCGCACCAGTTATTCCAGGTGGTCCAGCGAACCCAGGCAACCCTGGTGGTCCAGATGGGCCCATTTCTCCGGAAGGTCCTTTCTCACCAGTGCGACCTGTCATTCCAGGGGCACCGTCTGGTCCGGGATTTCCCTATAATAGAATGTTTGTGTATATCAATAATCACTACGTTTGGCAAGTCAGATGAGTGCATTTTTTCACACTTTAACAGAGAATTATAAAGAACTTTCATACAACAAGAAATCACTTGTATCTCATATTAATATCATTTTAATAGTGGCTTATGTACTTAAATGACATTAATGGCAGAAACAAAAAATCAAGGGTATCGCAAACGGTACATAATACGCCCATGAAAATGCTTACATAGGGTGTTTTTCTTAAGCCATAATTTGTAGAACTTTGCCTCAGGTAGTAGTATCAGCCATCATTAGAATGTGACATACATTCTTTGCATTGTGTGAATGAAAGGTCTTAGCTTAAAACTGTGACAAGAGGTAGATAGACGAACCAAGAGTTATGTGTGTAAAATATTTCCCCAAAATTGACCAAGTTCGAGAACCTGTAAATATTTAAACCATCAAAGAAAATAAAAAAAATGTTGAGAATCAAAGTCCTTGCACTATGCACATCTTCAAGTTATTCACAAAGACCCTAGCTTCTAAACTATGAAAGGAGTTAAAAGGACAAACCATGCCTTTTATTTAATATAACATTTCCTCAAAATGGACCAAGTCCAACAACCTATTTTGTCTCTCAAAAGTTGAAGAAAATAAAAATCCTTGCCATACCCATACGAATACTCTGTAAAATAACAAGGTCCTCACTTGAAAACTGTGGAAGGAAAACATACAAATCATACATTCTCTATGTAATAATTCCTAAAAACTGACTAAGTTCAACAATCCGTAATTTTCTCAAAAATGGAAGAAAATCAAAATTATTGCCACATGCACATCTTCAATACCCAAATAAACACAATGTAAAACAAGATGGTCCTCACTTGAAAATTGGGGGAGATGTTAACCGGACAAATTATGTACCCCTCTATATAACAATGATTTTCAAATAAAGGGACACAACTCCTACAAGAGAAGTCAAATTGGATCAAAATACAATATGTTTTGAGTGATCCACAAAGAAGCTGCATAGCAAGTTTCAGCTTGATAGGCGACAGGGAAATGAAATTAGAAACATATAACCCCGAACGGACAGACGGACGGACGGACAGACATCGCTGTACCATAATACATCCCGTCTAAACACGGGCGTATAAAAATTATGAAAATCAATACATAAAATCGACGACAGATGATTGAGAAAATGTCAAGAAATGTCGTGAAATTGGTTGCACTTATCATTTTGGCTTTGCCACACTTCAATCGAAGTTTGATAAATACAAACTTGGAATTTAAAATACCGGTATGTCACTTGCAAGTTTGTTTCTCATGTGGGAACAAACCAGGTCCTGAACATAACTACGTACACGTCATGAACAAGTTAAAACACATAAAATTCTCAAGTGCAACATAATATCTTAGATTTGGTTCATGGCGAAATTGATTTCTAACCAAGTTCTGCACAAGTTGTGACTTGCACAGACCAAAGTTGTACAGGTTAACTTGTATCTTTGATTTCTAAAAGTCAAAGTCAGGTATAATCCCAGTTTTCTACCAGACGATGTAGTTTTATAGTCTTACCAGTGCATTTTAACTCTACGGGCGTGAATTTTGGAGTGCTCTCTCTCTCTCTCTCTCTCTCTCTGGAGATTTGATTTCGTGTCCCATAATTAAAACGCTTAATGAAAGGTGAAGATAACGAACAGTGATCAATCTCATAACTCCTACAAGCAATACAAAATTGATAGTTGGGCAAACACGGACCCCTGGACACACCAGAGGTGGGATCAGGTGTCTAGGAGGAGTAATCAAATCCAACTTTGAATTTTGAGTCAAAACATTGTAAATGTTATGAATATTATTGACAACACTTCTTGATTCCAACCTCTGATTTCTATATGATGCATATTTGCATATTCTGAAGGGATTTGCATATTTTGAAGGGAAAGCTATTACTTATTTTCAATCTTATTGTATGCCTAGACGTTAAGAAGTAGAGTGGATATTCAAACATCTAATGTCAAGACGTTAAAGAGTAAGGGGAATATCTAAACATTAATGCCTAGACGTTAAAGAGTAAGGGGAATATCTAAACATTAATGCCTAGACGTTAAATAGTAAGGGGAATATCTAAACATTAATGCCTAGACGTTAAGGAGTAAGGGGATTATCTAAACATTAATGCCTAGACGTTAAAGAGTAAGGGGGATATCTAAGCATTAATGCATAGACGTTAAAGAGTCAGGGAAATATCTAAACATTTAACAAGTCCCTTGTATATTTCTTATAATTATATAGGAAACGCTTTAGGACTGGCTCACAAAAGTTGAAGTTGAAGTGTAAACCGTCTCTAACATGCTTTTGTATCATGACAAATTGTAATTTCCCCGATTTTGAAACATGTTTACGCCATTCTTTCCATGTAACACTTTGCTTCCTACTCACTCTAGAATTCATGACTTTATAAAGATGGAATCCATACGACATATATTTGTCAATAAATAACTAATAAGTATGATGTTTATCAATAGATAACTAATAAGTATGATATTTATCAATAAATAACTAATAATTATGATATTTATCAATAAATAACTAATAAGTATGATATCCATCAATAAATAACTAATAAGTATGAGTTAGTTAAGCTAAAAAAAGATTATGCCTACACGTTAAAGGGACTGGTTTACGTTTTTCGAAAGAAATGTTTTTCATTTTTTATGTTAAAAATTAAAAATATAACTCATTTAATGTTGACAACCAAAATTTGGACCGTCTGAATGCAAGGATAAGAGCAATATCTTAGCTTTGATTCTGTTTTATGTAAACAAAGACTCGAGTCATTTTATGCAAACAAACTAACCAGGGAAACGTTGATTTTGTTATTTAAAGCATCTTCATTTTGTACAATCACAAATTTTAACTTTTAAATGACACATTTTACCTAAAGTATACTTGACATGTGATATATATATATATATATATATATATATATATATATATATATATATAATAAACTTGACCAATATCCATTTATTTTGAAAACATCGTCATGATGAATAACCTTATTTTTTGTGTGAAACCTTCTAAATATATTAGACTGTAAATTTTGATCGTTTAAAGTGTAAAACAAACTTTTGAGAAAAATCGTGAATCAGTCCCTTTAAGGAGTAAGAGGCCTGTTTAAAAATTATGGTTCCATATTAACTAGCTCAGACGTAACCCTATCAGAAGAATATTTGAGATTATCATTAAGATACTTCGAATTTAGAACTTTAAAAATCTATTATGACTTCTTTAGTCATGATTTGAATAATTGAATTTATACCACATACGACTGCTAATTACTGTTAACGTGAGAAGTTAAATTCTTTCTCCTTTATATTTCTATTTTGTACTTGCCATGATTTCTTCTACCTTTACATGTACATGTACTACAAAAGGGCGTTTTGTAATGTCTGACTCATTCACTATTAAAAATTGTTTTGTTTTCAATGATTCAATCCTATCTGAGTTGTTTCCAAACTCCGTCTTTGAAAAACCCAAGTGAGGTGTAATTTGGCCCATCAGAGAGGAAAAAGATATAGAAACCTGAGAAACTAACAGATGTCAATTAAAACAGATTACTACGTTCATTCAATAACTGAAAAATATCCCCTTGTTCATATCGCTTCAGCATACAGGTATAAAAATGTTAACGTTAGGAAACAAACTCCACTCACGGATAATCCCTGTTCTCCTACAGCTCCTGGGTTTCCAGGTGGTCCTTGGGGACCTTGCTTTCCGGGTTGACCTTCTAATCCAGACTTACCAGCTTCTCCAGGTACACCCTGTAAATGACAAATTTATTTAAACATTATCATAAGCGCTGATGCATTCCATACAGAAACTAATATTAAATTGAGAGAATATTCTGGTTATGACAACGTTAGATTCCCCGAAAAAAAGTTTAAGTAATTCACAGCCATCAAAGTTGTTTACAATTAGAATTCACTTACTTAAAAGCATCTTTAAAAGTCAAACGACATTTCAGGATATGTTTCATAAAGCCCTGCTCTGGGGGCATAGCCCCCCCCCCCCCCCCCCCTAATTTATACAACATCAATTTAGTTTTTGGAAAAGGCCTAATATCCTTTCAAATTATGCATCCAATACGTCGATTTTGAGATACATCCGAGTTATTTCCCTTTCGACAAATCTCGCACATAATAAGGCGCGAAGCAATTTATATTATTTATATATCTGGTGTGTCCAGGGGTCCGTGTTTGCCCAACTATCTATTTTGTATTGCTTGTAGGAGTTATGAGATTGATCACTGTTCGTTATCTTCGCCTTTCATATACACGCGGGGGTGGTGCAATTTTTTATTCTTGCATAAGTGAATCTGCTTAGTAAGTTTCTCAGACGCAGTGTCAATTCGACTGATACACAAATTAAGTAAATGATAAGAATTCAGAGAGTAATTAAAAATTAGTCCACCTTTCATGGAATTCTTATCATATCACGTTATTTCGTTGCTCGTAAGTATCACATCCAGGAAATGACTTGTAAATAAGACATTGTTTTTATGCTTCCACTTTAGTAAAATATTAATTTCATTTCGATAGACAAGTATTGTGTACATGTATTTCTTACATTTACACATTTAAAAAGAAGCCACTTTTGATACATTTCATCATCTTCTTTACTGACTGTAGGTCCATTCTGTCCCACTTAGGTATTAAAAGCTAATGAGAGAACTTTTAAAGAAATTTCCTCTGATCTGCATATATGATAAATTGTTTTGATGCTTTACTGTAATGCAAACTACGCACAACCACTATATTTGTGAAGTTACACTACTTTCTTCAGCAACTGAAGAAGCTATTTTGTGCAATGAAAAAAAATTAGTGGCCCTATATAACGGGTGTTTATTGGGTATATTTCAAAATGGTTGTGATGAATAATGGTGCATCATTTTTGTTGGACTTTCATTTCAAGAGACAGGTATAAAGTTTATAGTTTATAACCATAGTCACCAATACAAAACATTAAATGAAATTGATGAAAATACTACTCTCAGCAATTGTGTGGATAAAACAAAATTGTGTTTTTAATTTAGTTTTAACGAAATCTGCATTTATAGGAGGTGGAATGTGCTCTTTTTAATCTGGATGTAACCATGTATACAACATTACCAAAAGGAGTATAGTGCACTTGGTATGCAATTTCGCCTACATAAATACCTTTTTCTTAAATATCATTTTTTACAAATATTCTGCTATACAATGTCAGTTTATACTTGTGTTTACCCAAATTACTTAATAAAGATATCGATATGTTGATAGTATCTTTATTTGATAAGCATAAACATCACCGTGATTATATAGAGTATATAGTAGATGTAACGTAATGGGCATAAAAATTCCAAACTGTTGCAAAAGGCCACCCTAAACCACAATTAAAACACTGAAATTGTTTTACTTGATTATGACTATATATAAGTCCGTTGGAGGGAATTTGGTTTAAGGTGGCCCTCTTGTTGAAAATGGATAAAATATGAAAAAATCGTTCTCAAAATTTACCTTGAGATTTAGCAGCCTGTCAAACGTTAAACCTTTTAACTTACATGCCTGGGTGGTCTAGTGGTTTAAGTGCTCGGTAATCTTACACTTAAACCATACATGTACATTCCGAGTTCAAGTCCAATATTTTTCCAATCTATTTTTTTTTTTTTTGCTTTTCATTTTTTTGCTTTTCATTTTTTTTGGGGTCGTTTTCTTGAGGGTGTGGTGGTGTTTTGAATGTAAAACTTATACGGTACCAATTTTGATGCACCAGATGCGCATTTCGACAAATAATGTCTCTTCAGTGATGCTCAACCGAAATCTTTGAAATCCGAAATAACTATGAAGTTTTAGAGCTAAATATAGCCAAAAACAGCGTTCCAAACAAGTGGAGCCAAATTCGTCCAAGGATAAGAGCTATGCATGAGGGAGATAATCCTTAATTTTGAAATGAATTTCTAAATTTTGTAACAGCAATTAAATATACATCCGTATTTTCAAGCTAGTAACGAAGTACTTAGCTACTGGGCTGTAGAGACCCTCGGGGACTAACAGTCCACCAGCAGAGGCCTCGACCCAGGGGTCATAATGTAAAACTTATACGGTACCAATTTTGATGCACCAGATGCGCATTTCGACAAATAATGTCTCTTCAGTGATGCTCAACCGAAATCTTTGAAATCCGAAATAACTATGAAGTTTATGATACATATATTATAATAAATATTAGTCATTTCATCATAACTTCTAATATTTGCAAGTTACGAATTAAAGAAAGGGAATTTATTCCGAGGTCCGAGGTCATTGTAGTTCCGTTTGTTTACACTAACATGTTCCTGTGTGCACAGGAATTTCAAACCGTAATGTGGCTGACGAAAAGCTAAACAAATACTACAAGAAAAAGGACACAAATGCACAGCATGTAATAAGTAAAAATAGATCAAGGGAGGAAAAGAACTGTTATACAGTTTGACTTCTCAAAAGAAAATATAAAAACTCGTGTAGCAACTGTCATATGATATTTCGGCAAAGCTAAATACTCGAACCATCAACCAAAGGCAAATGAACTGATGACATCTATTAAAGGCGCTGCAGTCATGTCAGAACAGTGAGTTAAGTAATGCCATATGTAAAAGGGTTGTTGTGTAATATGAATGCACAGGTTTATGAAAACATTGTACTGTTCATCATTCCAAATAGGAAAATGATTTATTAAGTAAAGAACGACTCATATAAATATCAGTAATACTAAACTGCGGTAGTTATTTATCTTGGTTACCGAAACACAAAAAACGTTGGCCTTATATCTAAATATAACACGCCAGTCTATTATTGGAAACGGGTGTTTTCCATTTAGATTTCTGAGTCGGCCGTATCGTTAGCAAATGCGCTATACCTCTTTATTAATTTCGCGATTTTCGTCCTCCATACTAGTCAAAATTTTAGTAAACATAAGGGGAAACTTCTTTCAAGATTGTTGTAATGTTTTGATAACTAATCTAATTGTACATTCATTCATAGATTTCAAGGATTACTTACAATTGGACCGACTGCTCCCATAGGCCCTCTCTCTCCGCGAACACCTGGTTCTCCCGGTTGTCCCATCTCTCCAGCATTTCCGATTGGTCCAATAGGTCCCATGGGTCCCTGGGGATAAAATAGGCGAATGTATCTTTTGAAGAATTTTGAGGTAATTGGAACGAGAACTTATAAATATTAATTTGCAAAATCACAATTCTTACTGTTTACTGAATGAAAATACATATGTAAATGCACTTATTACAACATTAATTTTAATTTGATTTTGTATTTTCTAACATTGCAATCGAACCTCAGCTCCATCTTCGCCTCTGGATCCTTTTTGACCTGGTTGCCCTGGATTTCCTGGGGAACCGTCCTCCCCTCTTGGACCCATAGGTCCAGGTTCACCCCGTATTCCCTATAAAATCAGAAATATGTACCCTGCTAAGTTTGCATATCTTTTCTAAAAGAATGGAATACCAGAACGCAATTAAAGACACTCGTGCTAATTCCTATATATACTACTTTAAACTTTGGCTGCAGGGGTTAACAGTATGCACTCAAATAGAGGAGAGCATTTTTCAAGATTGAATTCACTTTCGCTGTGATTCACATATAAAAGTGACCCGAACTGGGCCTATTCAACAACGGACCAGGTTATTCGACAATTTGGGTAGAAATCTCGAGCCAATTTTCTATTCAGCCAATCTCTGTGTTAGATCTTCAGAAGTAAGATAAGAGGCTATTTACAGATTTAATGCATTTTCACTTATGATCTATACAGGCATGCCCTAGGTCTAAATGTATGAACTTGAATAAAAGAAATAAACCATTTATATATCTAAAAGACTATTTACTTAATACTTATGTTACGATATGTTATGAAAGTTAAGAGTAACCTTTTCTCGAGACTTTTTCACTTATGTAGAGACGTCACCAGTTACACAAATTTGACAAGTACGGCGTCTAGAGCTGTAGCGGGGGTATTAGTATAATGTATTAGAACTGACTCCACATAGCATGATTATTTAACAGTAGATTTTTCAGGTAAGGTAATATTTGTGCCACTGTAATAGTGAATGCTTACCACGAGACCATCGTTGCCTGTTGGTCCCTGAGGTCCAGGTGCTCCTGGCTTCCCAGGATGTCCCTGGGGACCATTTCTCCCCACTGAACCAGGTTGTCCAGGAATTCCAACAATGCCTCGATCTCCCCGTTCCCCTTTTCTGCCAGGTATGCCGTCGACACCCTATATATATATATATATATATATATATATATATATATAATAAAATATATCACAAAGCCGATAGAGTATACTCGACTGGTTGTGTCAATTCTTCAGGAGTAAATATATGTATATATAGATATCAAACGACATTGTCGCATTTTATTGAATACGCAATCTTGTAGAATTTTTCCTGGACAAGGACGACGACTAGTACGACTAATACGTTACTAATACATTATTTCAGTTTCAACTAATTTCATTCCCACACGAGACAGAACTACAGCCTGGATGAATACCATGGAAATAGCAAAAACCAAATACTAGTATATACTTTAACTAGAGCTGAATGTTAAAATTTTGAATAAAGAATATCATTTATTGTCAATTTTACAAGCATTTGTGTTTCTCAGCAAGTGAGAACGACACATACTACGTGTATGAAAAACAAAATACATATGATTCAAGTATGATTAAGAAATAATTACAGGAAATAGTTTGCAGAACTGAACAACAATTGGGCGTTTGCAATAAACACGAATACCCAGCGCATCGATATATGAAATATCGCATGACAGTGATTGATTAAATGTCAAAAGACGAAAGTCTTTCTGCTTTGTTGTTATAAAAACAAATATAACATGTAGTTGAGGGTAACATTGACAATTTCTCACCCCCTGAGAAACCATTAACAACCTCGGATACGCCTCGTTTGACGATGGTTTTCCCGGGGTGAACATTTTCAATGTTTCCCTCAACTACATGTAATATTCATTTATTATACCTCAGTATGAGAATTCTATGCAACGCGTAATCTGCTTGGTCTAGACAGTCACATTCCAGGGATGATATAGTCTCGATCAACCAGACACTCGGCTGTCTCCGTAAAACTCCGACGATCACAGATTTACGGAGAAAGCAGAGCGTCTGGTTGCACGAGACTAGGGATGATAAAACTTCATATCTCCCTCTCAAACATCATATCACTCCAATCGTAACTACTCGGCTATTTCCGTAACCACAAATGAACCTCGTATGTGGATCGACGCCATCAGAGTTGGTTGTTACGTATACGTAAACGTAACTTTGACGTCACAGTCGTACGTTACACTATGAAACGTGAACTTTCAAATGCATCTAAGATATTATACACATCTAGGGTATTGTACCACTATCAATTTCCACTTACATGTTATGTATTAGAGTGAATAAGACGTTAATGATACCAAAACTGAATCTGTGGTGAAAATATAAATAACATAATATTCAGGGATTCGGTTCTGGCCTTTTAACACTCATCCACGGGCGCGTTTCCGGCGAAGAAATGCATCGTTTTGATGCAATTCTTGCGCCGATCCACGTCCGAGTCTTCTTACCGGTTACGGAAAAGGACGAGCGCGTGATCCGATTGCATATCACCCCTTGGGCAGCCTCGTGCATATTCCATACATTTAACGTCAAGGTAGACGAAGTTTATTGTGACGTCACAATAAATCCGAATCATTGTACTTTCATAGTTCGTGAAGCATAAAATAGGCGGGTATCTGATCCACAGTTAAATCGCCTGGTTTTGGTTGATAGAAAATTAAAGGAAGTAAATCAGCATTCATGGAGAATGGAAATACAAAAACTGGTTATCATATCACTGTATTTCGTTGTTTGTACCTTCTGATAAGTTGACGGTGTTACAGTTAGGGCAATCTCAGCTACATACAATGTATAGATGAGAGGACTCCAATTTCAAATGCATTTTTGTAGTCTTGCTTTGTTTCGGTATAAAAAACAATTTATTATACCTCATTATGAGAATTCTATGCAACGCGTAATCTGATTGATCTTGACAGTAACTTGCCAAGGATGACAAAACTTCATATCTGCCTCTCAAACATCATATCTCCCCATCATATTTAGCCCTTGGGCAACCTCGTGCATTTTCCATTAATTCAACGTCAAGGTAGATGAAGTGTATTGTGACGTCACATAGTTCGCCTGATTTTGGTTAATACAAAAACAAGCAAGTAAATTAGCATTCAAAGAGAATGAACATACAAAAACTGGTTATTATTATAGGACTAAACATTCTTTTTGAAGAATTTATCGATGTGTAAACTCCGGACATTTTACTCACAAACTGAATAAAAGTGCGAAGCACTTTTATGTTAAAGTAATTCCACCCTCCTGTGATGTCATCAGATTTTGCAAAATCAATGATTTATTTACATTTATGCGTGATAGGAACATAAATTTTGTTGGAGTCTTTTCCGATAGTCATTGTAAAAATTTTTGTTAAAAATAAATTATTTTAAAAGTCTTAGTTATAAATGAATAATCAATGATACGTTTTAAATTATTGAATCCAAGGACAATAACTCTGTTTCTATTGATTTCTTTATCAAGTCTATTATGCGATAGATTTCCTTTATTTTTACAGACATTTCGTATATTTTTGTGAAGATACAGTTTCATGAAATTGTTATGAATGCTACTATATCGTCATAACCAGTTTGTATGAAATTTTGATAACGCTGTTTACGGAAAATTGCAATTTGCTGACGGTGATATATGATTCTGTTTATGTACGTCTCGTATCTTAAAAAGTGTGATGACATATGTATTTTATTTGATAATTTGTTAGTTTTAACTCTAATGAATGGAAATAAATACATTTTTCAAACTTGTATCAGATAAAACTGCGAGTATGGAGTTACCTTAAGTTTGTGAGTAAAATGTCCGGAGTTTACACATCGATAAATTCTTCAAAATGAATGTTTGATTCTTATAATTTCAATTCATTCATTTTATTAACAATTGCAAAAATTTGAATAGTTTCCCCGCACTATGTTATTTGTTTTCAGGCGTGTATGAATACATCGCGTTTTCGGATTTATTGATGTATAAACTCTTGTTCAGCTTTATTTTTGTCCAATCAAAACAATTGTAATAAATAACATTGGAATTATATCACTGTATTTCGTTGTTTGTACCTTTTACCGTAATACGTTGACGGCGCGGTGTTACCGTTAGGGCGATCTCAGCTCCATACAATGTATAGATGAGCGAACTCCAATTTCAAATGCACTTTTGTAGTCTTGCTTTGTTTCGGTATAATAAACAATTTATTGCATGAATGTTCGGGAGATATGAAGATTTATTCTTCGTTGCCCTCGGGAAATATGATTTTTCTTGGGTGAATAAATCTTCATATCTCCACTATGATGCAATTAATGTACAATATTATGAGAATTATATGCAAAGCGTGATCTGATTGGTATAGACAGTCACATGCATTCATATTTCGCCATCAATTTTTTCTCCTTCTGCAGCCTCGGACATTTTCCATTAATTTTGAGGTCAAGGCAACGTAGTTTATTTTGTCGACACAATACATGTACGTCCGAGATATTGTACTTTCATAGTTCGCAATACTCAGTTAATTAAATCGCCTGATTTGGTTGATAAGCAAGTAATTCAGCATTCAAGGAGAATGGAAATACGACATGAGGCCCATGGGCCACATCGCTCACCTGAGCATCAGTTCCTAGCAATAAACAAGAAGCCCACAGGCCTTATCGGTCAACTGAGTACTAGTGAAAAAGAATCACTACTCCCAAAGTCCATGAAATCTAGAAAAAATATCCTGTTCTGAATATCTAAGCTAGATTGTAATGTTCATCAACAGTATAAAACAAGATGTATTCTTAAAACTCCAATGCCTTAAAAAGTGCATACAATGGTGAAAGGCTTTACATAGTATAAGATGTGTATCAACATCAATCAATATTAAAATATTAAAAGATATGACTAATTTGGACCCATCCTAGAGTCAAAACCATGGGTTGTGAAACACACCATTCTTTGTACATCTTTTTCTGCTAATCCTAAGCATGCATTTAGATTTGATAAAGTATCACCAAACTTACACATAAATACTATATACTAAGTTTGGTCCCATCCTAATACTAAACCCCTACCCAAGGGATCAACAACTTTACAATTTTGGTAAAGGACTACCTACTCTTTCTAGATATCCATTTAGTTTCAATGTAGTATCAATAACACTAAAGAAGATGCTATTTAAATGTTTTACACATAAACACTATATAGTAAGTTTGGCCCCACCCTGTAGTCAAAACCCCTGCCACGGATCATGAAATTTACAATTTAAGTAGAGGCCTCCCTGCTCTACATTACTATGCATTTAGTTTTTCTTACACGTGTGTGGTTGTAGAGAGGAAGAATTTTGAAAATTGGTACATTTTGGGCAGTTTTTGTCCCCCTACGGCTCCAGGGGTGCAAGAATCCTGAAATTTACAATTTATGCCCCCTTGTTCTAAAGATGCTTCTTACCAAATATGAAAAGAATTGGAATGACAGTTATCAAGAAGAAGTTAAAAATTTATATTGTTCACACATTTAATAACTAACTATTTTGGACCAACCCTAATACCAAAACCCCTACCCCAGGAATAATCAAATTTACAATTTTGGTAAAGGACTACCTGCTCTTTCTAAATAACTAAATTTAGTATCAATAGCACTAAAGGAGTGTTTTACACATAAATACTATATAGTAAGTTTGGCCTCACCCTGGGATCGGAACCCCTATCCCGGGGATCATGAAATTTACAACCTTAGTAGAAGCTTCCTTGCTCATCATTACTATATACTCACTTTATCTGCTAGATGCCCAGGAGTAACGAAGAAGATTTTTGAAGAAATACATAAATTTTACAGTTTTTATCCCAAAATGAAGGCCCCTTAGGTTGGGGGATCATGAAATTTACAATTTCCAGTCGCCTTCATTTACAGATGCTACATACCAAATTTGGTCAAGATTGGCCCGGTAGTTTCTGGGAAGAAGTTGTTAACGGACGACGCACGACGCCGGACGCTGACCAATTCCAATCGGTCACATAACGTACTTGAGCAAAAATATCATTATACAAACAGATTGTTTCAGAAAAAAACTTTTCAAAGATAACGACTATAAATTCATCAATTATCATATGCCTTTGTAGACGGATATGACTTTTCATATTAACTAATTATCTAAAGATGCTTTGACATTTGTGCCAAGTTTGGTTCCGTATACATTTGCATGTAAAACTTTGATCCCCTATTGAGGCCCCTACCTAACCCCAGGGGTCATGATTTCTGCAAACTTGAATCTCCACTTTGTCAGGAAGCTTTTCTTGTGATAACCCCCCTTAGAAGGGGGCATGGCTCTTCATTTGAAAAACAGAGTAGGGATACTACATTACTGGGAGAAGTTGATATGTCCTTGACCCAGAGGGGTACTAGGGATCCCGCAACGGGCGATAACAGCAATGTGGAAGGTAGACAAAGGTCAGGGTATGCACCAGGGGACGAGGGGGTGCTGGCTAGGGTAGATGCCCTGGAGGCTAGGTTTGAATCTAGGCTGACACAGATGACATAGTTGCTGGAAGGGTTGTCGGGTTCCTTAGGGAGTAGGCACTCCCAGGGATCAGTTCCCAGGGAGGACCACTGTAGTTGGGGATCCCCCATTGGGAACTTAGCTGCACAGCCTATTCAAGCTGGTGACAGTGGGGGTATAGGTATCCCCAGTATGGCAAGTATGCCAAGTGATACCCAGTTCACTTCATCCTATGGGGGACATCATTGTCCAAGGGTGGTCATTCTGGGCAATCGGACACAGGTATCCCAATGTATAGTGGAGGCAGTGGTGGTAACCCCAGAGAAGTATCACCCAGGGAGGGTGGCAGTTGGGGAAGTAGGGCCAGCCATGCCAGATCTCAATGGTGGTGTAGGGCAGTTACGCCAGAGTAGGGGAGCAGTCCCTTGGGGGAGCTCCTGTATACATGTAGCAATGATAGCCCACATAACTCAAGTATGTATGGTGTTGCCCAGATTCATAGGGGATATGTAAACCCAGTAAGTAGGGAATCCCCTGGGACACAAGGCCACTCATCTAATTCCCAGGGTCAGTCGGGGCAAACAGGGAAGTCTCGTTCGCTCCACCCGTCACTAGTGAAGCCTGTTTGTTAGGACTCTCTGAGAGACTCTTGGGTACTTCCTCATAGTGGTCACCAAGTAGCAGTTCGGGAAGGCTGGGTCGTAACATCCGCGCGGAGGCTAAGAGCCTCAACTATAATGGTAGTTTAGAATGGGGTTTGTTCTACGCAAAGTTCAAAACCTTGGCCCGTTATTATGGATGAAATGATGACGACAGTCTTCTGGCATTAAGTGTCTCGATAGAGGGGGCAGCCCTGAGGTATTTCCATATACTCTCCTCCTGGGAGGGGAGGGGTGACATTCGGTGAAATAGTAGCTCGTTTTGAGCAGCGTTTTGGAAAACGTACGTTGCAGGCGGCATCACAGGTTGAGTTCAATTCAATGACTCAGGGGATTGATGAGTCTTTAGAGCAATGGGGCGATCACGTCACAGAGACTGCCCAGCGAGCTCTAGGGGCGAGAGTACTGGGACAAGTGCTCCAGGAGCAGGCGGTCCTCCGATTCGCGATGGTCTGCCAGGATGTGAAGGCTGGCAGGCGACTGATCGATAGCCCACCCATTTCTGTGGACGAGGCAGTCCCCTGCATTAAGACGTATCAGCTGAGTCGTCGCGCTCTCACCCCGCGTCGAAGTAAGGGAGTGCATTCTGTGTCGTGCGACAGTCAGCTATTGGGTGAGGAATGGTCTCGATCCACCTCACCAGCGCTGCGTACGGATTCGTATCACCCTAAAACAGTAGAACGCTGGCCTACTCCTGAACGCAGCACGCGGGGTAGGGGCGGACAATAGGGTATCCCAGAAGCGGCAGGAGGGGGGTCCTCCTCCAAGTCGCGTCAGGGGTCTGACACATGTTTTGAATGCAAACAGCCTGGTCATTTTCGAAGGGATTGTCCCAACAGGTCAAGGTCAGTGACCCCACTTCGTTCTAGTACAGGGAAGGGTTCTGACAATAAGCATCTTAGCTTTAAAAATCCCCCCACAGTGGGTGCAGCAACTAGAGTCATTCCCTCTGTGAGGTCAGGGGCCCTCGGTTATGGGGAGAGTGCTTGGCGTGTGCCAATCAAAGAAAACGGCATTGGCGTGCATGCCGTCGTCGATACGGCAGCCAGGATCACCATTATGTCTCAAAGGATATATGATAGCATGTCTCCCTGCCCCGAGATAACCACAAGAGTGGATGTTAACTTGGCTAGAGGCGGGGCAACCATGGGGTGGGTTCCCTGGGACCTGTGGAATTAGAAATTGGGGATGAACAGCTGGAGCACCGTGTTTATGTTGCCCCATTACAGGATGAGATGCTCCTTGGGATCGACTTTATGCAAAAACACGGGGTGCAATTGCATTGTGGCGCTGGGGAGCTGAGGGTCGGGGGTAGCTTTTCCATACAACCTATGCATAAAGCGAGGGCTGGTTCGGTGCAGGCTGTGTCAGCCCGTCGTGTTCACTTACCTCCGCTGTCACCTGGGGTTATTGACTGTACAGTGCAGGGTGATCTAACAGATTTTATTCTGGAGCCGGTCGACAAATTCCCTCCAGGGGTGCTTCCGTCTAGGTCAATTAATCCAGCCGGGAAGAATGGTAAAATCTGTCTGATTAATATGACTTCGCAAAGTCACGTGTTTAAAGCTGGACAGCAAGTGGCTGTAGCGACTCCCGTGACAGAAGTATGCTCGCCTTCTGTTAACGTACGACAAGTCGGATCCAAGCGCAGTGCTGACGTTCCGCCACACATTCAGCCGATATTAGAGGATGTCCGCACTCATGCACCGCCTGACGTGCGCGAGGAGGCGGAGCGACTGTTGATGGAGCTGTATTTCAAGGGGAAGAAGAGGGTCATTTGGACAAGATGTTATCTGCAGTTGTAATCCAGCCATCTAACTCGGATTGGGCATCGGCCCCCGTACTGGTCAGGAAGAAAGATGGCTCCATTAAGGACACGTACCCGCTGCCCCTCATAGAGGAGTGTTTATACACATAAGCAGGTAACCTGTGGTTCTCTAAATTAGACGCGAACGTAGCTTATTTGCAGATAAAGATTCACCCTGATGACTGTAAAAAGACGGCCTTCATAACTAAATACGGCTTTTCGAGTCCACCCGCATGGGGTTCGGTCTGTGTAATGCCCCTGCCAGTTTTGCACGGGCAGTCAATTTAGTATTGAGTAGGCTGAATTGGAAGATCGTTTTAGCTTTCCTAGACGACGTCCTTATACTTGGGGAGTCCGCTCGAGTGCATTTAGATAATCTGCGCAGTGTATTTGAAAGATTCCGCCAGTATGGGCTCAAGTTTAAGCCTAGAAAGTGCGAATTCTTTAGGCAAAAGGTTGAGTTTCTGGGCGGTCAGTTACTGCAAATGGAGTAGAAATGGGGGACCAGTATATTGAAGCTGTTCGCGATTGGCCAGTGCCCGGGAACACACAATCAGTCGAAAGATTCCTGGGCTTCGCCAACTATCACCGAAACTTTATCCCTAGATTCTCCTAAATTGCCGCACCCTTATATGCCGTCACCGGTAAAGCCCCTTTCCGGTGGGGGGTCGAACAGCAGCAATCATTCGAGGGTCTAGTTGCGCTGCTCACACGTCCGCCTGTCCTAGCTATTCCAAACACAGGCGGTAGGTTCGTCCTGGACACAGATGCTTCCGATCTCGCCATTGGCGGGGAGTTGAGTCAGGTTCAGGATGGTCATGAGTGGACAATCGGTTATGCTAGCGCCGTGCTTTCCGCCGAACAGCGCCGATACTGCACAACGCGTAAATAACTCTTGGCAGTTGTACGGTTCACACGTCAGTTCCGTCATTACCTGTTAGGCCGCAAATTTATGGTGCGAACACACCACCATAGTTTAACTTGGTTAGTGAATTTCCGTCACCCAGAAGGACAGATTGCACGCTGGCTGGAGGAACTCAGCCAATACGACATGACTATCGTCCATCGCCCAGGTAAAAAGCACGTTAACGCTGACGCGCTTTCAAGAGACGTGGTACAGCCCTGCCGACCCCTTGGCGTTTCAGTCCGACTTGAAGATTTGCCTTGTGGGGGCTGTCACTATTGCCGACGGGCTCATAAGAAAGGGCAAAATTTCTATGAGGAGGTCGATGATATTATTCCCTTTGCGTCTCTGTTCGCGGACAAGGGCGAGAGTAGCAGTTCAGTTCCCAAAGTCGGGGAACACGGGGGAGAGATGAGCCCCACCGTTTCTTGGTTTCTAGCGGACAATTCCGGAATATCCTCGGGGGATCGACAACTCCCGAGAGCGAGCTTAGCCGTCACTCGCGATGCGGGTGTTGCTGGTTCATGCGTAATAGAGTGTAACTCGATAGGCGAGACCCATTCAGTACGTCAGTTGTCAGGGGACAGTGTGGGTCCCGCAGGGTCGGGGACAGGTCTCTTTGGGATTTCCCTTTCATCCTACAGTCCAGGGGAAATTGCTGGGTTGCAGCGGGAAGAACCTTTGTTCCACTATCTTAGGAATTTTCTTACCTCAGGTACTTTACCCAAAGACAGCGAGTTGGTTTTGCTGGGTCCTGAGGAGAAATGTTATTTTCTCGAACGCAATCAGTTCAGATAAGATGGGCAGGGGTGATTTGGAGAATAGGTTCTCCTGATCCAGACAGACTCTTAGTCCCCAAGAGCCTGCGTGATGAGGTTCTGTCTGGTACATGACATACCCAGTTCTGGCCACCAGGGGGTGCAGCGAACAAAGCTGAGAGCTCGGGAGAACTTTTATTGGCGGAAAATGGCCGATGATGTCAAGAGGCACGTCCTCACTTGTGACACCTGCTGTCGGAACAACCGGGTTCCATTACCCGCCAGGTCTGGGTTGAAAAGTTATCAGGCGGGTAGTCCAATGGAGAAAGTCCACTTAGATTTTTTGGGGCCCTTCCCTCGCACTGAGGCAGGGAGCAAATATATATTAATGATGGTGGACAGTTTCACTAAGTGGGTAGAGCGCGTGTCACTTCCCTCGCAGACAGCGAAAGTGACTGCGAGAGCAATGATTGATGAGTTTTTCGGGCGAGTTGGTTACCCCTTCGAGGTGTTTACAGACCAAGGGCGTAATTTCGAAAGCGAGTTGTTCAGGAGGGTGTGCGAATTACTTAGAATACACAAATCGCGTACTACCCCCTATAGACCGTCAGGTAATGGCCAAGTTGAGCGATATAATCGTACCCTTATGGATGCCATTCGCTGCTTCATAGACAATCAGGCCAAAACTTGGGACAGGAAATTGGGTGTTCTCGCTGGGGCGTTGCGCTCCGCAGTAAACAGACAAACAGGGTATACACCTAACCGGTTAATGCTAGGTCGGGAAGTCAACAGTCCTGCCACATTTATGTTCAGACCGCCCCCTGGGGAACCTTTTCAAAATGAGAGGGAGGGGGATACTGATAAATATGTGGCAGGGCTGGAAGAGTCTCTTTTCTCAGTCCATGAAATTGCGCGTGAAAAGTTGCGGGCGGCGCAGAAAGTCATGAAAAGAGATTACGATCTCCACATGCGTGAGCGAAAGTATAAGGTGGGAGATCTAGTTTACTGGCGCCGCAATGCAGGGAAAAAGGTAGAGTCAGTCTGGTTAGGTCCCGGCGTGGTAGCTGAGGTGAAGTTGGATACCATCTATGCAATTCGGACCCGTCGCGACGTCATAACTATGCATCATGATAAGTTAAAGGTCTGTGAGTCCTGCCAGCTGCCTAAATGGACAACTCCTCTCAGCATACCAGTTGTGACGGGGGAGCAAAAGGGTAGCGGGGGTGGCCCATATTTAGGCACGCGTAGCAAGGCTAAGAGCACCGAAACAAAGCCACCCCAGGTTACCAATGACCTGGGGAAAAAGAGACGCAAGGGCAAAAGAAAACGATACACTTACTGCCTCTGCAAGACCACTAACCCCGTGGGACTTATGGTGCAGTGCGACACTTGTAGGGATTGGTTCCACCCTGCATGTGTGGGGGAGACTGACGACCGCGTAAAACAGTGCCCCACCTATTATTGCCCTGACTGTACTTTAGTATTATAGGTTTGGGGGGTGTGGCCAAGGGTGGGGTGAGCGATTAATGAGTAATGCGGTAGATTGAGCTGGCGCTGATAGGAACTGTTTCCGTCCTTTGGGCGGGGAGAATGTTCTGTTTTGGTAGAATTTGTAACGAAAAGAAAGTTAATGAGGGGTGTAAACTCCATGCACCCAGTACTCCGAAATGCGGGGAAGGGTAGATTAGGCTGCAGTAACCCAGCCATTCTTGGGCAGGGGTATTTCCTTTTGGGGTTTCCGGATCTGCTGACCTGGAAGGTGTGATGTCCTCTGGTGTGATGTGCCGTGTCCAATGCCCAAGTCGATACCTGTCCTGTAACGTTTTCATGTGGAAAGTTTGTGACCGTATGTGACTCTGTGATGTGACTTTCCTGTTGCTGGATTTTCTGTGATGCGTTGTGTGACCGTGACTTTCTGTGTTGTGAACTTTTTGGACTGCTAAAGTACTATGATTTTATAGAGTAAAGTTTATCATACTGTAAATCATAGCTGTAATTCATTCATTTATTTGTGAGATTGTATGTATCTATTGTAAGCTACAGTGCTGCAGGTTTAACTTATCGGAATTGGGACATTCCTCCTCAAAATGGGGGGGGGGGGGGTGTAGTGATTTTGGGGGGTGGATTTTTGGTATTTCTGATCGGGTTCGGAGTCCTCTGAGCCTGCACGTGCGGCTGTCTCTCTCTTACCCGCGAACTCTAAGAAGAGCAGACGTGCTTTAGAAAGTGCAGCACTATAGTTCGTGTATTCGTTGATCCTTCGTAAGTTGTCCTGTTTAGTGGTGAATATATGTGTTTATAAGTGTTTTTCCGGTGTTTTGTGTATAGGCAATCACTTCAGGACTAAGCACATAGTTTCATTTATTTGTTTGTGAGCTTGTTTGTGTATTGACTTATTAAGAGAGAGAGAGAGAGAGAGAGAGAGAGAGAGAGAGAGAGAGAGAGAGAGAGAGAGAGAGAGCAACGAGTTCAACAAAAAGAAAAATAAAGAGTAGGTGTCTCTCGAGGTTTTCACACGAGTCTCCAACCGGCGGTATAGTATCCAAACGGCACACCGCCGGCGACGACTTGGGACGGGCGACGATTTACGGTGTAACAATCCCTTACTATCATGCAATACATGTATATTATTGTCATTTGTTATAAAAGCAGGAAAAATGTATGAGTTACCGGATCCAGGAATTGCGGTTACGGGGGGAGCAACTTTATGGGGTCTGGGGGCCGCCTTTAGGCCTCCAGTGGGTCCAGGGCGAAGTCCTGGTGGGGGCCCAGGGGGCAAAGCCTCCAAAAGCTCCTAGATTTTACAGATGTTGTAGGGCTTGAAATATGTCTCCTATTTAGTCAAATGTACTATTTTCTATCATTTTTTATAAGGTGAAATTGATGACATGACGCAAATATTGAGGGGTTTTGGACAAAATTAAGTTATCCCAACAAAGTAATTCAAAAAATCAAAAGATTTTGTCACTTATTTCTTCGAGAGTGGGAGAAATTGTTGCTTCTTATAGCGTTTAATACATTTTTCTAAACAAGATACCACGATTTACCTTAAATTTGAAAATTTTAGGGGGGGGGGGGGGCGGCTGCGCCCCCTTTAAATCCGCCACTGCAGTTAATAAATTTAATATGCTATAATCAAACTCAACATACAGTTTCGCTGATAGAATCGCCGTGAGTAGCAGTCGTTTAAGACACGAATTTGAAAATGCATGAAGGCATACACTGCGATACTTTACGCCAGCATAAGTCAAGTTGCAGACCTGTAGTTCTCTATGAAGATCCACCCCATATGAAAACCTTCAATTTATGGCACACAAAAAATGACCAAGGTTGAGGCCTTATGTTGTTGTATTCTTGCATCTTCGTCTCTTATTTAATATTAAAAGATTTCTAACATATTTCCCCACAATAGTTGTGTTCAAACATACCTTCAAATATTTATTAATCTCTATGCCACCCGAAAATTCACAGCTTCAAATGATTTCGTTTATTGACATAGCCATGTTAGGAAGCCACTGAAATCGAACCCCATCCGTGGGGGTGGGGGTATCCTTTTTAATGTAGGGACAATATATCTTACTTTGCATTTGATGACAACTTACGTTTCGTGTAATTATAACGGGAAATGAACGTCAAAACGTCCCTGGTTTTACGTGCCTGCAGCGCGCACTACTACGAAGTTTGGTTCCGCAGATCCACCCTGGGCTGTGGCGGAAGTGGTATTTATATGTAGTAAATATCTCTATGTTTTTTCAATTCACAAAGTAATGGTATGTCAAGAGTAAATTGTAATAAAACTAGTTCAAATGCAGCATTTATCTTGTACAATCCTATTAGATTTACTTATTTCCTATCACAATAACGTTGTAGCGTGTGACAGCGTGGCGAGATTTCCGTCATCATCGAAAGAAAGTTTTAACTTATAAAATATAGATAGTTGAGCTGTCCAGCGTACTGGTAGGGGGTTTGGTTCCGCAGGTCGCGAGTTCAAACCCGGACTAAAGTGGAGGTGAATTATGTATTCAATTTCTCTGTGCTTATATTGATTAATTCCTGATTTCAGATTTATATAAATAGTGAATTTTCTCTGTGTTTTATAGCGAATATTTCTTGACTTAAGATAGTTATCTTTAATTAAGAGTTGATTGCAATCAATGTGCTTTATACATGTAATCTATGGGTGTCCAGGTAGCGCTGTCGCTTTTCACCGCTGCGACCCGAGTTCGATCCCCGTGATCGGCAGTGGTTGTATGTGATCGGGTGTGGCGGTCGCCCGCTTGGACAAGTGGGTTTCCTTCCACTTAAATGACCCCCTAGCGCAAAACGTCCGTGCATCAAAGGACCCCATTGGAAATACTTTCATGGGTTATCCTTAAAAATTGTCTGTAATAGGAAACTATATATTATACTTACGGGTGCTCCTCTTACTCCTGGGGGACCAACTATACCACTATCCCCCTGTTCTCCTTTTTGTCCCGGTAATCCATTTGTTCCACGGGCACCTTGTGGACCAGCAAGTCCCTTTTTTAAAAAAAAATTAAAAGGCACATATTCAAAAGCATGTAAATAGTGCAGTAATATGGATGATTTTTATATAAAATGGAATGTATCTATTGGTTTATATATCTCAATGGGAAGAACATCCAACCAGTGATGCGGGTGTCTTGGGTTTTATTCCCGGACCAGCAAAATATTTTCGAATCAGTCCCATTCATATCAAACTGTGATCTAAAAACATCCCCTACATGGATTTAGGGTGAGTGAATTTCAATACAAACTGAATATCTATAGTACCACCAACTGAACCAGACATTGAATTGAATCCTGGATACATAAGTTAGGAGACTAAGAAAACACAAGAAAAACATTGACACCCCCACCCTCTCAGCTTTTCTGCAACTTCGCCGTTTACATATACAGTCATAGAAATATTTTGCATAAAACTTTGATACATTCATTCATAAGAAAGCACTAATAAATATTCAACTCATGTGTGACATGTATGTCTATAAAAATTGAAGTACTCCACCAAATACATCAGCCAGGTTTTTCAATGACAAACAGACAAGGTCAATCCAAGCCGCAGCATTTTTCAAATGTGACATTGTCTGAGAAGTGACATTTTCAAATAGTATCCTACATTGTGATTTGACAATTGATATTAGTCTTTGACATTTGGTTTATTGAACAAAACTTTAATAGTCAATTTTCACGCCCCAAATAAAATCTCTGTAACCGATGATGTAGAAATACTAATAATATTTTCCTGTGATAATTTTCTCTTGGTTCGAGAAACATTCATAACATGAAGATTGGGATTTTTTTTATATTTAATATACATTTACACTAAAGCAACACTACATCACCAGCACATTCGTATAATTTCTCTCTCTCTCTCTCTCTCTCTCTCTCTCTCTCTCTCTCTCTCTCTTACACATTCTGATTTATTGTAACTATGCGTTCCTTGAAGAAGGTGTATCTGCTATTGTGGTGCTGATGCTGTTGTTCTAAAAGAATTTTCCTATGTGAAACTCCTTTTGTTTCCACGCCCTGACCTCTGATCATGGTTTGAACATAATTGAATCTACACTTAAGAAATAATTTTCGTTAATGAAAAGACATGAGGGCATTAACTGCGACACTTTATGCCAGCATTTTTCATGAGGCGCATTGTTCATGCCTTAATGTATTTTTCAAGATTAATTTATTTTTCATACTTATATTTTACTTTCACTTCTGTCGGAATCCCAATCGTTTAAATAGTCATACTATATTTATCAAGATTTATACGCACATTGTTCACATTCCTGAGGAAATGCTATCATTTAAATTGGTAAAGAGACATTGGACATGATGAAACTTGTATAGTAATTTGACAGATTGTACCATTGTGATTCAGGAGTATAAGGTCGAAGATCTTTATTATGGTGTCCGGATAGGGCCATTTGCAAAAGCTTGACTGCGCGTTAGTCACAACACGTCGTCACGCCAACAAGCAACGCGCCTTCGCGCTCTCACGCCAACAAACAACGCGCCTTCACGCAGACAAGCAACACGCCTTCGCGCTCTCACGCCAACAAGCAACGCACCTTCGCGCAGACAAGCAACGCGCCTTCGCGCTTTTACGCCAACAAGCAACGCGCCTTCGCGCTTTCACGCCAACAAGCAACACACCTTCGCGCTGTCACGCCAACGAGCAATACGCCTTCGCGCCGTGTTGCTTGTTGGCGTGACGGCGCGAAGGCGCGTTGCTTGTCTGCGCGAAGGCGCACTTTATGCATAGTTTTCTTATACATTGCAATATGAAAATCTTATCTTTTTATAGATATTCTTTCTTACTTCCTAGTGTCATGGTTTAAACAATCAACACACACAATTCATGAGGATAATTACATCTATTTGACAAATTGTACGTAAAATACTTCCTATACATCCCTATATGATACTCTAAAAACTCTACTGACTTTGTGGAACCGCCCTTGTATGGTTGACTGAATTGGTTATGCAGTTCTTAGATTATGAAAATGAGAAAAGTGTACACCAAAATAAAGATTAACACGGACAAATACGGATATAGTAACATCTCCATATTGGACAACATTGCTTAGCTTGAACAGAAGTTATATCTGTTCAAGCTAAGCAATGTTGTCCAATATGTTGATGTAATACAATTTAATCTCAATTATAGCCCCATCATGGCAGCATGGAGCTGAAGAAAATGGTTTAAAAACAAATCCTATACATTTAAGTAATTAATTATTCAAGACTGAATTTTGAAATATAAAGCCAAGGCGTTTCAAGAACAAAACATTTCGAGATCGAGGAGGTTATCAACAAAAAAACTCGTACATGAAATTTATATTCTACTACGGCTCAGAAATATACAGCGGATCGTTTAGTCAAAGTGACGCCATGGCAGTTTCCGGAACGGACTAGCCTATATGTATTTTGCTGACGAAAAAAGTGAGCTAATAGAGTATACTAGATCTGTTTTTAAAAAAATTGTCATTCAATATACATCAATCGTCTGCGACCAATACACATGTAAACAAACATGGCGATGCACAGACAAGTGAACCCTCTTCCAAGTATGTGTAGTTTTCTTGGACTGAGTATTCAAAGAATTTGATATAATCCGTCAATATCAAACTAAAGACTTGACTTTTTGACTTCCATCAATTCAGTTGCAAAATGCAATATGCTTCCAATATACCTATAATGCTCAAAATTTTACTCTATATATACTTTCACTAAAAGATTAAATTATCCAAAAATTACAGGAGGTCCTTGGATTCCAGGTTCTCCTTCAGGTCCTTGCGGTCCTCTGTCTCCTGCTACTCCCCGTGGCCCTTGTTCTCCTTTCGTTCCAGGATCTCCTTTAACCCCGGGTTCTGCTGTTAATCCCTCAGGTCCCATATCTCCTTGAGGACCAGGGGGACCTTGTGGACCTGCTCTACCTGGTGTTCCATCAGGACCTGTTTCCCCAGTTTCGCCCTTAATATATATAAAAAATTAAGTAAGAACAAGCATTCTGAGAGTATTGCATGGCAATACATAGTCCCCTACCGGTTGCAAAAATCACTGTACCACAACAATATTCAAAGTTCATTATGTAGGTTATGGTAAAATTGGGGAATCAGGATAGGAATGGTTGGAAATCAACTACTATTCAAGTAGAGAATAGACCAGGAAAAAAGACAAATTTATTAATAGGTTTAGGTCTTTAACCAAGTCAATAAACTGTGAAAAATAGGTGATCATGAATAATTTAGCTACATTGTAATTCATGCTATTTTTCTAAGTCCAAGGGCCATAGCTGTAAAATGAAAAATGCATGGACCGAGACGAAATTCAAACCTGTTATGGCAAAGCAATCTACCAAATATCAAATGAATATCTACAAGCACGGCAAAAAAAAAAGTCCGGAAAACTGATAATTCATGCTATTTTTCTAAGTCCAAGGGCCATAATTAATTGAAAAATCAACGGACCAAAACGAAATTCAAACTTGATCTGTAACTTGTTATGGCAATACAATGTAACAAATATCAAATGAATATCTGCAAGCACAACAAAAAAAGTCTGGAAAACTGATAATTCATGATATTTTTCGAAGTCCAAGGGCCATAACTGAGTAAAAAATCAACGGACCGGGACCAAATTTAAACTAGATTTGTAACTTGATATGGCAAAGCAATGTAACAAATATCAAATGAATATCTGCAAGCACAACAAAAAAAGTCTGGAAAACTGATAATTCATGCTATTTTTCGAAGTACATGGGCCATAACTAAGTGAAAAATCAACGGACCGGGACCAAATTCAATCTTGATCTGTAACTTAATATGGCAAAGCAATGTACCAAATATCAAATGAATATCTGCAAGTAAACTAAAAAAAAGTCTGGAAAACTGATAATTCATGCTATTTTTCTAAGTCGACTAAGTGAAAAATCAACGGAACGAGAAGAAATTCGAACTTGATCTGTAACTTGTTATGGTAAAGCAACGAATCAAATAAATATCTGCAAGAACAGAGAAAAAAGTGCGGAAAACTGAACTGACGGACAGTGACGGACGGACGGAGCGCAAGCCTAAAGTCTCCTTCGACTTTGTCGGTGGGGGACTAAAAATAGGTATTAATAATAGAAATACAAATGTAGGTATCAAATGCTGTTATTTAAGAAATAAGATATCATTTTTGAATGTTGTTGGG
Source organism: Ostrea edulis (assembly GCF_947568905.1). Lineage (NCBI taxonomy): Eukaryota > Metazoa > Mollusca > Bivalvia > Ostreida > Ostreidae > Ostrea > Ostrea edulis. The sequence continues at coordinate 39,930,259 of NC_079169.1, read as the reverse complement.
ATATGACATGAATTTGGTCACGTGATCAAATCTTATAACGCCCGAAGGGTGTTATAGTAGATTTGATCACGTACCAACTTCATGTCATATCCCAATAACATTCAAAAATGATATTTTATTTCTTATATTTCTATTTTCTATTTTGATTTGTGTTCTTACCGAGCTTCCATGATTATGTAGCAGATGACCAAAATAACGATCGTAGAACACAAAATATAGTTCGTTAGAGTTTTATCGAATAAAAAATTAGGAACAATATAAAAGAGAATATAAGATAGAGATATTTAATTCAAAATGTTAAAAAAAGACGAAACATGTGTAAAATAAAGGTAATTTAGAGCGTAAAGTTAACAGAAATGACAACAAGAAGAGCGGAGTAAACTACATCCGTGATGTGATTTGGTCGCGATCAGCGATGGAGAAACTGGTGTCGGTCTAGCTTACTAAGTTGAAAACGCTTGTTGATCACATATTTCGACAGAAATTCAAAGGATCTGAGAGAATTGATGGTGGATATGATGGGTCAAGTTAACGTTAAGCTCTTAGTCAGGTTTTTGGAAAGAAACAACGGTATGTTCATCGTTAGGACTCGCGGTAAACGTAGCCATGCAGGAGACGATTCAAGACAGTAGGACAAATTTAGACAAAGTGTAGGTAGGTTGCGTCTTTTATTTACCTTCAGTGTGTGTAAAAGAAAATAAAAACGAACTGACGGAGTTTTTGTTCACTTGAGAAATTTCTGTTGTAGGATTTTAATGAAGACTCGCACCGGTACCCTGACATGAACATCTAAATTTTTCGAGCCTCGAAACCAGCCTCGCTTATGATCATGCCGAGTCATAGCCGTAATGGAAGTTGCCAGGAAACAACAGGTTAACTTATCATCATAAAGTTAAATAGGCTTATAACTCTGTCTACATGTCTTCGCTTCCAATATCATAGAACTTTATAAAATCGCCATGCAGAAGTTGAAGACGGTATTTAAAACTGTATAAAATGAAACAACAGAATGATATGTTTAATGTTTCTCTTTTATAAATTGATGAAATTCTTGTTTGTTTACAAAATAAAATCTGTATAAATATCCAGCTGCGTTTGTTTCTGTTATGATATCATTGCAGTGGCGGATCCAGGTTTTACGAAGAGGGGGAGGGGGGTGAAATTCAAGTATTAGCCAAAATACTCAGCCATTTTGGGTGCCAATCTGGAATTTTACTCGCACTATTTCTATTATTTAAATTTGTGGCGATAGTGGGGGGGGGGGGGGGGGGGGGGGGGTTCTAAATCCCCCACTGCATTGCATAAACAAGAACTCAGGTGAAAATACAGGAACTGACTTTTGAAACGGTGGTTGTATTCATACGCAAGAACAAACTGATCACGTGACCAAATTCATGTCATGCGAAATTGAACATCGATTTCATTAGTACTGTCATATAGGGAAGTGCACTGGCAAATGTAAATATTCAACACTGAAAGCGTAAAGTGTTCACAAAAATTAAATGGGTTTTGAACAACAGGTTTAGATTTTTGAAGACTAATGTTAGATATTTGAAAACGTTTTGTTGAAAAGAGGTCACAAAGAAAGTAATATACTATTTATGGCATCCAATATATTAATGAAAATGAGAACGATTTATCATGTTTCTCTATTGTGTTTCCTTGGACCCTTAAATCATCAAGTTGGGCTTCAAACTGTAAAACCATTAATCTACAGTTTAAGGAGAAAAAACTCGTATGAAGAGCGATTATAAACCGAATATACATATATTCAATGCTACAAAATATTGTACATGTTATCAATATTGGATTTCTTGAAATAAAATAGAACTGGATATCAATGTGATGGCAAGCATCTCAAATGTTCCCTGCTTTGTGGCATTATTTGCTTGATTCAAGGTCCATAACCATTTAAAATAGGTCAACAAAGCCTAAACTAAAACTTGATCCGTAACCCATTGATATAAGCTTATACATAAATTTCAATAGCTTCAGGGATAGCCAGAAAAAAAATTCAGAAAAGCGTTTGCAAGGACGGACACACGCACGCACACACAATCTAATCAGTAAAGGTCACCCACCTAGAGACGGGAACCTAATAATTGCGGTACCGATTTGCTCATCTAATCATGTGTGATAAGTTACGTAAAGTTACTATAAGTTTTTCAAGTGATTTTCTCTATTGAACTATTTTTGAACACGGGATACATTCCTTGCTGTGATGGAATCATTTATGTCCATGCGTCGTTCGATACCAAGCGACGATTCAAATCTGTTGCGAAGATTAAAATTGTCATTACCAGCTCTCCTTTTGGTCCCCTCAGGCCCTGTGGTCCACGAGGTCCACGAAGTCCCTTGAAATAAATGAATCATGCGTTTTATTATTTGCACAAAGAGTTCAGCAATAATTCATGATTAAACTCCATTCGTTAATTCATAGAATCTTACGGCTGGTCCGGGAGATCCTATTTCACCACGATCGCCTTTTAGTCCGGGTGATCCCTAAAATATATATACATAAAAATAAGGACATTAGTGCTAATTTCTTACTAACATCCGGAAACGAATTGGAGTTTCACTGACCTGGTTACATTTTGGAATTTTTTTTGGTTTGCAGGATTCTCAGTTTTAGAAGATTAAAAATGCAACTATATGTACCTAATGGTATGGATTGGTTGAAATGGGTAGGGACATTTATTCAACTTGGAATCTTTGTGAAGGAGACAGAAACATGAAGTCCATGGACCATACCACTCACCAGTGTCATTTTGGCTCTGCTATTCTTCAGAAGATTTTTATCCTCTTTAATCCCATGTCAAATTTTGACCCTATATTATGACCCAAACTTAGCCCCATGGTGTTATGATTCACCACATAACATGGAAATGCTTTAATATCAATGTGACTAACATGACCTTGCTGTTCAAGATCCAGTTGCACAAAAGTAAGTTGATTTTAACTGACAGTCAATACATAGTTACTGCTACATCGATGTTAAAGTTAATAGTAAGTTATCTAACCATCTTGCAACTAGATCATGAAAAAGACTTTCAAAACGATTTTCAAAATTATGTGGAGAGGTGAATTTGAACCATGAGGAGAGGAACCTATAGTGACAGCGATGGAGCTTACTGAGCTACACTAACTTCTAGAATTGATGTTACAGATATGTTCATATTAACTTCATAAAAAAAGGTTCCCAAATTTTTCGTAGTCTTCTTTCTGAATTTCGACCCCCAAGACAGGGTTTTCCCTAAAATTCCCATTGTTGTAAAATGTTCATAAGATTGCAACCTATCAAAATAGCATAATTTCATTCACGGATAGGCAAGTCCCAAAGGACTTCAAGGCCAAAATCCATGCCAAAAACGGCGCTAAAATAGGGAAAACTGTAGGCTAATTCCAGCACCGCAAATAATGAATTTTTTTATTCAAATTACAAATTTGAAAAATGCAAACATATATACAGCCAAAAATATAAAAATTGTAACTTTGTAAATCTTGTTCTCCCCTACGGGTATTTTCTTTTGTTACCTTGTTATCCTTTGACATGCAAGGAAGTATACACCACGTTGTTTAAGATAAGTCCTCTGAATATTAAGCAAATTATTCCAAATTCACTTGATTAACTTTTGCATGATAAACAAACTTTGATGCACAATGATGTGATCTTGATGGTTTCATTAACCCCATGTAATATAGATTACTCTCTGGAATCAATGTAGAAGTATAATTTTATATGTTTAACATCAATGATGCGTGAATAATTAGAAATGTCTTTAAAGTCTGTTTTATATTGTTAGTACCATTTAGTGTTTTCTTTCAACTTCTTTGTTTCTTTAATTTTCATTATCATTTTAAAATTTAGACAATAATGATAAAATGTTTACCCTTTCTCCATCACGCCCTGCTGGTCCCAGTGGTCCCGGAGAACCAGGTTCGCCTGCTAGTCCCGGAACACCCTGGTCACCTGGAAACCCTCTTTCTCCCTTAATAAATGAAATGTCAAACAACAATTATATATTATGTTTGATATATAATTGGAAATGAAAACCTTGTACATACATTTAACTTATTATCATTATTCTTTCACAACATAGTTACCACAATCTAGACCCCCCCACCCCCACCCCCACCCCCCCCCCCCCCCCCCCCCCCCCCCCCCCCCCCCAGTTAACTACTTCTAATAATTTTAGATTTCATACTATCGGCTTTATGAGCCGAACAGAGTTTTACTGTATCCGGTAAAATCATATTTGATTGAAGTCAACCACACATGGAACAAGAGGCCCATAGGCCACCTTGCTCACCTTGGCCCATATCTGAAGACTTTCCGTATAGATTTGCATGTAAAACCTTAGTCCCTATTGTGGCCCCAACCTACCTCTGAAGACCATGATTTTTACAAACTCGAATCTGCACAATGTCAGAAAGCTTTCATGTCAATTTCGTTCTTGAGAAGAAGATTGTAAAGATTTTCCCTATATATTTGTATGTAAAACTTTTATCCCCTATTGTAACCCCAACCTACCCCCGGGGGCCATACTTTGAACAAACTTGAATCTGCACTATGTCAGGAAGCTTACATGTAAATCTCAGCTCTTCTAGCTCATTGGTTCTTGAGAAGAAGATTTTTAAAGATTTTCTCTATATATTTCTATGTAAAACTTTCATCCCCTATTGTGGCCTTGGCCAACCTAACCCCGAGGGACATGATGTGATAAAACTTGAATCAGCACTGTCAGAAACCTGTCATGTAAATATCAGCTCTTCTTGCTCATTGGTTCTTGAGAAGAACATTTTGAAAGATTTTCCCTATATTTGTATGTAAAACTTTGATCCCCCTTGTGATCCTAGCCCCGGGCCATGATTTGAACAAACTTGAATCTGCATTATGTCAGAAAGCTTTCATGTAAATATCAGCTTTTCTGGTTCAGTGGTTCTTGAGAAGAAAATTTTTAAATATTTTCCCTATGTATATGTAAATAACTTTGATCCCCTATTGTGGCCCCATCCAACCCCCAGGGACCATGGTTTTAACAAACTTGAATTTTCATTATGTCAGGAAGCTTTCATGTAAATATCACCTTTTCTGGCTCAGTGGTTCTTGAGAAGATTTTTAAGGATTTTTCCTATATATTTGTATGTAAAACTTTGATCCCATACTGTGGCCCCATCCAACCCCCGGGGGCAATGATTTTAAGCAACTTGAATCTGCACTATGTCAGGGAGCTTTCGTGTAAATCTCAGCTTTTCTGGCCCAGTGGTTCTTGAGAATAAGATTTTTAAATGACCCCACCCTATTTTTGCATTTTTGTGATTGTCTCCCCTTTGAAAAGGACATGGCCCTTCATTTTAAAAACTTGAAAGCCCTTCACCCAAGGATGCTTTTGGCTAAGTTTGGTTGAAATTGGCCCGGTGGGTCTGGAGAAGAAGTCGAAAATATAAAAAGTTTACAGACGGACAGACAGGCAGACGGACAGACAACGTACAACAAGCGATCAGAAAAGCTCACTTGAGCTTTCAGCTTAGGTGAGCTAGAAAGTAAATGGATCGGTGTTTTCGTAATATATCAATATACGACCTGTCATAGAACATGGCTATGAGAAAACCATGCAAAAATCTGGTGTTATAATAATTTACAAATTAGTTACTAGAAGTAAAACTTCAGCATTGACGAAGTTGCGCCGAGTTAAGTTCACTCAACCTGTGTTCACTATCGGCACTTTTCCCCACCCATAAATGTCTGTTCTGTAATAAAGAAACTCAAGTACAAGGAAAAAACACAAACTGGTAAGGTGTGACAAAACAGAAGAAGCCATTACAAAACCAGCAAAGAATAAAAGTGACTATGACTCAATAAGTTGGTTGGTTGATTGTATATTGAAGAATATTTCACTCATATGGTGACCATTGCAGGTGAAAGGCTGCAGGCCTATGCTCGGCGCGTACGGCCTTTGAAAAGAGAGGTCTTTATCGTGCCACCTCTGCTGTGAAACGAGCCCTCGGTTTTTACGGTCTTATCCGAAGGGCCGCCCCATCTAGTCGTCTCTTACGACAAACAAGGGGTACTGAGGACCAATTCTAACCCAGATCCCCGTGGGAGAACTATAGGTAAAGTTCGATATATTGATTTGGTTGTTAAAGTGGCGATGTTTTATCCAACCTGTACAAAAACCTACACTCGGTCCGATGACGCTCGCGAAGCTCAGTGGTTGTTGTTTACATTGTAGACTTCTACAGATAAAACTGCCGACTCTTGTGCAGACACATATATAGCTGCTGCAGCAATTGACACGTATGACGTATTACGTGCATGCGCGGATCTAAAGGGGGGTCGAGGGGTCCGGACCCCCCCCCCCCCCCCCCTGGAATTTGCAAAGATAAAAAAAAAATTACAATATAACGATTTATAAGAAAAATGAGTTGACTGTTATTATAAAGGGTTTGACGCCCCCCCCCCCCCCCCGAAAAAAATTCTGGATCCGCGCCTGACGTGACTAGATAGCTGATTACAATTGGAGCATGCGCTAGTCCTTTTCAGTAACCGGTAAGAAGACTCGGACGTGGATCGGCGCAAGGATTGCATCAAATTGATGCATTTCTTCGCCGAAAGCGCGAGAGGTTGAGCTATTCCGAGAATATTGACTAAAGTTTAATCCAAGAAAGTGCGAACTTTTCATTCCAGATATAGAGATCCATGATGTACCACTAGTGAGAAGTTGACACTTTTTCTTTTTAATATGTCATTCAGTCGTCTTTTCATGTTGGTGGTAAAAAGATGACAAGCAATAAAGTAATTATTTTGGGCGCACCCCCCTAAAAAACCACAGACCAAAAACAAAACCCTTTCCAAATCTATGAAACCGGTTAATGGAGCTCTAAACAGAACGACTGGTATATCCTGAATAATATATATCCCACTCTTATATTGTAGATTACTGCGGAGTGTTCTGTAGTAAATGACGGGTTTGGATGTAAAAGGGTTCAATACAACTACCATATTTTATGGGTGTCAGACAGCTATATAATTCCTTTTTGATCTTTACCAGTTCAAATAACAGGGGCAAAAAGTAGGACACCTTGCGTCCAAAATAGGACTTGTTCCATTATGGTGGACTTTAAATCGCTTTTGCACTTGATGCAATTTGCCAAGTTCCAGTGCGGAAGGACTATCACAAGCACATTTTTCTAGGCACTAGGATGCTACATGCACTGATATTTAACTTTGCTACAGTGAATGGCAATGTTCGCAGTTGCTTACCTTGTGCCCAAACTAGGATTTGTGCCACTAAAGGCGTTACATAACGTTTATTTCCCTAAATGATATTCGATGCCAAAACAAGATTAAAAAAACCGTTTCCTTGGCGTTAATGTTCCTAACAGACTCCATGGTCAACTATGTCATGTATATTTTGATTTGTTGGAAGGATACGGAAAAATAATAATGCTATAGAAGACCTGTAATAACAAAATGATAAAATTTAGCGGTTGAAGTTGTCATGTTTTCACCTAATTTTTGTCCTTGTTTCTTGTCTACCTCCCCGTTATTTTGAAACAAAAAGACGCAGATTGTTGTTCTGTCATCTCTCCGTTCTGTAATCCCCATCCAAAATAAAGAAAAGATGATATGTTGATTGATTGATTGTATCCTGCTTAACTTAACGTCTCTTTCGAAAAACTTTCACTCATATGGAGACGTCACCAAGACCGGTGAAGGGCTTCAAATTTAGGCCTTTACTCGGCGCTTACGGCCTTTGAGCAGTGAGGGTTCTTTAGCGTGTCACACCTACTGCGACACAGGACATCTCCGAGGACCCGAGCGTTCGGATTCGAACCCCGGCCTTCCGCATGCAGGGCGAACGCTCTAACCACTAAGCCACCGCGGCGGTTGACATAAGGTATTTATATCTTAATCGTACAGCGCACAAGGGGATGCTGATCATAGTATGGTTTTCATACAGACACACACTGTCAAGAGTTGACCAGAATTGCTCACTTTAGCATTACAATGTTCACTGGAAAAATTACTATGATCATCGATTCGTCTTGATAGTAATGGCTAATCTTCAACCAATTTTAAATACTTTAATTCTAATTTTTTTAAAAAAGTATGATATGCCTGTTAGTAACGAGGGTTACATATTCGCTGTGTGTTGAACAGTTCCTAGATAGACATGTATTTCCTTAACAGTTATACGATTATACGATTTTGTTATACGTACATTGGCTCCTGGTCTTCCAGTGTTTCCTGCCGCTCCTGGGGGACCTGGATCTCCAGGCTTGCCTGGGGAACCTGGGGGTCCTGTTGCTCCTGGGGGTCCCTGATAGAAATTAATTTACTAGGTGAACAAGCTGGAAGCGTAGAAAAACGTTTGGGTACAGAACGCTCACGAATCAGTGAAATTCTAACACTGGATACCTGCAACGCAGGACTTTTCTTCGAATATGGCATATTCCCAAACTTGCTCTCCAATAACCCTAAGTTTTATTTGACCTTTAACATGTTAATATGGGGCGAAATAAATGACAAATAATTGTCAGATCTTTGAAAGAAAAGACTGTAATCTAGAATATTTTCCTTCAGAAACTGCGATAAATGTCTTGGGATTTGTTTTCATGTTCAAGATTTAAAGATTTTAAACGATGACGTTACAGAGAAAGGATGTTTTTCTTTTCCCAGAATATGACTGTGACAATTTGTTTTACCATTTGCTGAGGTCTTTGTGCCAATGTGGTTTTTGAGAATGTTTGTAAAATTAGCCATGGACGCAATAACGATATGAAGAGTAATTTTACTCTGTTCTGTAAATGTTTTTGAAATGAGATGCATACATTCAAAATGCACAATGCAGAAGGCTTTGGATTTAGTATATGATTATGATAAAGGGGTAGTAAACATTTTTGTTTCCATTTGGGTCAAGGATCTTTTTTGAACATCATGATTTAAAATAAAAGTATATTACAACAATCAAATGTTGCTAAACCAAGATAATAAATTGTTACTTTTTGATCACTTATAGGAAGCTTATTTTATTGTTATGTTGAATGGGCATTAGCTGCCAAATATACGTTGTCCGATTGTTTCCAAAATTACTAGAATAACTTTAGAGTACATAAAATCACCACAACCATACATTTTGCAATGTTGTACTTTTGACATTAGAATTTCATTTGTTTGTATAGAAACAAGGGTACCTGTAAAGTGAGAAACGAGATCGAAAGGAAACGAAACCTACCGAAACGAAACCGATTGTATATTAACTACAAGAGACCTATGGGCCACATCGTTCACCTGAGTCACCTTGGCCCATATCTGAAGACTTTCCATATATATTTGCATGTAAAACCTTAGTCCCTATTATGGCCCAAATTACACTTTGCAAACTTGAATCTACACTATGTCAGAAAGCTTTCATGTAAATGTCAACTTCTTTGGGCCAATGGTTCTTGAGAAGAAGATTTTTAAAGCTTTTTCCTATATTTGTATGTAAAACTTTGATCCCCCCACTTGTGGTCCCATCCTACCCCCAGGGGGCCATGATTTGAACAAACTTGAATCTGCACGATGTCAGAAAGTTTTCTTGTAAATATCAGCTTTTCTGACTCAGTGGTTATTGAGAAAAAGATTTTAACTATATATTTGTATGTAAAACTTTGATCCCCCTTTGTGGCCCCATCCTATCCCCGGGGGCATGATTTGAACAAACTTGAATCTGCACTCTGTCAGAAAGTTTTCATGTAAAAATCAGCTTTTCTGGCTCAGTGGTTCTTGAGAAGAAGATTTTTAAAGATTTTTCCTATATATTTGTATGTAAAACTTTGATCCCCTATTGTGGCCCCATCCAACCCCCGGAGCCCATGATTTGAACAAACTTGAATTTGCATTATGTCAGGAAGCTTTCAAGTAAATCTCAGCTTTTCTGGCTTAGTGGTTCTTGAGAAGAAGATTTTAAAAGTTTTTCCCTATATATTTGTATGTAAAACTTTGATCCCCCCCTTGTGGCCTTGTCCTACCCCCCGGGGCCATGATTTGAACAAACTTAAATCTGCACTATGTCAGAAAGTTTTCTTATAAATATCAGCTTTTCTGACTCAGTGGTTATTGAGAAAAAGATTTTAACTATATATTTGTATGTAAAACTTTGATCCCCCCTTGTGTCCCCATCCTACCCCCGGGGGCCATGATTTGAACAAACTTGAATCTGCACTATGTCAGAAAGTTTTCATGTAAAAATCAGCTTTTCTGGCTCAGTAGATTTTTCCTATATATTTGTATGTAAAACTTTGATCCTCTATTGTGGCCCCATCCAACCCCCGGAGCCCATGATTTGAACAAACGTGAATCTGCATTATGTCAGGAAGCTTTCATGTAAATCTCAGCTTTTCTGGCTTAGTGGTTCTTGAGACGAAGATTTTTAAAGTTTTTCCCTATATATTTGTATGTAAAACTTTGATCCCCCCTTGTGGCCCCATCCTATCCCCGGGGGGCATGATTTGAACAAACTTGAATCTGCACTATGTCAGAAAGTTTTCATGTTAAAATCAGCTTTTCTGGCTCAGTGGTTCTTGAGAAGAAGATTTTTAAAGATTTTTCCTATATATTTGTATGTAAAACTTTGATTCCCTATTGTGGCCCCATCCAACCCCCGGAGCCAATGATTTGAACAAACTTGAATCTGCATTATGTCAGGAAGCTTTCATGTAAATCTCAGCTTTTCTGGCTTAGTGGTTCTTGAGACGAAGATTTTTAAAGTTTTTTCCTATATATTTGTGTGCAAAACTTTGATCCCCCCTTGGGGCCCCATCCTATCCCCGGGGGCTATGATTTGAACAAACTTGAATCTGCACTCTGTCAGAAAGTTTTCATGTAAAAATCAGCTTTTCTGACTCAGTGGTTCTTGAGAAGAAGATTTTTAAAAAATTTCCTATATATTTGTATGTAAAACTTTGATCCCCTACTGTGGCCCCATCCAACCCCAGGGGCCCATTATTTGAACAAACTTGAATCTGCATTATGTCAGGAAGCTTTCATGTAAATCTCAGCTTTTCTGGCTTAGTGGTTTTTGAGAAGAAATTTTTTAAAGTTTTCCCCTATATATTTGTATGTAAAATTTTGATCCCCCCTTGTGGCCCCATCCTACCACCGGGGGCCATGATTTGAATAAACTTGAATCTGCAATATGTCAGGAAGCTTTCAGGTAAATTTCAGCTCTTCTGGCCCAGTGGTTCTTGAGAAGAAGATTTTTAAATGACCCCACCCTATTTTTGCATTTTTGTGATTATCTCCCCTTGAAGGGGACATGGGCCTTCATTTGAACGATGCTTTTGGCCATGTTTGGTTGAAATTGGCCCAGTGGTTCTGGAGAAGAAGTCGAAAATGTGAAAAGTTTAACAGACAGACGGACAGACAGACGGACAGACGACGGACAAAAAGCGATCAGAAAAGCTCACTTGAACCTTCGGTTCAGGTGAGCTAATAATAATTAAAAATGGTATCTCAGGATTCTGTAAAAGTTACCATATATACATAAAATTCGCCTTCGCTTTGATGTAGGCTTTCGGGTTGACTGATACAAAATTTAAAAGTTAGAAGGGAGGAGGTGAGGTGCACAAAGTACATGTACATACATGTATCCGAAGTTGATTAAATTATAAATATCATGTGCAATTGGTTTCAGATCCAGAAATGTCAGAACGGAGGGTTACGGTCTCACAGGTCAGAGGGAAGGGGAAACACACTAAACGAGGGGTGGGGTTGCCGGTGTTGGATCCGCCTTTGGGTATAAATACATGTTTCAGCATATTTGCTCTACAGACAAATATATATATACATGTGGATATTGTGTATTTGTACGTAGTATATCAAACGGTGGATTCTGAGTGTCTTCCCGTTCTCTTTGTAATTTCTGCTTCCCTTGTTCATAAGCCTTTTGATTTTACAAACTGTTGACCTCCTGAAATTATTGCATCAAATATTTTCGATTTTCCGTCCCGTTTTCAACTCCCCGTTTTAGCAACACCCCAAATATATAGAGTTATCTTTAGACTTACTGCATATCAATAATGATTTTGCACTCATATAATATGATATACTATATAATTTTTTCCACTATTGAAAGTACTGCACCTCAGCAGTTAGAGATAAAATAAAAGGTTAAACGTCTTCTTTCTTTCCACTTTCTCAGACACCAGCTTCTTCAAAGAATGTTTGATGCTAACCGATGGACCGCTTAAAAATGTATCAATCAACTCGAAAGACCACAACTACAGGGAAGATAATTTTATTTATATGTGGTAACTTTCACAGGGACCCGAAATAACATCTTTTATTATCATGATTACACAGTTCGATTCTATAATCTGTTTCATTTCGGTAGGTTTCATTTCGATTCGTTTCGCATTTTACAGGTACCCATAGAAACAAAAGTAAAAACATTATTGTATGGAAGTAACTGATTCATTGCGGAGAAATCTTTACATAATTTTCATTAAATTTGATTAAAAGTCGCCTTTTTTACTCTCAGATCTATTTTTCTTCAAGTTTAATGCAATTCAGTATTTTTGATAAAAGTTCAGAATTTAAAAGTGTTTACGTCGTAGTTGACAAGTAATATCTGCACATTTTGACGAATATGTACATTGAAGGTATAACAAAGGTCTTTCCAAGATAGTAACCGGTTTAATATACTACATGTATGTCAGGAATTAAAAGAAAATAAACGAATTTCATTTTAAAAAACACACCCAATAACAACAAAAACCTGCTTCACGATTAATGCTAAAAAATTTAATGGTTAATCAAAGCAAGGTAGTTTATATACGGTAGAGATAAATATAGGTACCGAAATTGACTATATATTGATTTTTGTTTAATTTTAAACATGACATCGGAAAATGGAATTTTGCACAAAGACATCTAGCAAAAGTTAACCACATCTTACTTTTCTAGTTGAAGTGATTCTCCAATTTGAAATTTCCTGGCATATACCTCACTAAAACCTAAGTAAAATCATTGAAATTTCCTGGCATATACCTCACTAAAACCCCAGTAAAATCAATTTAAACTATACTAAAATTCAACACGATAAAACATTGATGGTTTTGTACTATACAATTCACAGCTTTCAAGGTGAAAGTGTCCATCAAAGGTGCTATATAGGATATATATAGGATTCATAATCTTAGTACCCCAGATGCAAACTCTCAAGTCTTTATTCCTGATTGAGCAAGGTGACTCGGGTGAGAAGTACGGATCAGTCATCGTACTAGTGTCAAGCATCAGAGGAAATGTTCGTTAAACGCAAGTGTAAGAGACATCTTAAATCCTATTTGAAGATCTGCTCTAGCTCCTAAGTGATTAAACCAAAAAACCTTAAGCTATACTGAACTTCAACAGTAATTAGATTAACTATATTTTCGCGTTTCTTGAAACAAAGATTTTTTAAAACAAGAACATAATATGCTACCCCAGCCATTGAAAATACCGAAAAGGGTCAACTTTGAATTTATAATATTTATAACGATAGTGGTTCTCAAATTATTCTCACATTATTGAGGAGACAATATTTTCTTATAACGTCCCTCGTAGTTCGACCCTGACCTTTTCCCCTCAAAATCAATAGGGGTAATCTACATCTTAGGGAGTATCAGTACACTACTTTTGTTGTTTATCAGGCAGTAGAGCTCTCAAGATATTGGGCGAACAATATATTCGAAGTAGTTTGATCCCTAACCTTTGACCTTATGAACTCGAAATCAAAACGGGTTTTGTACTTGTTCGGAGCTACTAGTAAAATAAGTTTGATGTTTCTTACATAGTACGTTTCAAGATATTGAGCGTAAAACGCTTGATCTGATCAATATGCTCCCTCTTTTTCAAAGGGGTACTTAAAGTGTTCCTACATACGATATAGTCATATGGAAAACATTAAACCCATATCGTAAACAAGCTTGAATATACACTGCATGGGGATACATGGGTATCAAATTGATAAAATCCATCCTTATTCTTATGATTTGTAATACCCCTTATGTTCCTTGGTAAAGTTTTAAATCCTGAATTTGGTCCCAACCTAAGTCCGCTGGGGGTCATGATTTGAACGAACTTGAATCGACACTACAATAGAACGCTTGCATAGTTCATGATTAATATTGTACCCTTCCTGTTCCCGAGAAGATTTGATCCCCCAACCTTCCCTCTCTCCTAGGTACTAAATGTTTAAATGTTAAATATCTTTTGTGGTCCCGGAAGTCATGAGTGATTCATAACAAACCAAAATCGACACAGTGACTATATATCAATTCCAAATCAATCTGATACTGTACATCATTCCCCTGTCGCTATTGAGAAGAATTTGTTCCGTCCCTATCGTGTCCCATTCTGTCCATAGGTCATGGTGCGAACAAACTTGAATCTACACTGTGAGGGGATTCTATCATATGACTTTCACATAACAGTGATTTTACAGAAGACTATCTTTTCTATTCACAATTTTGAGCCCTTTTTGCCCCTGGGTCCTGGTGGGGCATGATTTCATGCCCTCTGGGGTGGGGGGCATGATTTTATTTACCTGAATGACACAATGTAACCTCGTGGTTCTTTAAAAAATTATTTCCATCTATTTATATATAAAACTTTCAACAACTATCACAGCCAACTTCTGGATCATTCTGGGTTATGGGTTGAATTTTCTTTACAAATAAGAGAAGTTTCATGTAAAATATGGCTCTTTTCGTTCATCAGATCTTGGCAAGAAGATTGTTTAAGTATATCATCATATTTTCACTATTCCCCAATTAGCTATGTTTGGAAATGAAAGGATTGGAATAATATGTACCCAAAAAGTCCAAACCTTTATTATGATAATGACAGACGACAGACAACTTTCCATTAGAAAAGCTAAAAATATGGAAACTTGAATCTTAATACAAACAATTTCTGAAAGTTTGATGCAGTTCACATAATTATGAAATGTAACTGAATATTGGAGAAAAATATTTTAGAAAAGAAGATACCTTACTTTGATTCACTGAAAGATGTCTCGTAAAAAAAACTTACGGGGAACCCTCTAGTCCCTTGGTTTCCAGGGGGTCCACGGTCTCCAACGATTCCCTGAAAATTAGAAATGACTAATGATAGTTATAGTTATATTACATAATTATCCGAAGTTTAAAATCTGGATGTCCTCCGTCATCGGTGTATTTCACTAGAACAGTATCAACATTGCACTTGGTGATTCCTGATTTCTTCTACAGTATGTTTTAGCCCAGTTTCCAACAATCTGCAACATGTCAGTGTCGTATGCTATACGTGAAAAATGTTCTTGATATCGTGAAAAGAAACAAACATTTGCCAAAACATCTGTATCTTTAGACTAAAGAGACCGTAACCTGAGTTGAATGGTACTGTCAGTTCTTTTGGGAGTATATCTTTAATGATGATTTTATCATATTTCCCCCCTTTAATTTCTATATTGAAAGAGGGGGGTTATAAAACAAATGGAAAAAAATGTCATAGTGCTTATTTTCGAGCTTCAGTGTCTTAATCTTTATCATTTTGCACTAAAAAATTTAAGTCTTATATTCTGATACTGGATTGCATATGCAAATCTAATGAAAAGAAAAACGCTACAGTTTTGCAAATCATATGCATCGATCATTAAGTACTGTAGTTTCAGAGGGGAGAATTTGTCTAGAAGAACCATATTTGTACAACTAACGCTGAACTTTTAACTCCAACAACCAAAAGTCACATGGTTATCAATTTGAGTTGTTAGAAACAATACTTTAAAGTAGGGGTCTAGTAGCGTGACGTCATTTCCGGATCGAACTCTGGTATTGGTTCACGTACTATTATTATCAAACGTATTTTTACATTTACCTGGATGTTTTTTAATTTAGAAAATGAATACAATAACACTCAATCACTTATATTTGAGTAGACTATGGCTCCAATCGTCTTTCCATTTTTTGTCATCTAATTCACACAAAACCAGAGGTACATATTTGTTTAATTGATATACAGGGGTATTACATGTTAAAATTATCTGTAAATTAAAAAAAAATTCATGATATGCGATAATGCACTTGTGGAATTAAATAAAACAATTCTGCACTTGTTATATATTTGTTATCTTGTTATATATTTGTTATCTTCTATTATGTGAAAATCATCTTCAAAATGGCTATTTTGGCCAAAAAATGTAAATATAAATTGAGATGCTGTGAAAATATTATGCTGAGAAAGGGCAGATTTTTTAAATGTATTTTAACAAGCATTCATACATGAACATAATATGTGAGTTTGAATGAAAAATCACAAGTCAAATTTTTTAAATATTCATATTAGTGGTGATGAAGTGCCGTATTTTTGACTGCCGAGGGCCTGTATTGAATTCAATTTTGTACCACCATTATTAAAAAACATGAAACTGTGTTAAAATTTCACTTTTAATTATTTAGTTAAACATATTTATTTCATATTTGAGGGAAAAAATTGCAGCATCATACCTCAAACAAAATTTTATGGACATATTCTAGGACTTCTTCAATGAATTCTGATATTGCCGTTTGACAAATAGGGGTACACGTAATAAAAATACCATAATTTACTCATTATACTGACAACCCCCCATTTTTTTGTTTTTATCATACCCTCAAATGAACAATCTAAGTATTTAAACTCAAATTTTTGAGAAATCACATGTAGGTCCAGGACTAGGGACCTACCTTAAAAATATGAACAAGTGTCTCCCAACTCTTTAGAAAAGACGCCTTTAGATCTAATCTTTTCCTTGGGCACCGAACAAGACATTCTCACATTGACGAAGATACGCTGTTGAGGGTGATTGTTCTCTGAATGATTGTTGTATGGTGGTAGTTTGTTATTGTTCTCTGAATGATTGTTGTATGGTGGTAGTTTGTTATTGTTCTCTGAATGATTGTTATATGGTGGTAGTTTGTTATTGTTCTCTGAATCCTTGTCGTATGGTGGTAGTTTGTTATTGTTCTCTGAATGCTTGTTATATTGTGGTAGTTTGTTATTGTTCTCTGAATGATTATTGTATGGTGGTAGTTTGTTATTGTTCTCTGAATGCTTGTTATATGGTGGTAGTTTGTTATTGTTCTCTGAATGATTGTTGTATGGTGGTAGTTTGTTATTGTTCTCTGAATGCTTGTTATATGGTGGTAGTTTGTTATTGTTCTCTGAATGATTGCTGTATGGTGGTAGTTTGTTATTGTTCTCTGAATGATTGTTGTATGGTGGTAGTTTGTTATTGTTCTTTGAATGCTTGTTATCTGGTGGTAGTTTGTTATTGTTCTCTGAATGCTTGTTATATGGTGGTAGTTTGTTATTGTTCTCTGAATGATTGTTATATGGTGGTAGTTTGTTATTGTTCTCTGAATGATTGTTGTATGGTGGTAGTTTGTTATTGTTCTCTGAATGCTTGTTATATGGTGGTAGTTTGTTATTGTTCTCTGAATGATTGTTGTATGGTGGTAGTTTGTTATTGTTCTCTGAATGATTGTTGTATGGTGGTAGTTTGTTATTGTTCTCTGAATGCTTGTTATATGGTGGTAGTTTGTTATTGTTCTCTGAATGATTGTTGTATGGTGGTTGTTTGTTATTGTTCTCTGAATGCTTCTTATATGGTGGTAGTTTGTTATTGTTCTCTGAATGCTGGTTATATTGTGGTAGTTTGTTATTGTTCTCTGAATGATTGTTGTATGGTGGTAGTTTATTATCGTTCTCTGAATGATTGTCGTATGGTAGTAGTTTGTTATTGTTCTCTGAATGCTTGTTATATGGTGGTAGTTTGTTATTGTTCTCTGAATGCTCGTTGTATGGTGGTAGTTTGTTATTGTTCTCTGAATGATTGTTGTATGGTGGTAGTTTATTATTGTTACCTGAATGCTTGTTATATGGTGGTAGTTTGTTATTGTTCTCTGAATGCTTGTTATATGGTGGTAGTTTGTTATTGTTTCCTAAATAATGTTTTATATCTGCTGATTTTCCCCAGTTTGAACTACATGTAGTCAGTAGTACTGTTTTGGGTAACTTATTTATAAGGGAAATCAGGACCGATGTGTCGATATTGGTGCAAGGATATGATAATGTTTTATTATTTGTTTCCTTTAAAGGGACTGTTTCACGTTTTTAGAAAGAATTATTTTTCTTTTTTTATGTTAAAAATTAAAAATATAACTCATTTGATATCGACAACCAAAATTTGGACCGTTTGAATGCAAGGATAAGAGCAATATTTTAGCTTTGGTTCTGTGTTATGTAAACAAAGACTCGAGTCTTTTTATGTAAACAAACAAACCAGTGAAACGTTAATTTTGTAATTTAAAGCATCTTCATTTTGTACTTTCGCAAATTTAACTTTTAAATGGCACATTTTACCTAAAGCATACTTGTGATGTGATATATATAATAAATCATCAATATCAATTTATTTTGAAAACTTCGTAAAGAATAACACACCTGTTTTCAAACCAAATGATAAACTTTCTATAATGAGCTTCTGTCATGATGACCTTAATTTTTATGAAACATTCTTAACATATTAGACTGTAAATTTTAATCATTTAAAGTGAAAAACAAAATTTGGGGGGAAATCGTGAATCAATCCCTTTAATAAATGACATTTTTCACTCTTATACAGTGTTGTTGTGTTTTGGTCTATTTTAAGAAAAAACAAGCTTCGGTGAGCTGTTCTCTGTAAGGATAACACTATGAGACATAAAATACCATGGGGAACAGCGATAGACACAGGATTTGTACGAGCGCAATAGAGCATTGGAACATTTTGAAATGCTGGAGGTTTCGACACTGAAAACCAAATTGACTTTATGTCCAGTGCGCTTGACGTTTTACCTTTTCACCTAAAATTTAATAGGGAACATTTTCGTCCCATGGAAAGTCCATATGTATGATATGATGACTTTAGGTGGAAGGGATAACGCTTTAGACCCCGGTAACCATATTGCTACTTCGATGTCCAGTGCGATTAACCTTTTGATCCCAAATTCGATAGGGAATATTTTCGTCCCATGGATAGTCCATGTGTATGATATGGTGACTATAGGTGGAAAGGATAACGCTTTAGAGTCTGGAAACCATTGTGTCTACAGACAAACGGACGGACAGAAGGACAGCCCGATTCCCGTATATCCTCCACAACTTTGTTGCGGGGGTATAATTAAACAAGAGGCCCATGGGCCACATCGCTCACCTGAGTCACCTTGGCCCATATCTGAAGACTTTCCATATATATTTGCATGTAAAACCTTAGTCCCTATTATGGCCCAGACTACCCTTTGCAAACTTGAATCTACACTATGTCAGAAAGCTTTCATGTAAATGTCAACTTCTTTGGCCCAATGGTTCTTGAGAAGAAGATTTTTAAAGCTTTTTCCTATATTTGTATGTAAAACTTTGAACCCCCCCCCCACTTGTGGCCCCATCCTACCCTCCGGGGGCCATGATTTGAACAAACTTGAATCTGCACTATGTCAGAAAGTTTTCTTGTAAATATCAGCTTTTCTGACTCAGTGGTTATTGAGAAAAAGATTTTAACTATATATTTGTATGTAAAACTTTGATCCCCTATTATGGCCCCATCCTACCCCCGGGGACCATGATTTGAACAAACTTGAATCTGCACTATGTCAGAAAGTTTTCATGTAAAAATCAGCTTTTCTGGCTCAGTGGTTCTTGAGAAGAAGAATTTTCCTATACATTTGTATGTAAAACTTTGATTCCCTATTGTGGCCCCATCCTACCCCCGGAGCCCATGATTTGAACAAACGTGAATCTGCATTATGTCAGGAAGCTTTCATGTAAATCTCAGCTGTTCTGACTCAGTGGTTATTGAGAAAAAGATTTTAACTATATATTTGTATGTAAAACTTTGATCCTCCTTGTGGCCCCATCCTACCCCCGGGGGCCATGACTTGAACAAACTTGAATCTGCACTATGTCAGAAAGTTTTCATGTAAAAATCAGCTTTTCTGGCTCAGTGGTTCTTGAGAAGGAGATTTTTCCTATATATTTGTATGTAAAACTTTGATCCCCTATTATGGCCCCATCCAACCCACGGAGCCCATGATTTGAACAAACTTGAATTTGCATTATGTCAGGAAGTTTTCATGTAAATATCACCTTTTCTGGCTCAGTGGTTCTTGAGAAGAAGATTTTTAAAGTTTTTCCCTATATATTTGTATGTAAAACTTTGATCCCCCCTTGTGGCCCCATCCTACCACCAGGGGCCATGATTTGGACAAACTTGAATCTGCAATATGTCAGGAAGCTTTCAGGTAAATTTCAGCTTTTCTGGCCCAGTGGTTCTTGAGAAGAAGATTTTTAAATGACCCCACCCTATTTTTCCATTTTTGTGATTATCTCCTCTTTGAAAGGGACATGGCCCTTCATTTGAACAAACTTGAAAGCCCTTCACCCAAGGATGCTTTTGGCCAAGTTTGGTTGAAATTGGCCCAGTGGTTCTGGAGGAGAAGTCGAAAATGTGAAATGTTTACAGACAGACGAACAGACAGACAGACGGACGCCGGACAAAATGTGATCAGAATAGCTCACTTGAACCTTCGGTTCAGGTGAGCTAAAAATGAAGCACTTAGGTCATACCATCTTCACAAATCAAGGGTTATTGATTCGTTATCTCGCAATAACCTTTGACATCAGTCGCTATATAAAAGTTGGGCTCATTAGACCATTACGCAATCCACTATAAATAAAACATCTTATGAAATCACTGCGTGCTGTTATGCAATCTCTACCCAGAGTTATCGTTCCCGCTACGCTCCACTAATACCTCTGTCAACGTCTAAAAAGTTATATCAAAATGTACAAAAACTAACTTAGCATATCGAACTATAATGATAATATCTGAGCAAATCAAACACTTCTCTGAATTTTTTAAAATCAGAAGATGGTAAATATGAGACAACTGAGCGAATTAGAAGGTTTATATAAATATTCATTCATTCAATAATACTAGTATAATCATGGAATTCGTTGTTTTTGTGAACCTACTTTAAGATTCAAAGCATAAAACTTAAACTTATAAAATTATTATTCATCATGCTATAGGTATAGGTAAGTTTTGCCAAGAATCTTGACATTTAGACGTTGACAGAGGTGTTGTAGCGCAGCGTAATACGCCCTCTGGTGAGAGATTGGCTGTTATGGTGCACATGGATACAAATGACGCGATATCATACTGCTGTATTGATAACACGAACAATTGTAATATTTACAACACTGATTACGTTTATTGATTAGTAGATCAAGTTTGGAAACCTTTTTGCTTAAACGATTGAAATAGCCAAAATTGTAGGTATCAGTACACATGTTTTTATTTGAATCTCTCGCTTCGCGTTGCACTCTTTTGTAGAAACAATCAGAACGAGCCCAACTTTTTGATAGTCACTGATGTCAAGGGTTAGTGCGAGGTAACGAATCAATAACCCTTGACTTGTGAAGATGATGTCATACAGTATTTTTGTTTTAAAGCCACTTTTAGGTTAACGATCGATTGATTGATTGATTGATTGATGGTGTTTTTCGTCACACTCAACAATTTTTCAGTTATTTGGTAGCGCCCAGTTTGTATTGGTGGAAGAGATTTGTTCAATGAATCTCAACAAATGTCATAATGAAAAAGCTCTACGTTTGAAACAACAATTTCAAGATTAGAATGAGATACCTATACTATACATAGTGGTTTTGCATGATACGTGTATGATTTATGGCCCGAATTTTGCAATATATCAAAGTTTCAAATTTGCAACAGCCTGAGATATGTTAACATGAGCAGAAAACGATGCAGGTCTTGGAAATATGTGATACATTCAAGTTCGCAATACGTAACATTCTCACTGACCCGCAGATATTACAACTTTTAAGCAAACAACCCCCCGAGATCATTTATGCGCCAGTTATTGAAATTTAAACCTAAAAACTCCTTTGATATCTTGAATTTATATGCACAATAAGTTACTATTGAATGTACTACATCAGGTACATGTAGGTGTTCGAATTGGTAAATATTTGTTTAAGGATTACATTTATTACAAGTAAGGACAGACATTAGAATTTAGGGGTGTTATTTAGAAAGAAACAACAAACATTAGAATTTAGAAGTGTTATTTAGAAAGAAACAACTGACATTAGAATTTTGGGGTGTTATTTAAGAAAGAAACGACATACATTAGAATTTTGGGGTGTTATTTAAGGAAGAAACGACCAACATTAGAATTTAGGAGTGTTATTTAAGGACAAAACGACATACATTAGAATTTAGGGTGTTATTTAAGAAAGAAACGACAAACATTAGAATTTAGGGGTGTTATTTAGGGACAAAACGACAAACATTAGAATTTAGGGGTGTTATTTAAGGACAAAACGACAAACATTAGAATTTAGGGGTGTTATTTAAGGAAGAAACGACAAGCATTAGAATTTAGGGGTGTTATTTAAGGAAGAAACAACAAACATTAAAATTTAGGGGTGTTGTTTAGAACGAAACGACAAACATTATAATTTAGGGGTGTTATTTAAGGAAGAAACGACAAACATTAGATTTTAGGGGTGTTATTTAGAAAGAAACGACAAACAATAGAATTTAGGGGTGTTGTTTAGAAAGAAACAACAAACATTAGAATTTTGGGGTGTTATTTAAGGAAGAAACGACAGACATTAGAATTTTGGGGTGTTATGTAGAAAGAAACAAACATTAGAATTTTGGGTTGTTATTTAGAAAGAAACGACAGACATTAGATCTTAGTGGTGTTATTTAGAAAGAAACAACAAAGATTAGAATTTTGGAGTGTTATTTAGAAAGAAACGACAGACATTAGAATTTAGGGGGCTTATTTAAGGAAGAAACAACAAACATTAGAATTTAGGGGTATTTTTTTTTTTTTTTATAATTTATTTGTTTTTTGACACATACAATATAATCACACAGACAAATAAACAAACGGACAATCAATCATACATACATTTCATTCTTTCCTGTGGTCACTTGCTGTACAGTATTGAAGCATAACAAAAAAACATGTAAAAATTAAAAAAGAAATTATTCAAAAATATCTTCCCATCTCTTCCACATTTTATCAAAGCTGTGCATTCTATGTTTTTGAATTGCAGCATATTTTTCCACATGATATTTTAACTTTAAGTGACATAATAATCCAACAAGGTTTGGTTCCTTATCCTGCATTAAACAGGTAAAGATGTATTGTTTAACATATAAAATTATAAAATTCATAACTTTGTTATTAAAAGTTAGTGGATTTTCACCTAATATAATATTGGACACATTAAAACCTACTCTTTCTGAAGTTTTTCTATATATATGAAGACTCAACTCACTCCACAATGTTTGGGTTTTATCACATGAAGCAAAAATATGTGTCATCGTCTCCACATTACTTGTACAAAATCTACAGCAGTCATTTGTTTTAACATTAATTTTTTCAAATAATATCCAACAGGAAGGATTCTATGTAAAATTCTAAATTGTAGCCATTGAGCAGAAGAATCAGTTGTTGTTTTGAAACAAATTTTAAACACCCCTTGTATGGAAATATCACCCACTCCATATGGAGACAGTTCAGCTTTCCACTTGACCATAGAAGTTGGGATCGTATCGTTTTCGTTCAAAATATTGTAAATGATTTTGGAACATTTTTCATGCATCAAAACATGTTCAAAAAATACAGGCATACAGGGATTAGTAATTTTTTTGGCTAAATGTCTATCAATAGACAAACTTTTTAGGTATTTTGAAATTGCTGTGATAATGCTATTATATTGCATTACACAAACTTCATGGAGATTGTATAAGCATCGTAATTTTTCTAAGGCAAGGAAATTACAATCATTGTCAAAAAAATCTTGAACAACTTTAATCCCTTTATCATACCATGCTTTAATAAAAACAGGCTTTCTAGCTATTTTAATATTAGAATTGTACCACACTGGAATATTTTGAAAATTACTTTTTAGTTTTGGAGAATTTTGACTGATCTTCAAATAAGAAAGCCAAGAAGTAAAAACATCTTTCCAAAATGCATTATTTTCATTAAGTAAGCATTCTAAAATAAAGTTATCTCCAAAGTCATATAATTTCTTTAAGATATCACTTCCATACACAGCAAAGAAGATACTCATCCAAGGTTTATAACAATTAGACTTAGTAAGTCTCTTAATCCATGAACATTTCAGAGATGTAATAAAGTTGTTTATATCAACCATCTTTAAACCACCTGCTAGATAGTCTTGTGTTATCATAGACCTCTTGACTTTATCTATACTAGATTTCCACAAGAATTCAAAGATAATTTTGTACAAATATATAATTGTTTCCTTTTTAGGAGTAGGAAGTGATATGAACAAATGATTCAATTTTGGGATAAGTAAGGTTTTAATGACAGTGACCCGACCAATAGGAGTAAGAATTCTTCTTTTCCACTGTTCAAT
The DNA here is from genome assembly GCF_947568905.1 of Ostrea edulis. NCBI lineage: Eukaryota > Metazoa > Mollusca > Bivalvia > Ostreida > Ostreidae > Ostrea > Ostrea edulis. The sequence goes on along the minus strand of NC_079169.1, from coordinate 39,905,748 downwards.
AAGAGCGACAATTTTCGGGATTTGAAGTCCAAAATTTATGTCTTCAATTTCTTTAAGATCAACAGAAAAATTAATACCAAGTAAATTAAAAGTTGTTGATCCCCAGTCCAATTTCCATCTTGTATGATGAAAGACTTGATCTGAAATTTTTTTTTAACCAATCCATATAATCTTCGTTTTAGAAGTATTAATCCTTAAACCAGAAAAACTGGGAAAAAAATTCAATAGTATCCAAAGCTGCAAAAAGCGATTCAGCTGAACCATCAAGGGCTAGTGAAGTATCATCTGCATATTGTGATATTTTATGTTCTTTATTTTGTATACATATGCCATTTATATTTTTGTTTTGTTTAATTAATATTGGAAGAATTTCAGCACATATGATGAATAAATATGGTGCAATAGGATCACCTTGTCTACATCCTCTTTGTATGTCAAACTGTTTAGACAGGAATCCACTCTGTAAAATCGAGGCTCTGAAATTTGTGTTCAAAATCTTTATCCACTGAATAAAGCATTCCCCAAAACCAAAATATTTTAAAACTTTATAAATGAAAGACCATGACATTGAATCAAAAGCCTTTTCAAAATCAATGAATACTAAAAGACCTGGAATATTGTTTCTCTCAGTATATGACATAATATCATAAATAAATCGAGTATTCTCTCCAATATATCTCCCTTTTAGAAAACCAGATTGTGTATCTGATATTATATAATCCAAAACGTGTTTGATTCTGAAGCTAAGACAGCCCGATATGATTTTGTATAGTACATTTAAAAGCGTAATTGGTCGCCAGTTTTTTAGAAGCTGTCTTGGTTTATCTCCTTTGGGTAAGCATGAAATAATTCCTAATCTTTGTGAAATAGGAAGTTCCCTCTTATGAAATATACAATTAATGGCTCTTACAACATAGTATTTAATATCATTCCAAAAAAATTTGAAAAATTCTGTCGTGTAACCATCACTACCAGGAGATTTGTTGTTTTTCATGTTTTTTAGCACATTAAGAACCTCTCCCTCTACAATATCGACCTCTAGTTTATTGGCTGTATGCACATCTAACTTAGGAGAATTATAATCAGAAATGATGTTCTCTAGATCAACATTAATCAAGTTTGAATCATTATTGTTATATAAAGTTTCATAATATATCTTAACATTATCCAATATCTCTGATTGATCATATATTATTCCGATATCCTCCAAATTAATTTTTTTTAATAGTTTTGTTCAAGTAATTCCTAGATTCCAAATTACAAAAATATTTTGAAGGTTTTTCTCCTTCTTCTATCCAACGAGCACGAGACCTTATCGATAAATATGACCTTGCAATCTTTCTTTTCTAATACATTCAAGGGCTGCTCTCTTCTCATCAAGAGTATTAATATCAATATTTGGTTCAGACTCCAAAACCTCAATTTCATCCAAAAGTTTTTTTTCTTTAGTATTTTTTTCCTTTTTCTTATAAGATGAGTATGATATACTAACTCCCCTGATCTCCATCATTAGAACCTCAAGAAATAAGCTTTCATCAATGCCATTTTTGCACTGAAAATTCATACTTCCTATATCATTCAAATATTGGTTACTTACAGATTGAATAGTTTCTTTAACCTTCATAACATAGTCCTTATCTGTTAACAAATTGTTATTAAATTTCCAAAGACCGCGTCCTCTAATAAAGGGATTAAATTTTAATTCAATAACAACAGCCGAATGATCGGATCTATATCCTGGCTTTATGGTACAATTTTCTACCAAATTTGACAAGCTGTCAGATATAAGAAAATAGTCAAGGCGACTTTGTTTTAAGGGATTTTTTTTTACGCCATGTGTAGACTTTTTTGTCTGGATTTAAAATCCTATAATAATCTAGGAGTTGTAAATCTTCCATAATTTCTAGAATTTTAGCACGGGCTTTTGGATTATTAATGCCACAGTAATTATGAGTATCCAAAGAGGGGTTTAATGTAAGATTGAAATCACCACATAAAATAAAATATTCATTGTCAAATTCCAAAAAAGTATTTCTGACATTTTCATAGAATTGAGGGTTATCAGTGTTAGGACCATATATGTTTATAAGAGTTACTTTATTCTCTTCAATAGTCATGTCAAGAGCAAGTAAATTACCTTCGCAATCCCTTTTTTCACCATGAATTTTAAACTCGAAGTTATTATTGAATAAGATGCACACCCCCCTTGAGTTTGACATATAAGAATTAAATACACATTTGTATCCCCACTGGGATTCAATATATGGCTCGCACTCAGAAGTAAAATGTGTATCTTGCAGACATATGATAGAATAACGTTTTTGTTTTAAGTAGTTAAGAACATCTGCACGCTTAGTTGGTGTTGCCAGCCCTTGATAGTTCACTGTGGCTATTGAAATATTTTCAGACAATGGCATCCAAGAAATATTGCAAAACAACAAAAAATACAAACACTTTCAGCAAGTAACCCTTGAAAACAGAAACAAAAAGAGAACACAGGAAGGCCACATTCACACATACATGCATACCACAGAAAAAAAACAAAAAACAACAAATGACAAAAATACAATGTACGTCCTGTAACCAAATTGATGTAAATACAGTGTTTTAAAGAACATCGAATTTAGGGGTATTATTTAAGGAAGAAACGACAAACATTAGAATTAAGGGGTGTTGTTTAGAAAGAAACGACAGACATTAGAATTTTGGGGTGTTATTTAGAAAGAAACGACAGACATTAAAATTTAGGGGTGTTATTTAGAAAGAAACGACAGACATTAGAATTTAGGGGTGTTATTTAAGGAAGAAACAACAAACATTAGAATTTAGGGGTATTATTTAAGGAAGAAACGACAAACATTAGAATTAAGGGGTGTTATTTAGAAAGAAACGACAGACATTAGAATTTTGGAGTGTTATTTAAGAAAGAAATGACAGACATTGGAATTTAGGGGTGTTATTTAGAAAGAAACAGCAAACATTAGGATTTAGGTGTTATTTAAGGAAGAAACAACAAACATTAGAATTTTGGGGTGTTATTTAAGGAAAAAACGACAAACATTAGAATTTAGGGGTTTTATTTAGAAAGAAACGACAGACATTAAAATTCAGGGGTGTTATTTAAGGAAGAAACGACAGACATTAGAATTTAGGAGTGTTATTTAGACAGAAACGACAGACATTAGAATTTAGGGGTGTTATTTAGAAAAAAACAACAAACATTAGAATTCAGGGGTGTTATTTAAGGAAGAAACGACAAACATTTGAATTTAGGGGTGTTATTTAGAAAGGAACGACAGACATTAGAATTTAGGGGTGTTATTTAGAAAGAAACGACAGACATTAGAGTTTAGGGGTGTTATTTAAGGAAGAAACGACAAACATTAGAATTTTAGTTATTTAAGAAATACATGTACTTGTGGGTATGAACTGCGACGCTTAATGAGGCGTGTTATATACCCTTTTTTAATTTGACCTCGTATCTAATATTAGATCCAACACTTTGGGTGTCAAGTGATGCTGGATGTTGGTGCTTTATATATGGCACTTTTTGATTCATTGTGTAGACGTGTAAGCAAGCAATTCGTTATATTTCTGATGAAAGAAGAAATTGTGTGCGTGTATATTTGAGATAATTTGAAAAAGAAAATATACAGGGAGAAACACTAATAGCACACTCTGACTGAGTCAAGATATCTTGAAACTTGAGCATTTCATTAATGATTTATAAGATTTCATGTTTGAGAACTGTGGTATATCAGCAATTAGAATATATACTATTTTTTGTTATAAAACATTCCTAGAAAATTCAGAACCATTTCAAACAAATGAGGCATATTTGAGATATCTCTTAAAGGGGCATGAGTTGTGAAAGTGGTGGCAATCTTTTTTCTCAAAATCTCTTAATGACATAATGACATAGGAACATGCAAGGTGAAGATAACGAACAGTGATCAATCTCACAACTCCTATAAGCAATACAAAATAAATAGTTGGGCAAACACGGACCCCTGGACAGGTGGGATCAGGTGCCTTGGAGGAGTAAGCATCCCCTGTTGACCGGTCACACACCCGCCGTGAGCCCTATTTCCTGATCAGGTAAACGGAGGTATCCGCAGTCAAAATTAGTCAAAATTAGTGTGTCAAGAACGGCTTAACAATCGCTATGAAACACGTCAGACAGCATTTGACCTAATGATAGGTTGTATTGACGAACTAGATCGTTATAACGACCATAGAATTTGCGAAATGCTGACTTCAATCGAGACTCTTGAAACCCCTGTACCATCAACTTGTTTGTCAGTAGCTTATCTCGATTTAAAAACTGACTATACGCAGAACAAGCTCTTGCATATCGAATCAGTTGAGATATATAAACACCATATGCAGGTGATAATGGAATATTGCTACATAAATATGGAAAGTTGACGATAGAGAAGCTGAAATCATCCCGTTTGTCATACAGTTGAGTTGTCAGTTTGCTGTTAATGTCTATATTCAATAAAATATCAAAGTATGGAGCAGAAGTGGACGACTCTGTGGTGTCCTTTATTTCGAGCTCACAGGGATATATCAAATCGACATATGAATGAAAGTTATTATTGTTAATAGATAAAATGTCATCGATATATCGAAATGTCGAATTGAAGGCCACAGTGAGAGATTTGTTCTTCTCATGTAGAAGTTTTTTAATAAATTCTGCTTCATATGAATATAGAAACAGGTCAGATAACAAAGGAGCACAATTCGTGCCCATGGGAATTCCAGCAGACTGTTGGAAGACCTGATCACCAAATACCACGAAGATGTTGTCAATGAGGAACTCGAGCATATTTTCTATTTCAACTTCAGAGTACTTGCGCGTGGAATCAGAGTGGTGTTTAACAAAGTAAGTTTTATCATATATTAATGATTAAAAAGCATTTATTTTGTACAAAACGAAGAGAAACCTAGTACAACTACGTTCGATAACTGCTTTTGGTGTAAAGAAATATATAAGGAAGAATTCTTGTTTTCCAAGGCAATATTTATTTAAGCACCAAATTTACATCTTAATGGGACTTGTTTAGGGTTAAAAAGTGTTTGAAATCATTAAATACTGGTGTTATTACTGAATTATACAATATTCAGCAATTTTCATTGAATTAAATTTTTTGTGACAAAATGACAGCTAATGTTCCTTTAAGAACTTCACCAATTTGATATACCTGGTAATTCATCTTGAAATAATATGACAGAAAACAATTTAAAGATTAAAAATCCATATGAGAATATCTTAAGCACAAGATGAATGATTAATTTGAAATATCTTTTGAAAAACAGTATATAAATATTATATCCTTTTGTCCAATCTATACATACCGGTACACAATAAAACCCTACTTATTATCAGGTACATGTAATTATATCATGAAATTGAAAAAAAAGATCTTTATCTAGACCTGTAATAAGAAAAATAAAATCTATCTCTTCTAACTTTAATATTTATTCTTTTCTAATGACACAGCATACTAGAATTATATGGCTATTTCAAAATGGATAGGTTATATACTTAATGAAAAAGTGAAGATAATGAACAGTGATCAATCTCGTAACTTCTATGAGATATACAAATTTAGAGTTGGACAAACAAGGACCCCCGAATATACCAGATGTGGTACCAGGTGCCCAGGAGGAACAAACATCCCCTGTCGACCTGTCACACTTGCCATGAACCCTATATCTTGATCAGGTAAACGGAGTAATCCGCATCCAAAAAAGTGTGTAAAGAACGGCCTAACAATACGGAACTTTCGGGATATGCCGGACCGACCGATTATATTTGACGTTTATACACCACGGTCACGTAATAATAATCAATTGTAGGGCAAAATTGACATCGATACATATGATGTTTCGCTAATAGACGGTCCGTAAAGAGCTATGCGCAGTCCTACGATGACGATCCAAGTCATTATTGGTGCTTATTACCTGGGTGTAAATTAGATGGAAGGTAAAAGGCGCATTTAGACGCGTACCATTGGATGCAAGGCGTGAAGTTTTACCGATACCCTCAAGATATTCCCTAGATTTATTTCCCGCGTCGACTCGCATAATTTAATCAATTGTATTTCCTATGAAATGGTTGTAGTGATTCCTTTCTTTCAAAGATAGCATTTAAATGCAGGAAATTGATAGCAATTGAAATATTCCATGTTTGTTTACTTAGTTGTTATTGTAACCCGGAAGTGACATGCCCTACAATTACGTTCAACGCGCGATAAAAGTCAGAGTGGATCCGTATCTCGAAAGTCCCGTATGGTTAGAAATACGTCAGGCAACATTTGATCCATTGACAGGTTGTATAATATGCCATTCTCCATTTCACAAGGTGATCACTGAGAGAATTTTATTTTCCTACGAGAAAAACAGACGGGTCGCGCTTTAAAATGAGTGATTGCAAAATATACGGATCGATCTGGGCAAAATTGATCAACACCCTTCCCCTCCTATATCAGCCATTGCTCTAAGAAATAAATTCAGAGCCATTGATCTAAGTGGATAATTCAAAACTCAAAATATTGATAGTACTGATAGATGGTGGCGTGGGTTGGGAAACGCTTAGCTAAGGTGACTTTACAACAGTAACTGCCTGAATGAGCAATCATTAATGGTGATCCATTTTATGATAATAATTCAGCAATGGTAAAACAAGATAAACGAGTTCATAGGGGGTTTACTAAATCCAAAAGAAGAAACGTACATGTAGTTTAAAAATGCAGCTTCTGAAATTGAGTTAATTCGCCTTCTCATGAAACTCATATCCGTGCACTGTTTTTCTCTTGATCTTATAGGAATATATTTCAGAACTTTGAGAACGATAAGAAATAAAGTCAGCGGCGAAAGTTTGGTTCGAGCTAACTTTTCATTTGTGCAGGTGGGGCCGTGCACGTGTGAATTTGCGGTTAATGAGCAAAAGCACCTTCGCCCTGTCAACAGCTGAATGCCACAAAGGGCAGAATCTATGGAATTCCAGGTATTGTTAAATGAATTACTCCACAAATCAGGGCTCGAAATTAGCGAGAAATACTCGCAAATTGCGAGTAGATTTGAAAAATAGCGAGTAAAAATAGTGGACACTCGCAAATCTTAGCGAGTGGAGATTTACAAACCATGATCGTATCGTATCCGTTTTAAGCCGCGATGCGCCATTCGCTTTTCTTAAACTTGCACTCAAAATCATTCAAACGCTTACATGAACGAATGATTTCAACAACCATTTCTATCCGGATTTTCTTTTATGATTTTTTTAAGAAACTCGGCGTCAAACAAATGCTTTAGAGGTCGGACATCACATTATATAATGAAAAATATAGACCTGTTTACTTATAGGGGTGATTAAATTGACTTGGTAAAACATAAATTCCGATTTCTTGTTAGATAAATGAATAACAAAAAAGCTCATACTTGGAATTCAAGTCTTCCGGTAGTTAATTTAATCAGAATTTTCTATCTACATCAATTCATTTTCATACTGAGGTCGGGTTGTAGTCGCGGTACGAGTGCACTGCTCTCCGTGTAGGCGATTACCAAAAACAAAAAGACAAAAAAAGCATGGGACTCGTGATCGTGCTGCTTATAAACCACGAGTCTGGGATTCACTTTGAAAAATTACTCGTGACAACCCTGACGTGGCATAAAATTGGAAGACATTGGATCTATACCTGCAGTAAACAGGTTGTGAATATTTGAGGTGCGATGGTCAAGAGACCTAAACATTGCATCATATGACGTACGTAAATTAGTGTTTTGTCCAAATGATGCCTGTTGACCCACTAGGCTCAGTAATGGTGGGGAAAATCATTGATTTAAAAAACAATATGAAAAAAAGAGCACAGCTTCATTATTTTTATTTTAGCTTGTAGGTTTTCATTTTAGCCTGTGAATCTTTTACTCACAGGCTAAAATTAGCCTGTGGAAGAAAAAGTTAATTTCGACCCCTGACAAATACAGGTACAATAATTATAGTATTGATTTTTTGGAGAATTTCTTAAAGTTTATCCAATTTATGGGGAGGGGGAGGGGTAATTTTTCAGTTGGTTTTAAAAGTGACAAATTCTTTCAATGCATACAGTAAAATGACATATCGTGGTAAATGAATTAATTTAAAGCAAAACTACATATATAGCTCTTTTCAGGGAATCCTAACTGTCCTGTGAGTTCCTATCTATCTTCATCAAAACAGAGACAATCTTTGGCAACGCCTACGTGTTTTCTTCAATCCCAGTGATGGGGTTTGGTACATGGATAAAACACCTTTAATTGGGTTTTTTTAAATATCGAAAATATCACGCATTGGACAACTGTCACTTGTCTTTTAGAATCATTCAATTAGGGCCACTAGTGTCACCCTTATGGACAATGCAGGATTGCAGAACGCCACATAATGAGTATATCTGGCATAAGTCTGAGATATTTCTGAAATTTAACTCTCATCATGTGACTAGTACTAAGAAGAGAGAAATTTCTGATACCCCAAGTGCTGCTTTTGGTCATGAACCAGGAAAGGAAAATGTTCCAATTTTGAAGGCAATACAAACCTGCGCTACATTTGGATGATATTTCCAGTGTGTTCAATGACGATTTTGAATTACCGGTACAGCAAGTCGATAAAGGAGAGAGTGCCTGAGATTTCAACTTCCAAAACATACATTCAGGTCTTAATTCTGTTACACTATGCACACGTAACGGTACAGAGCAAACAGTTATACAAATTAACCAATAAGCAAACTGATGCATTGAGCAACATTTCCAGAAGACTACTGTCATTCAGTCTTCATTTTTCAGGGCAGTGCACAGTGAACATAAATATCAATCTTGGGAGTAAGTTTTAACAGTTTCAAAATGTGGTCTTACTCAGTTACTATTTGTATATATCTGTTTGCTATTAGTTGTGTTTGATAGTTGTCAATTACATGCAATTTACAATCTACATAAATCTTTAAGACAGAAACGCTTTGTTTAAAATGGCTGTTTTCGGTATAATTAACAATTCATTACCCTGCTGTGACAAAAAGCGGAATAAATGTATAGTGTAGACAATATCCTGAATAAATTATACTCAACGGGTAAGCAATTCCACTCAAAATGAAATTTGCAATAAAATAGACAGCTACAAATATTTCACAAACATACATGTATAACAGGACATTGTTGGCAACACGCAGGGCAGAACCACCAGAGAAATATGATTCCTCGTCAGGATACCCAGGGGCAGATCCAGGAATTCCGGTTAGGGGCGCAACTTTATGAGGCAGAAGGTCTGGTCACCATGAGGTCCCCAGTGGGTCCAGGGCAAAGCCCTGTTGGGGGCCCAGAGGGGGGGGGGGGGGGCGAAGGCCCCGAAAGCTGGATTTTAAAGATTTTATATGGCTTGGAATATGTCTCCTATGTAATCATGTTTACTAATTTCTGTCATTTTCAATAAGATGAAATTAATAAAATGACGCAAATTTTAACATTATTTTATTTTTAAAAAAAAATGTAATATCTCCAAATAAAAATAATTTAATAAATAAAAAGATTTTGTCATTTCTTTCTTCGAGAGTGGAATAAATTACTGCTTCTTTTATCGTTTACATTTAAGAGACCACGATTTACCTTAAATTTGAAAATTTTAGGGGGGAGGCACCGGCTGCACCCTCTTTATATACGCCACTGACAACTAACAAATACTGTTGAGAGAGATCCAACATAGTTTATGCAGTATATGAAAAAGATACCTGGGGTCCGGGGTTTCCCGTCGGTCCACTTTCTCCCATTGGTCCAGCGTCACCTTGTGGTCCATCAGGGCCTACGGCTCCCTGATTTCCATCCCTTCCCGGAGGGCCCTGAAATTATATCTTATTCAATATAACTCCAATTTCACAACCGTATAGAATGAAATTCAGTTAACAGAGACATCAGTAATACACGCACGGATTGTAAAATAAAAGTTTCAATTCAAGACCAAAAGTTAAGCTTTCAATAATTGGTATTGAATCATAATTTTCTTCATTTTAGAATTTTGTTTGTATGTCACGCACATATGACAAAATTACAAGATAAAACACGAAATCAATGAAATTATTGAAAGACATTAATCAGAATCTATTTTTTACCAAAAGTACAGATTTAAAGTGATATTATAATCGGGATCACCTGGGTTATGCAATACATGTATCTATTCCCGTAAATTTGATTGCATTAATAAGAACATACGAAGGATAACCCACGACAGCCATAAGGCTTATTTCCGATGGGGGATCTAAACGATGATGTTAATAAATGATTACAAGTGGAATTCAAATTGGTAACAATGCATAGAATATTTGTACAAAATGTTGTTGACATCATTTAAAAAGTAGAAGTTTACATAAGATATTCACCAGACACTGTGGTGCTGAGCCACCCCTCTTCGTAACAAAAGGAGTATTTCTTTTGAAAATATATTTTACCTCCAAAAATTAAAACAGTTTTATTTTCACCCAATTACAATTTCCAATCTATAACATGTCACTATTATAAAATAATTCCGCGAGTTAAAGTGGAATTAACAGAAAGTACAATCTAAAACGTGGCATATTGTCACGTGAATGAGTCCAAGTTCTCAAACTCTGCTGCATGTTTACAGATACACTTTACTGAGCACATCACGATTGACAGATCGTAAATATACTAACTATATTATTTTGTCAAGGTGGTAGTTCATTTCTCAAGGTCTTAGGTAGACCTGCGTATATATGAACCAAGAATCCATCTTATACCGTATGTACATGTACTTGGCATTTGAACGTGTGGCTTTTGGGTATACTTAATCAGTGTTCACAACTGAAAATAGCGCAAAATATCATAAGTCGCCCTCTTTCGGAGATGTAGCCTATACAGACTTTCTAATTATTTAACATGATGTAAAATCTATGGAGAGAAAGAAAACTTTGGACTATTTCTGTTCTGTATATGAATCATATCATTATCACATCATCACCTGACAGAAAACCACATTACTGTAAGTTTCAAAGGAAGCCTCCCGTATAAAAATTTCCAATAACCCCCATGAAGTCATAAATTATAATTGTGTAAAGATTTTCAATCAAGTATCGTCATGCCTAATGGTTTCATCTCTCCTGTTTAACAGCTGTACAAACTAATCGGACTCCATTCGGGCTCTGTTTTTATTTTCCATTAAAATTTCTCAAATTAATTTATCAGCAATATTTAAAGGAGGTTATTTACAAGTTCATCATGTTTTTCAATCACAAGATAGCATATTTATAAATCTGGGTCATAATACATGTAGGTCAGCCTTTTCACTCTTCAAACTTACTTTCATATAAAAAACACATGTATATATTATATTTAAAAACATTACATTAGCACAAAGCTTTATTGTTTTCTATCGGTATACAAAGAAATTGATTAATCAAGTGATAAATTACCCTTCCACCTGCCGGTCCCTGAGGTCCTTGAACACCAACAACACCTTGATTTCCTGGTGGTCCCATTTCTCCAGGGCGTCCATCGTTTCCACTTATTCCCTATTAAATATCAATTTTAGAAAAGAGCAAATTTATAAACAGAGTAAGTAACTTGTCTTTTCGATAAGACCTTATTGAGGAGATCTAACACACTTAAGAAAACTGTTATAAATGTAACGTATGCGATTAGCTTAAAGGACACATGACACAAAAAATTATTTGTCTGTAATCATTGTCTTTATAATCCTTAAGTCAGATTCTCACACTGAATCTGTTAAACAAGCATCTGATAACAAGGCACAGCTGGAAATAGTAATCTGTAAACACCAGCCGAAGCAGTTCTCCGAGCAGTGCCGACAGTTAATGAGATAAGAGTCACGTGTGTGTTATATACGTCAGAGGTGAGCTTCTTGCAAATTCTCACCGTAACGTATTGAATTTCACTGCACTGAACTTCAGCATCAACTGTCTTGAAACCTATTTTTGACTTTCCTGTTTGTATTCTTCTTGTTTTTGTTTTGACTTTAATGTCAGGAATAAACACCTGGATGGCTTTCAATCTCTCACCAGAGGGCGTTACGCTACGCTCCTGTGAAGCTTGCGTAGCGCGCCCTCTGGTGAGAGAATGGGATGGCTTTATCAACTGTTGATGGCTCAAATTCTGCAGAAACATTACTCAAAGATGAAGGGGTTACTGCTCGAGTTTTAGAAACATCTGCATCTACATTTACACTTTCTTCTGCAACATTATGATCACTGAGATCAGTATCATCACTTTCTATCATAGCCTCTTTTAATACCTGTTTTTAAATATATACAAAGTCGTTTAAGAAATAACAAAAATTCAATTGCAGTAAAATATTCTTGGAAATCATGTAATAAACTTAAACTTTGATATTCACATTTGCAGCAGATTTAGGTTGTTGATCCTCCTTTCCCCCAAGCTCTAAATTGCTAAACATATATAAATATGTACCAGTATGTATATCATGTATATATTAAAAAAAAATCAAAAAAAATTCTGTATATGTCTAATGAATTGACATCTTGGCATTCTGAACCCCTTATCTATAAAAATGTATGTCACATATAAATAATGTAAGAAACCTACCATAAAACGGATTATAAAAATTGATCTTTGTTTTCTTTTGGTAACAATTTTCTCTAGCTTTGCACCCCCCTCCCCAAATTTAAATTTGAATCCTAATATAAAATACGAATAGTAAAACGCAGTTAACTTGCAGCACATATGTAATCATATTGTAAAAAAAAAAAATTAGTTTTTTTTTACCTGAAGTCTTTGTCGCTTTCTATATGCACCATACCCAGATGGTTTTTTCTCAGTATTTGATGAAGTTGAACATTCACCGTGGGTAGGCCACTCAACATCGGGTACAGCATCATCTTTTAACTGAGCACGAGCATTAGGATAACCTAATTCAGCTAACCGGGGTGGATAACGAGAATATTGATCTGGCGTAAAGTGTTTCTCACATATTTTACTGTATTTGGTTAATGTAAGGTCTCTTCTACGACAATAATGTACCCATGCGTTTTGAAGACCTGCATCTTTTGGGAAGCGAAAAAATGACACATTTTTGTCCACTTTTGAAGAAGTTGAACAATTATACACAGCACAATACGGCATCCTTACAAACTATATGAATAACTCTTTAGATACAAAGAAATATGAGTGTGCATGTTCTTTGTTTATGACTGGAAAACTGTTTGTCTTTGATCAGTGATAAGAAAGATTTATAGTATCTCTTCTGTAGAAGCATTTAGCATCTCTGTGCTGTAGCTCATCTCTGACGTCACCCCGACTGTTTCCGATCTCTGGGGTTTAGAATATGCATATTGAGGTCAGGCTGCTTATCAGTACAGTGTTACAGCTTTAGCTGTGAAACAGATGCGTGTTTAACAGATTCAGTGTGAGAATCTGACTTCAGGATTATAAAGACAATGATTGCAGACAAATAATTTTTTGTGTCATGTGTCTGAAAATGGAAATTTTGAAACTTCCGCGAAGTGTAAAATCATTCTATTGGACAAAGAATGAAAACCATACAGATCTTCTTTCAGTCCTGCAGATGAATCCATTGAACTAACCAGATAAGCAATGCAAATTTAGAAGTAATTAGATTACATGGCTGATTTTATCGATGCATTTGTGAAGTATTTTCTTTCGATATCCTGTAAAAAAAGTTCTATTTGAGAAATAAAGAACTCTCAATGTCTTGGTCTGAGCATTGATATAAAGGCGCAGAAACATTCGACTTCGATTTGGATTTGCGCATCAAAACAATAATTAGATCATTTCACTGTTCGCTTCGTGATCTCTCGGGGATCGCCCACCGTTCGTTTCGTGATCTCTCAGGGATCGCCCACCGTTCGCTTCGTGATCTCTCAGGGATCGCCCACCGTTCGTTTCGTGATCTCTCAGGGATCGCCCACCGTTCGCTTCGTGATCTCTCAGGGATCGCCCACCGTTCGTTTCGTGATCTCTCAGGGATCGCCCACCGTTCGCTTCGTGATCTCTCAGGGATCGCCCACCGTTCGTTTCGTGATCTCTCAGGGATCGCCCACCGTTCGCTTCGTGATCTCTCAGGGATCGCCCACCGTTCGCTTCGTGATCTCTCAGGGATCGCCCACCGTTCGTTTCGTGATCTCTCAGGAGTCACCCACCGTTCGCTTCGTGATCTCTCAGGGATCGCCCACTATTAGTATCATGTTCACTCACATTTGTCAGCTTGGTGGTTATATATCATTTGATCAAAGTAGCTGAATTTTGAACGGTTTGTGTCTGTTCGAAATTCTATATATGCGCTTTCAGTTTGCATTCATTTCCTTTGAATCTTGGTGTTTTAAATATCTGAGTGTTCAGACAAATTTACACTTGAAAATAACCTCAAAAATTTTCAATGTTGTTTCAGTATATGATCTGGCTAACCTGACTCCGAAAGAGAAAAATTATATTGATTTACTATTTAAAGTGATAATGACTTTTTTGTTTGAGTATATTAAGGCAGTGAAAATGTGACGATTCTCTTTTAAAGATTGAATTTAAGACAAACATACGACAACCTTGGCCCAGGAATCGCATTCGGCTTCACTCTCAATTATTCATAAAATTTTGTTAAATTACAGCAATTCAACAAAACTTACCGGATCGCCTACTCGACCCTGCATTCCATCCACTCCTGGTCGACCTTCGGGTCCCTACAACATAAATGGTACTTTTGTTTCCAGTTTTCATGCAAATAAATCAATCTTCCTCACAGATATTCTGATATACACACTTTTGAAATGACCCAATCTAAATAACAAGAGGCCCAAGGGCCACATCGCTCACCTGAGTCACTTGACTTATATTTAAAGATTTTCCCTATATATTTGTATGCAAAATTTTGATCCCCCCCTTTTGACCCCATCCTCCCCTGGGGGCCATGATTTGAACAAACTTGCATCTGCATTATGTCAGGAAGCTTTCATGTAAATCTTAGCTTTTCTAACCCAGTGGTTCTTGAGAAGAAGATTTTTTAAAGATTTATCCTATATATTTGTATGTAAAACTTTGATCCCCTATTGTGGCCCCATCCAACCCCCGGGGGCCATGATTTGAACAAACTTGAATCTGCACTATATAAGAAAGCTTTCATGAAAATTTCAGCTTTTCTGGCCCAGTGGTTCTTAAGAAGATTTTTAAAGATTTTTCCTATATATTTGCATGTAAAACTTTGATTCCCTATTGTGGCCCCATTATACCCCCGGGGGGCATGATTTGAACAAACTTGATCTGAATTATGTCAGGAAGCTTTCATGTAAATCTCAGCTTTTCTGGCTCAGTGGTTATTGAGAAGATTTTTCCTATATATTTGTATGTAAAACTTTGATCCCCCATGTGGCCCCATCATACCCCCAGGGGCCATGATTTGAACAAACTTGAATCTGCATTATGTCAGGAAGCTTTCATGTAAATCTCAGTTTTTCTGGCTCAGTGGTTCTTGAGAAGAAGATTTTTCCTATATATTTGTAGGTAAAACTTTGATCCCCTATTGTGGCCCCATCATACCCCCAGGGGCCATGATTTGAACAAACTTGAATCTGCATTATGTCAGGAAGCTTTCATGTAAATCTCAGCTTTTCTGGCTCAGTGGTTCTTGAGAAGAAGATTTTTAAAGATTTTTCCTATATATTTTCATGTAAAACTTTGATCCCCTATTGTGGCCCCATCCAACCCCCAGTGGCCATGGTTTGAACAAACTTGAATCTGCACTATAAAAGGAAACTTTCATGAAAATTTCAGCTTTTCTGGCCGAGTGGTTCTTGGGAAGAAGATTTTTAAATGACCCCACCCTATTTTTGCATTTTTGTGATTATCTCCCCTTTGAAAGGCACATGGCCCTTCATTTGAAGAAACCTGAAAGCCCGTCACCCAAGAATGCTTTGTGGCAAGTTTGGTTGAAATTGGCCCAGTGGTTCTTGAGAAGAAGATGAAAATTTGAAAAGTTTTCGACACCGCCGACGACGACGACAGACAACGGACAAATTTTGATCAGAAATTCGGCTCAGGTGAGCTAAAAATGATGAAGTTACACACATTCACATGAACCAAAATACGGTCAGAGTTTGGTAGCTTTCCTATAGATACAGAGGCCCAGTCAAGGGTAAATGAAACCTAACTCTGGTGTGCAAGATGAGCTATAGACGCCATCAACCAACTATATTCAATGTACATCCCTCAAATGAATTTGTAATACGAGTTCCATTGACCACATCGCTCACTTGAGTAACCTTGGCCCTGCTGTTGTTCCGTTATCATGATTTTTAAAAACAAAATTCTATTAATCTTTATTCCCATGAAAAATTTAACCCCATATTGTGGCCCCAAACCTAGCCCCAACTCACAACATAACCGAACTTGAATTCACACAACATTGGGAAGCCCCAATACCAATGTAAGTAATACGACCTTGTGCTTCTGGAGACCACTTCTAAAAAGATTTTCTTTTATGTATACATGCACTATGTTAAATTTGATCAACCCATGCCCCAGAGTTAAAAATTTGAATTAACACAACTTTAGAATGTTTGTATATTAATATGATTTGGCGTGATCTCGCTACTCTTGAAAATAATTTGTTTTAATTAATGTTCTGTATATTTCCATATGAAGTTTTGATCTCCCAAATGGTCTCACCCTAGGTACCTTCAGGGCCGCTTAAATTTACAAACTTGAATTTGAACTACCTGAAAATGCTTGCATATCAATATGACTATTCACTTCTCTGTTGTTATTGACGTGAAGATTTTGAAAAATTACTCCATACATATTCTCATATAAAACTTTGATCCCCTATTATGGCCTCCGAGAACACAGTTTAAACAAATTCGAATCTGCACTATCTGGAGATGCTTGCATGTCAATAGGACTAATCTTGGGCCTGTTGTTATCGAGAGGTTTTTGTCTTCTATATATCCCTATGTTAAACATTTATCCCGTATTGTGCCCCCACCCTACACCAAGAGGTCATGATTTGAACAACCTAGAATCTACATTTTGTCAGGACGCTTTCAACTTTTCCGGTTCTGTGGTTCTTGAGAAGAGTTTTAAATGAACCCATACTACTTTTGCCTTTTCTTGAGTATCTCCTCTTTGATGGGGTATGACCCTCGATTTGAGGAAAATTAAATCCCATTTATCCACGTATTTGTGCCAAGTTTGATTGAAATATTGGCACAGTTCTGGAGAAGGTGAAAATGAGAAAAAATAACTAACAGACAGACGGAGAGAGGAAAGACAAAAATGATCGGAAATTTTAAAAGAAATACATAAAATTCAATACATTCAAAATAATTTTGTAAATATCTTCAAACCAACCCACCTGTTTTGCATGTCGCAAGCATGAATGGCGCACCATGTGTAAATGGGGAACCGTTTGTGGAGCATATGTAATGGTCCCCATTAGCAATTAACACTTGCTACATTTCAATATGCTACAATGCTATGTAAGAAAGTGTAACTATCCTGTAGTATGAAAGTTTTTTTTTAAAAAAAAACATAACGTACAACTTGTGTCAAGGAGAAAAAAGATCACGATTCATGTTGGTCACCCACTTGATTAATTATTTTTATTTCATTGTTGTTGGGTTTTCTTCTTCACACACCTATTAACCTTTGCAGTATTAGCGTAATGAGAAGTTTACAGAATATGCTACGAATCGAAAATGATGCAGGTAAATATAATGAATTTACTCTAAGTCCACGGGGACCGGGAGGACCCATTCTCCCTGATTCTCCGTTCGGTCCAGGCTCTCCTCTATTTCCACGTGGGCCTGGTTCACCTTCTTCTCCTGGTGATCCCGGATCTCCCACAGGTCCTGGTAGACCCCTCTCTCCAATGCCGCCCTGTAAGGGGAGAAAACTACATGATTTGATCCAATAAAAGTTTATAAATTCTTATCTTTATAATACCGTCTACATTGTAAAATAGACAGTGTGTTACAGCTATGGCTTATAATGCTGTAGAGTTCGGATTCTTACCCTATCTCCTGGTGGTCCCTGTGGTCCGGGATCTCCCATAGACCCTCTTAATCCCTAAACGTAATGAAATAAAAAAAAAAACTCACGTTGTGGATTTATTTCAAAGACATTATTAGTTTTCCAATGAAATATACTACAGTACCTGCAGGTGCCAGCTAAATTGTATACTGTATATTTTAATAACCATATTTCCACGTTCTTTACACGTGGATTTCAAATACCTCAGTACACATCATAGGTATTTATTACGTTTTGTTTATTTGCATGTATGCATTTTGTCTAAATTTGAATATTACAAAATGGCAGATCAATTCTCAAACTTGACAACTCACTCGTTTTCCCTCGGGGCCAGGATTCCCTGGATGACCCCTGTCTCCAGTACTCCCCGGTATGCCCTTGGGCCCTCGTTCCCCTTTGTATCCCGTTTGCCCAGGTTGTCCCTGTGATGTAATCAACAGTTGCAGTTTATTATCATTCAATACAATCCAGCATACACATTAAAATGTATATCACTGTGTCATATCGATGAATTGAAATTTACAATACTGGAAAACGTCACATAGAAAATACTTGCTACGCTCATCGACGATTAAGCATTCTACTGCTGGTAACCCTGTACACGTATTCGAAAAAGAATATTAAAAAGAAAAATGCATACGATATTAAGATATCTTAATTCAAACGGAAGAAATTTGTTAAATCATCAAATTATTTTGAAGTGATATCGGTAAACATGCCCATCGTCGCACAGAAAGAGTTCATTGTAGATTAATCGGTGGATGTGTAGGAGGTGTGAATCGGTGGATGTGTAGGAGGTGTGAATCGGTGGATGTGTAGGAGGTATGAATCGGTGGATGTGTAGGAGGTGTGAATCGGTGGATGTGTAGGAGGTATGAATCGGTGGTGGATCGAGAAACTGGCCTACTGCTGATCATGAGGAATTCGTCTGTGAGTTTTTAGTGTTTTACAATATATAAGAATTTCAACCAGAATCAATGATCAACGGCTTTTCTAATACAATAAGAAAGTATAATGGCGTCTTGATTACCAATATTATCGGATTCGTACACGAAAACTATTTATTGAACACCTCTCGGTTGAAATAAGAAATTCATAAAAGCCTACGATCGAGTGAATGTTATTACTTCATAAATAGACTTGGACACAAAATATACCGGTATATAATTATAGGAGGGTATTGACGATCATCCGAGTTACACACAACACCCTTCAATGGACATCTCAGTCAAACAAGATGTTAATTTTCTAAAATTGATGGAAATAGATTTTTATTCTTGCAGTTCTCGAACAACCATGTGACGATTTTCACAACGCATTTGGTTTTTATAGACTTGATAGCATCAGTATATCGAATATCTGTTCTAAGTACCAGTATAATTTTATCTATCTCAATCACAATGCCATTGATGTTTAATCGGAGTGCATCATGCATAATGTTTTAATACCATAATGTAAAATATGCATATTGTTACATATACATGTATAATGAATAATGCAATAGATGACTTGACAGTGGAAGCCAAAAGACCGTCGCCACCTTAGCCAACAAAATAAATAATATTCAATTCATTTGCCTTCATCGTATATAATAATAAATATGAAGTGTAATTAACGCTCTAGATTTATTTCTTATAAAATCTAAAAGAAAAAGTATTCAACACAAGTGATTTCGTTGTGCACTATTTCCAACGCGTCTGAATTTATGTGGTACAATGTTACGGTTACGATTGGCACAATAATAATTTTTTTCTAAGTTTCCGCGAGGAAAGAATCTGTCGTTCAGATTAATGAAAAAAATAAACCAGAGGCCCACAGGCCTTATCAGTCACCTGAGTACTAGTTAAAAATATCACTAGTCCCAAGGGTTATGAAATGTAGAAAAAAAGATCCTGTTCTGAATACCTAAGCTAAATTCTAATATTCAGCAACAGTATAAAGCAAGATTTGTTCTTAAAACTTCAATGCCCTCAAAAGTGCATACACTGATGAAAGCATTAACATTAAACGATATGACTAATTTGGACTCATCCTTGAGTCAAAACCTTGGGGTTGCAAAATTCACCATTTAGGGGGGGGGGGGGGGGGTACATCCTTTTCAGTTATTCCTAAATATGCATTTAGATTTTATACGGTATCAACAAACGCAAAATATTTCATTTAAAACACATTTAAAGTAGTTTCAGGCATAAAAATAGTTAATTTTGCTGAAAAAATGAAAAAGTTTAGAAACATGCGTTGTGTCCTTTAAAGAAGATTATTTTGGCACCACCCTGGAACCAAACCTTCACCCCTTAGGATCATGAAATCAACAATTTTGGTAACGGACTTCCTGCATCATCTAAATATTCATTTAGTTTCTATTTAGTATCAATATCATTAAAGCAGATATCATTTATATGTTTAGCACATATTCACTATACATACCAAGTTTGGTCCAACTATAGAGTCAGGATCTCTACCCCGGGGATCGATCCGGAAAGTTACAATTTTGGTAGAGGCCTTCCTGTTCTATATCACTATGGATTTAGTTTTTGCAGATGTAGAGAAGATTTTTGAAAATTTGTCAATTATTGACAGTTTTTGCCCCACCCCTCCTGAAATTTACAATTCATGCCTCTTCCCCCCTTCTCCCAAAGATGCTTCATACCAAATTTGAAAAGAAGTGGAATGGTATAGTTATCAAGAAGTTAAAATTTCTATTGTTTACACATTTAATAATTGACCATTTTGACCCCACTCTGATACCAAAACCTCTACCTCTGGAATCATTAAATTTACAATTTTGGTAAAGGACTTATTAAATATATAACTGATATTATATGGTACATTCAACCCTTGGATTTTGTTTGATTGATTAATGAGGGCGTCATGTACAGAATAAAAATATCACTTATTGGATTATCCCTACAAACTGAAGATTTTATTCTTAGCTTTCTCGTAGCAAAGGCTCTAAATTCGTTTCAGAGTATTGTTTGATTAAATATGGTATAGCTATATGCATGCTGAAAAATAAGTGCAAGTAAAGTGATAGAGAACAACTTTGAGTCAGTTCACTCAAGAAAATTATCTTTAAAAAGAACGTTTCAATCATCAACACTAATTTGATCAACTATAGCATTTTTTGAATTTATGAAGGTTGTTCGAAAAGTTTACACACACTGTAAATGACGAGAGAATTACCGCATACTTCAGATTGTTTTATCATATATAAATTCATAATAACTATTCTAAAAAAAATTTATGCATATATATATATATATATATATATATATTAAAAGAAATAGAATAAACAGTACACAAAGTTAAAAATTTAACGCAAGCGCTTTCATTTTATAATCCTCAGGCGTTACATTTTAAAATAGTTTTGAAATGGTTTGACGTCATAAAGGCGTCCTAACATTTCACGTACATAACGACGTCATAAACGAATGAAGGGAAAAGGATTTTACGTTAAGCATATTATGACGTCATAGATAATAACAGTAAACATATTTTACAGTAAGCTATTGAGAGCCGGTTTTAAAGTCTTAATAAAGTGTCTTTCTTTTTCTCGTCGGGAAATAGTATTTTCTGTATACAGTTTATAAAACGGAAATACACTGAATTGTCCGTGGCCACACACATCTATATGTTCACTAACTTTAATTTTTATGTATTCGGGTGCTGAAATGTGTTGTAGTTCCAGTTTCACCGATATAATGTTTTCCACGCCTGAGGATTATAAAATGAAAGCGCTTGCGTTAAATTTTTAACTTTGTGTACTGTTTATTCTATTTCTTTTAATATTTTATACCGGACACTGTGATTTTTTTTAAAAACACAATTTGGATATATATATATATATATATATATATATATATATATATAGCACTATAATCCAACAAAACTCAACATCCAAAGTGTCGGATCTTATAGTAGATACGAGGTCAAATAAAAAAGGATATAAAAAGCAATAAAATGACCAACGACGCGAACAGCAGTGGATTATTAACTTTTCAGGACAACCTGTCCCTTCCTCAGGGCGATAGAATATTTACATAGAAAAGAAAACTAAATAGAAAAGGAAACTAAAACTACAACTACAAGCTGTATAACTAGTGTTAAACTGTGATGGAAAATAAAATATCTCATAAAGATTAAAAAGTAATATGAAAAGATTAAATCGAAAAATAAATGGGGAAGAAAAAATAAATAAATAAATAAAAAATAATGATTAGGGGGACTAAGTAAGGATATTATAAAATTAATAATAATGAATAAATAAATTGAAAAAAAAAAATGTTTTTGACTGCTAATGACGATGCCATGACAAGTAGACGGAAAAAAAGAAAGTGTAATCCAACAGCTTTACACCTCTAGGTACGATATACTCATTATAAGCCGTCATTAGAACGAGTTAACATACCGCTTAAGGATACTGATTAGTTAACCCGTTCTTTGTTTTTGACTTGATCCAGCGTAGGACGAGTCAGTTCAGATCTGTCTTGACGCTCGATGGGAACATACTTTTCTAATGCCACATATTACACTCAATAATTTTAATATGTAGACGTTTTGTTTGTTATCAGCTTTTGTAGTTTAGTTGTAGTTTTGGTTTCCTTTTCTATTTAGTTTTCTTTTCTATGTAAATATTCACAAATGATTCGTTTCCTACCAAGACATTCGTCATCCAATAAAGAGTCTACCACAAGAAAATCCGCTATGCCATTTATACACTAAAACAAGATTCAACTTTTGACATATCCTCTTCTTCCAGCATTTTAACAATTTCTATTGGAGATTTCCGGAGTGCGACACAATTTTTTATGGTCATTCACTGCTCCGTGATTTCCCGCGACGTCATGTTTTGTTTTTTTTCCGTCACGAAAGAGAACTTCCTGCCATCTTTAATCGATTTTCATTAGGCATATTACGTCAAAACTTTGCTTGTAAAATGATGTAGTAATTCTTTACTAGAACGTACAAATTTTATTCTGTTTTATTGCCATTTTTGAGAGATTTGACAATTAACATTATATGATGCATTTTTGTAAATAAAAATGTTTACCATGCGCTGTGAACTTTTTTTTTCGGTTTTAATTTTTGAAATATTCTCTGGTAGATCGTAGCACATCTGAATTTTCCTCAGTATAATTAAAATCATTTGTTGTCTTATTATGTCTACCAATTTTGAATGTAATATGACGTTCAATGAAAAAGTAAAAAAAAAAAAACAACGTAGACTTCCTACGTATTTTTTGAATGACCTTTATCTGTGTGTGTGTGTTGCTTTTTGCGGTTCTTAAAATAAGAGTTATCGTTCTTTGGTCTGTGTTCTTCAAGTAACTTCTTAAGCATTGTTGAAATTGTTCTCTTTAACTTTCCTTTAACGTGTGGTTTACATAAACATCCATACTTCACAAGAGGCCCCATACTTGTTTATATTTATTCACTAGCTGCACGTTGGAATCTATTACTTGTGATCGTCATTAAGACTGCATAAACTTAGCATAAAATGCCAGAGAAAAATAATTATTGGAAGTCTATTCATTAATAAGAAAAAAATACGTAGAAAAAAATTGTATTCGAACCACGGATATACAATCTGGGTCTGTCCAAAACTTCAGTGAGACTATCGCTATACCACCTCGGCTATCTATCCCATGAAGAATTTCCGAGTTTCAAGCTATCTAAAGTCACCCGTCATGGACATAGAAATTTTCTTGATAATGCTACAAAAGTTATACACAAGAAGTAAGTTTGTTTCATAGAGTGGGTCAAGTTTCCATACTTTTATTTAAAAAACACATTACACCTGAACATGTACTAACACATTCTACTTAGTTTACAATGGAGACTTGGCCCACTCCATATGAAAATCTGCTTGGAAAAGTCAAATTTACTGTTATTTTGTGCGGTTTTCGCGTATAGGTGATTCTAAGTAGGATTTTTTCAATGTTCCTTTGAAATGGGCACATCGAAAAAACATTTTAGGAAACTATGGATTGATTGTTTTAACTAGAATGCAAATTTTTCTTTTTCTGGAGGGTTTCAATCTTAACTTTGATGTTTGTCCCTCTGTGGGTTCTCGGCTCGAAAAAGTCACCCATCTTCTTTGGAATATATTTGTATAGTGTATTGCTTTTAGGTGTTTAATATATTAGTACATCTCCAATAGATATGAGCATTGTCCGGAATTTAATTATGATCTAGAGTATATGCAGTTTGTCTGTTTCTCATCAATTGTTTGACATGTCTGTATTGGTCTGGACATTTTGTATGTGCGGTATGTTTTGCATTATGCTGTATAAGCAAGGCAGTTATGAATTGTTTGCAATTATATCAATTGATTTGAGTATGCCTTATGTGTACATATTATGTTTTTGTGTAATCTGATATTGAGTATTAATTAATTGAAGTGTATTGTAAATGGTTTGACTTAACTCAGGTGCACAGGATTATTAAGAGAAGTAACGACATATAATATTTGATATAACAAAATGAATTATGATTTGTTTGATGATTCAAATTCATATTTTATTGAACTACCCTCCATGATGTGGTTTGCCTCATGATCACTGATAAACATAAAATCAAAACATCAGTACTTTCCTATATCTGAGCTACACAGACCCAACCTTATAAAAAGCGGAGTAAAAACCCAGTGACTGCATAAAAGTACATGATCTAGTATCCATCTCACCTTGTGATGAATCGGATATTCAGAACTGTTAGTAAAATACTAGTATTACAGCTGTAGTCAAAGAAAAGCCATATTTCTTGTACATACCAGAAATCTCATGCTAGCGGCATTCAGTACTTTTGATTTCTTTAAATTGGTAATGCTTTCTATAAGTATATTTTACATGCACATAACAAAATGACTGCATACTTGACTATCTCATGAAAGAATGATTTCATTACGCATGTTTAAAAACAAATAATAGCAGTGAAGCTTTGTATAATGAGAAAAAATCTTACAGATGCTCCTTTTGGGCCTGGAAGACCAGGGGATCCGGGTATACCAGATGGACCTCTGGGTCCAGGAAATCCAGGCATGCCTGCAGGTCCCGGGTCACCCTGTTAAAGATGAATCATATTTCTGTAATCAAAACTTATCTAATCACAAGCCAGTCACCTAAATATCAATATTTGTGTTTCATAAATTGGAAGAGTAAATTCTTATTACTGAAAAAGAATTTACGTAGATTGTACACGGTAATGTTATTTTGACTTTTAAAAATGTGTATCTAATAAGTTTTCCCAAGCAAACGTGTCACCTGTAATGGCTGGATTGATTGATTGATTGATTGATGTTTTCCGCCACACTCAATAGTTTTTCAGTAATCTGGTGGCGCCCAGTTTTCATTGGTGGAAGAGAGAACCTAGATACAATGTACCTGGGAAGAGACCACCGACCTTCCGAAAGTAAACTGGGAAACTTTCTCACTTACCGGCGCGAGCGGGATTCGTACTCGCGCCGACAGAGGTGAGAGGCCGTGTGATTTTGAGAGCGATGCTCTAACCACTCGGCCACGGAGGCTGGACAATAGATATCTTTATATATCAATTAACCTGGTCATGGGACACGCCTACTAAAATCTATTACAATTTAAAGGTTCCCGGATATGAGAGATCAACATGTTTGTAATGCTAAACCTGAGCTAATATACAAATGTACTGAGCTTATCTACATGTCAAAATGTTTGTTACCTAAATGTAATCCTTAAAAATAAAACACATTACAGGAAAATGTAAAAAAAAAAAAAAAATCGAAGGAACCTCTTTACAGTTCTTATGCACGACATTGTGACTTTGATCTTATATTTACATAAAGTATGACAGATCCAGCTAAATGATAGAAGTAAGAAGGTTAAAACCACATGCACATGTGATGTAGGACATTGTATTTGAGTATGTATCCATGAAAACAATATTACAAAGCATTCAGGATATTTGGTGGAACTTTCGTTGCATGTTAATACTATCCTGAAGCCAAACATTTACTCTATAAGCTATTTAGTCATTTTCATAAGGCACCTGCACTAATTTAGATGCTACAAAATAAATCATGAATGAGGTTACATTGTTGCAGTGTTTTAGCATTATTAATATTGTACAGGATGGAATGTGGTTTTGATTGCACTAAACAATTTTGGGGACGAAATAAATACCTTAAAACATTGAAAGTAAGTCACAGTTTATTTCAAGTTTTGGAAAGGAAACATAGACTTATTTTCTAGACCGACTTATTCTTAAAATATGGCTTATTTTCAAGGTTGAAATGTTCTAAGAAATAAATGACAAGAGGCAGGCCATATCGTTCACCTGAATCACCTTAGCCTACCATTGTTCAGCTGTTGAGATTCTAAAAAAGATTTTTTTTTTATCAATCTTTATTCCCATGAATTTTTTTATCCTATATTGTGACCCCAACATAGCTCCAAAGGATCACAACATAACTGAAAATGAATTCATATAACACAGTAATGCCTCGACACCAATATGACTAACATGATCTAAGATCAAGGTCACAAGGTCATAGATCATGGTATGGTACGAAATACCTTGCCATCAGAAATTTATATACTAAATATGAAAGCTCTATCTTAAATAGTTGATGATATATTAAATAGGTCATATTTCTATAAAAACTAATTCAAACTTCCAGGTCAAAATGACACGGTCTTGCCATAGAAATCTATATACTAATACAAAAAATTCCCCCTTTAAATAGTCAGATTTTTAAAGAAAGTAGGCCAAGGTCGTCTTGTCACAAAGAATTTATACATAAAATATGAAAGCTCTACCTTGAATACTTCTGAAAATATCTAACAAGTTACATTTTCTTAATAGTAGGTCAAATTTCAAGGCATGCAAAATATCAAAGATCTATCTTAAATAGTTCAGGAGATTTTGAATAGGTTATATCTTTTTAAATGTAGGTCCAACTCCCAGGTCAATGTCAAAGGGTCAAACTTCGCAAAACAAGGTCTTGTCATAAAGAATCTATATACAAAAATGAAAGCTCCACTTAAAATAGCTTCGGATATATTTTATAAGTTGTGTTTTCTTAAAAGTAGGTCACATTCCAACTTCAAGGTCAAAGATCACGATATCAAATCAACTGTTTTGTCATAAGAAATATACATACAAAATATTAACGATTTACCTTCAGTATATATTGAATGAATCAGATTTGTATTAAAGGGACTGATTCACTATTTTCCCCAAAATTTTATTTTTCACTTTTAATGATCAAAATCTACTGTCTAATATGTTCTAAAAATTTCACATAAAAATTAAGGTTATACATTATCAGAGAAGCTCATTTTAGAGAGTTTATTATTTGTTTTGTATACAAATATTGCGGTACGTTATTGTTTACGAAATTTTCAAAAGAAATGGATATCGATCTAAGTTTATTATAACTTTCACATTTCAAGTATTCTTCGGACAAAATGTGTCATCTAAAAGTTAAAATTGAGATGCTTTATATTACAAAATTAATATTTCACTTGTTTATTTGTTTACATAAAAAGACTCGAGTCTTTGTTTACATAACACAGATATAAGGCTTGCTTTTATTTTTGCATTCAGGTCAAAATGTTGGCTGTCAACATTAAATGAGTTATATTGTTAATGTTTCACATAAAAAAAAATTTTTTTAAAATGTTTTGTTAAAAAATCGTGAACCAGTCCTTTTAAGGCTAAAATATAGCTTTTATTCTTGCATTCAGGTCAAAATTTTGATTGTCAACATTAAATAAGTTAAACTTTTAATATCTATCAAAAATAAAAAAATATTTTGTTAAAAAACCGTGAACCAGTCCCTTTAAGGAGGTACTCTACATCGTCATAATGGCTGACTTCCTTTTAAAACATGGATGAAAATATAAATGCCAGCAATATTTGTCTATTCGTGTAAAACGTTCTCGCCTAGCTGAGTAGCCCAGTAGGTTAGCACGTCGACTGCTGAACTGTAGATCGCGTGTTCGAGCCCAGGAGGGGTTTTAAATTTTTCTCAGATTGCTTTCAACTAAAACTGCATTTTTTTGACTAAATGAAGTAAATTTGGAAGTTTTCAATTTCAAAATATTATTTTACATATTCTTCACTTTTCATCCAAATCAAATTTCTCTGGTGTAGCATACCTCCTTAAAAGTAGGTCAAAGTAACAAGATCGCACACCATTCCATAACATGAAAAGTCTTTACGTAAAGAATGTATATACAAAATATGAAAGCTTTAGCGTAAAGGACACAACGCATGTCACTACATTTTTTTTTTTCAGCAAAATTAATTTTTTTTCATGCCTAAACTACTTTTAATGTGTTTTAAATGAAATAGATTGCGTAATTTTCGAGTTTGAAAGCGATGAAATTCAAATCTTGTGATATGCATTTTACTTTCGATATTTTGCGCGCCATTATGTATGAAGTCATATGCGTCCTTGGCTTTCAAAACAAGTTAGTCATTTCATAAACAGATTAGATTTAATCGACAAAAAATATCACGTTAACGGCTTGTAAATTACATTACATTAAGGTGGTTTGTGCCGTTTGAGGGTGTATTAGTTGTCGGTAGAAAGGATTTAAACTTTTTTATTTTTAGAAGGAAAGTGCGAGATAAAAGACGTGTATATTTTTTGTTGGAGCAAGGCCTTTACCTCAAAAAAGCACCCAATCACCTTTGTCGATATACTTTTTCAAAACTCACTTGGACAGAGACCCAGATAAATTGCGAGAAAATGGATATATCAAAGCTAAGCACTGCGAGGCATACAGCATATACATTCTGTTCTGGTCTTCAAATTCAATACACTATCGGATCAACTGACCTTCACCTTGTAACAACTTGTGCTCCCAGTTTCTAACAACGAGTAGATTTACAAATACGAGGCCCAGATGCCTTATGGGTCACATGAAAAAGAATCACTATTTGCAAGGGCTATGAAAAAAAAATCCTGTTCTGAATATCTAAGCTATATTCTAATGTTCAGAAACAGTATAAAACAAGATGTGTTCTTAAAACTTCAATGCCCTAAAAAGTGCAATACACTGATGAAAGGCTTTACATAATATGATAGGTGTATTAACATTAAAATGTCAAAAGATATGACTAATTTGGACCCATCCTAGAGTCAAAACCCTGGGTTATGACATTCATCATTTTTTGTACATTCTTTTCTGCTATTCCCAAGTATGCATTTAAATTTCATATAGTATCAGCTAACTTACACATGAAAACTATATACTAAGTTTGGCCCCACCCTGGTCCCACAATTTATGTCCCACTTGTTCCAAAGATGTTTCATACCAAATATGAAAAGAACTGGAATGATAGTTATGAAGAAGAAATTAAAAATGTCTATTGTTCACACATTTAATAACTGACCATTTTGGCCACACCATGATACAAAAAAAAACCTACCCCTGGGATCATCAAATTTACAATTTTGGTAAAGGACTACCTGTTCTTTCTAAATATCTATTAAGTTTGAATTTAGTATCAATAGCACTAAAGAAGATGTTATTTAAGTGTTTTACATATAAACACCAAGTTTGGCCCCATTCTGGGGTCAAAACGCCTATCCCGGGGATCATGAAATTTACAATTTTAGTAAAAGCTTTCTTGCTCTACATCACTATGCATATAGTTTTTCTAACACGTGTGCGGTTCTTGAGAAGAAGATTTTTGAAAATTGGTAAATTTTGGTCAGTTTTTGCCCAAGTTAAGGCTCCATGGGTGCAAGAATCCTGAAATTTACAATTCATGTCCCCCTTCTTCCAAATATGCTTCATACCAAATTTGGAAAGAATTGAAATGATAGTTATCAAGAAGAAGTTAAAAATGTCTATTGGTCACACATTTACTAACTAATCATTTTGGCCCCACCTTGATAACAAAACCTCTACCCCTGGTATCATAAAATTTACGATTTTGGTAAAGGACTACTTGTTCGTTCTAAATATCTATTTAGTTTCAATATAGTATCAATAGCACTAAAGAAGATGTTATTCAAGTGTTTTACACATAAACACTATGTACCAAGTTTGGCCCCACCCTGAGGTAAGGATCCCTAACCCGGGGATCATGAAATTTACAATTTTGGTAGAAGCTTTCCTGCTCTACATCACCATGCATTTAGTTTTTCTTACACATGTGCGGTTCCTGAGGAGAAGTTTTTTGAAAATTGGTTAATTTTGGGCAGTTTTTGCCCCGTCCTTAAGGCCCCAGGGTGCTGGAGTCCTGAAATTACAAATTATGTCCCCTTGTCCCAAAGATGCTTCATTCCAAATTCGAAAAGAATTGGACTCGTAGTTATCAAGAAGAAGTTAAAAATGTTCAATTGTTAACGCACGACGTACGACGCACGATGACAACCAATTGCAATAGGTCACCTGAGTATACTCAGGTGACCTAAAAATGGTGTATGATCATAATATCTCATTATGTAGATCTGACACTAAGTTCAGCTAGGCATATTGTAACAGGGCACTGTTACAATACCCCCCCACCCCCCCACCCACCCACACACACACACACACACACACATGTGCGATGTTCATTCTAGAAAGTTATCAATTCTAATATGTACATGCACCTTTAAATGAACATTTTAAGCTTTCCAATACTATTCTAATGAATGTTAAAAACAGAAAAATGTATATCCACTGCATTTTCTTACAAAATGAAACTAGTTTCGCACTTCTACAAAATATAACTGATTTGTGAAATGAAAAATTCTTCAGGCATTCATAATCTTAAAGGAGGAACTGTAACTACTTTTTATTGATATCATGTAACTTCTCATCCAGCACAACTTTTGATTATGTTTACATAAGATATGAACTGGGAAAAAAGATGTCAGTTAAGAGGGATCAAACTTTTGCGAAGATTTTCGTTTTTCTATTATGCGCCATGCCGATCTTTTCTACGCTTTGCGCTCAGGCATCCAAAAACTATATCCTGTCCATCTTCAACTCATCATATATCTATTCTAAAATTTCAGATTTCTATTTTGCATACCTGAGAACTATTCTCTGCAAAAAAGGTCGTAAAAATTTAGTTCATCCGCGATAAATCAGAACTGGAGGTGACGTCATAAAAGTCTCTCGGACATAAATAGCTCTCTGGGAATATATTTCCGAACAGAGACTTTACTGCTGTATTTCTGCAGTAAGAATATCAAATAACAATTTATCATTGGGGAAAATTAGAAACAAAATAGTATCACTGCAAGCTCGTGAATTATAAATATATCACCAAAAACACTCCTAAGCAATAGGAATTATATTCAGAAAGTTACCCATCTTTTTCATATGTATAATAAAAATAAACAGTAACGGGGATTCATTTAAAAGAAATTATCAATGTCTTCCTAGTTATCGCAAATTAACACAAGGAATGGTCTACAATAAAGTTAACCGGGATAAAAAAAAAAAAACCACCATCGAATGTCTACTACATACACTATAGTACATTGTAGTTTTCCTTAGGGTAATCTAGTAATGATAGGGGAATCCCACTATATCGACAGTTTCCGGCGGATGAAACTACTATATGGCCAGTGTTTGGGAGAAAATGGCTTGGGATAAAGGCTATTATACAAAAGGCGATCTATGCAAGACAACTGATACATACACTAGAACATATTGCACTAAAGAGAACCGGGAATATTCTAAAACATGAAGTCGTCTGACGGGATTCGGTCAATTTATGGTGTTCCCGGGATTGTGCTGTAAATTAATATCGGTGCTGGTTGCTAAAACATTTTAAAGGCATAATGATGGCACATATACCATGACATATTCAACCTTGCTATGCTAATTGACAGTGGTCTAACTTGCGAGCCTGATTCCCATACTACGACTTGTGCCACTCAGAATGATTTAGTACGCGGAGCACCCTGTTGGGATCTGGAACCCAAAATAAGGATATCGTAGGCAAAACTTCTTGGGTGCAAGGGTGCTTATGACATATATTTCAAGATGTGTAGGTTAGGAAAAAATACATTTAAGGGGTGAACACCTATGAGGTAGCAAATCAAAGGAGCGGAAGATGTAAAAAGATGTAATTCAGCGGGCAAATAACGACAGAACGCCAAGCAAAAAACAACAAAAGTCTAGGTGGCATATTGCATCTCTTTGTTTAAGTTTGATTGTCTTTCTGTTTTGATTTTTTACTAATTAGTAGCGTAGAGACATATAGTATCGTTCTGTTATCTTTTCTTTTTGACTTCCTTTTGTCCCAAAAATAATGAAATCATGACACCGCAGGGCCCTGCAACACCATTTAAAACATTATGTATCATCTTAGCATTCTGATAATTAGAGAACTTACAGATGATCCCTTTTCTCCAGTTGATCCAGGTATTCCATCCATTCCAGGGGCCCCTTCATCACCCTGAAGACCAGGCATTCCACTCTCTCCTCTTTGTCCTTGAAGTCCTGCCGAACCTTTCGGTCCTGGTGCTCCGGCCTCTCCCTAGAGGACAAAATTATGATATCACAACAAATTTTGTTTGCTGATTTTGACAGCCGTGGACCCTACCAGGCAATAATCAGACGAATGAATCCCCCAGTTTCTAGTCTTCCTATCCGATAATATCCGGTTAGATTTATTTGTTTTATGAATTATATCTACAGTACATATCAAAATATATTCAATACCAAAAATATAGGATAAAATATCCTCCAAAGATAACTGAAATCAAACTCCTTGATCTGCCCACTGAGCGTATCCAATTCTCAACTCCGGCAACCTAATTCTCGGAAGTTGGACTTATTTTTCAAAATTTCTTTAAAGTCAGCAAACGATTTACGTATTAAAAAACCGAACAATATTCTGGCTTTTGAGTGAAAAAACTTTTACTGCATTATCACGATTAATACAATGTACTGATTTTAAATGTTTCAAGCGAACAACCGAAAATTTAAAGGCAACTTGTTATTTCCCTTTACTCCTATTATACTATATATAAGTTTGTCCAGTTTGTGTCAAAACCCTGTGGTATGAAAAGTGAAGGTAACGAACATTGACAATATCAATCTCATAACTCCTATAAGCAATACAAAATAGAGAGTTGGATAAACACTGACCCCTGGATATACCAGACGTAGGATCAGGTGCCTAGTAGGAGTAAGCATCCCCTGTCGATCGATCACACCCTCTGCGAGCTCTATATCTTGATCAGATAAACGGAATTATCGGTATACATTCCAGTTGTAAATGTTACATAGCACAACTAGCAATCATAATTCTTTGCAAAGAATTAGAGATCTTTCTACCATCACAGGGATTGGAAAAGTAGAAGGATTGTTCAACTTGTATTAAATAATTTCCTAAAAGAACGTAATATATATATATATATATATTTATATATATATATATATATATATATATATATATATATATATATACCCACAACCTGCGGAACCAAATCTCCTAGCAGCATGTAACCAGCGCGCTAGACCGCTCGACCATCTAGGCAAGTCAAATAATTGCTTTCGATGACGATGGAACTCTCGCCACACTGTCACACGCTACACGGTCATTGAGAATGGAAATGGGATACAATTATTTAACGTACAATTAAGAGGATCACACATGATACGCATTGCATTTGAAATATTTTATATAAAGCACGGAAATAGCAATGAACTCTTATATGAACATAACTGCCCTAAGTGAAGAAATATTTAATATAAAGCACAGAAAATTTCATTTTATTTGGATACCCACTTCCGCCCCTACCCAGGGTTGAACTCACGAACTGCGGAACCAAATCTCCTAGCAGTATGTAACCAGCGAGCTAGACCGCTCCACCATCTAGGCAAGTCAAAAAACTTGCTTTCGATGATGATGGAATTCTTGCCACGCTGTCACAACACAAAAGTATCAAATATCAAACTAACCCAACAGAGGGTCACGTCCGCATGCCATTTCGTTAAGCCAATCAAATATACGCTGTCAAATTCTGCCAGCGATGTATTCATATCTGCTTCATATTTAGATATTTTATTGAATATAAATATTAATGGCAAATTAACAAGTTGAACTCAACTTTATGACAAATCAGATGTCTTTAGCTTCCCCATCCCCAATGATCCATATTTATGTAGCAATATTTCATTATCGTATGGATATGATGCTTATGTCTCTCAAATGATTCGATACGGGAAAGCATGTTCTACATACTCAGATTTCAGGGTGGTGATTTGGTCATATTTAGCAGTCATTGTCAAAGAACATAATTTATACTGTTTGGTAATATTTGTATGTTAGTTTCAAATTAAGTACGGTGGGTACTTATCGCTGTCATCATATATTGCCTAAAGGATATCAAATCACCCTAACTATAAGGAAACCTAAAAGAAAGTTTAAGAGTAATTGAAAATCATTTTTATTTTACATGTTTCACGCTTTTTCATTGGTTGAAAAATTATTGGAATATCGTATCCAACGAAAAAATAAATAAATGGCCGGAACTACTTTCTATTGGAATGTTGGGGATTCCTCTGGATGCTTCGTATTTATATATAGATTAGGGAATCCTGAAAAGAAAGACTTTAAAACAGTTCTATCGATCTATATAAATTTATTAAACAAAAACAAACAAATACCAAATATAAATAATATGTAATAATGCAAAATGAAATAAACATGGCTATTTGAGGACACACCCCCCCCCCCCCTTCGCTATGCGCAATGATGCTGTTTTCCGTCTCTTTTTTTTTTTTCGTGGTATACCTCCATCCAACGAAAAAATAATAAATTCATTCCTTAAATGAAATAGCGCAAATAAAAATCTCTCTTTGTTAAAAATATCGATCGTATCGAGGAGGATAATTACATACATAATCTATTGCCCTAATTCACACAATTTCTTCTTGATATGGTCAGTTTGATGTACAATGTACATTTGTAAATGTCTATATGTTATATGATTGGATGGATTCGAACTAAATGAAATATAAGTGTTGATATTAATTGTCAGAATCATAAATAATTGCACAAAATCGAGAAATGATAGTAACAGTGCGACATTTAACTTCTGACACGATAAAGTCCGGGCTTTCTTCTATCCTTTACAACAGAGATACATAAAACAAATAGAGTGTATCTGGGAGGATGTTTTTGCAGCATCTCCCTTATTAAGGCTGAACTTACTACAACTAGTATATTGTACAATAAGAAATATACGCTTCTAAAGACAAAAGTCCTGTAGGAGAATGGAGGATTTTTTTGTCTTATCAAAATCTTATCATTATCCTATGGTAGAAAAAATTTCATTAGGATAATCAACTCTATATAAAATGTATCGAGATTAAATGTCCCTGATAAAAATCAAAAGGATAAAATATTCCAACTTTAAGATATTACATAGGATATCAAATTCCATCAACTGTTATTGTTTAGGAACATTTGTCCTATACAATCATCTTAAATGTAATTCTCTTTATTTTCATGTCCCTTTATGTTTTATAGATAGTATTAATTTACCTATCATCTTGCATATACAGGCGTTTTCCTCTGTTCCTCTTTGAATCAACAATCTTTCGTATAAGCATTAGGGGTTTTCATTTTCCTACTTACAATTACCGCTTACCGTATCATATTCTCAAACACTTAAGATTGCAATGCATTTTTGGAAATTTAAGATGAAACTAGAATACCAACATGTCAGAAAGGGCCCTGCAATGAATATTAGTATATCAATCATGTGCTATACCATTGAACTACGTGTATCTGCTCGGGTTGTTCAATCGGTATGGTTGATACATCCACCCTTGATTTGTTTTCTGGACTCAAAGACCATGAAAGTGATACCATCGAATTACAGACCCTGAAGCGTTCCGATTTTGTTCCGTGACCGTTTAATGTAAACCTTTCATTGTTCAGTGCAAACCGTTCACCACTACGATTCATGCAAATCCTTAAGCGTTCCAAGCAAACCGTTCAGCGTTTCGTGCAAACCGTTCAGCGTTTCGTGCAAACTGTTCAGCGTTCCGTGCAAACCATTCCCTGCAAGATCAAGCCACGCTCATAAAAACGTGCAGACCTTTCAAATTACGCCCCTAGATATTTACCTACCGTGCATGTTATTTCACCATAGGATTTTGAAGGTGGACATTGATGGGAATTCGATAAATTATTCTAAAATTACTCTAAGGTGGACTTTCAACAACAAAAATCCTGCAAATAATTTAAACAAAATAATGGTATTAAAACAATGCAGACAAAGTTTCTTGCAAAGGGTTTCGTGCACAGTTTTCAGCGTTTCCGTGAAAGAATCCCTTCATACGGTTCCGTGCAAATGGTGTAGTAGCATGCCTCAGGATCTTTTATACTTCCCGCTTAATGAACGGTCTGCATGAAATGTTAGTCATGGCTTGCACGCTTAATGAACGGTCCACACGAAACGGTAGGCATGGCCTGCACACTTTGATTTTTGGGCATTATGTGTTTCTTCCTTGGGTTGGTTTAAACACGAAATAATTTCGATATAATGATAATAATAATAATCATCATCACCATCATCTTGATATTAAAAGGGTTAAGAAAGCAATGATAATTATCCATATTAAAATGAGTATTGATGTCAGACGTGGTAAATCACTTCTGTATAATCATCAATAAATAAACAAAACCGATTCATTAAATAAATCAAAATTTTCTTTTACTATTTCAATGAATTACGAAGGCAGGTATCATTACATGTTGGGATAAACAAATGCACACTTTTTGAACTTCGTATACAAAAGAAAACAAGATTGCAATGCGTAGACATATGTTCCCTACCGCCGCAAAAAGAAAATGAAGCACAAAAGTCTCATAACTCCTGTAACACTTGTAGAATCAAAATTGCGGTGGAATATGATCAGCTACATATACATGTTATTGCTACTAACAATCCTGCACAATTTGAGTCAAATTCGTACATCGGTCTCTGGTCTCTAGTGTAGCATGTACAATTCAACAAAGTCTCATAACTCCAGTAAAATATGTCGAATTAAAATCAACTACAGATGGTGACTACAAAATTTGAACAATATCTATTGAGCGGTTTCTGAAGAGTTGCATCCACAAAGTGTTCCTGTTAAAAACCTCGCTGCTGCCTTGGACGCCACGTTATCAATGGAAATACAAGTCAGTTCCGTGGTAAGGAAGATGTACTTCAACACCAGGCGAATCTCCAAGGTGAAACACTATCTCACCCAGGAAGCGTGTGCGAAGGTCAGCAATGCAACAGTCATATCCCACCTTGACTATCCCAATGCCCTCCTGCTTGGCATGACCGATCGCCCCATGCACCGACTACAAGATTAGTGGTTCAGAACAACGCTGCATGTTGTCTCACAAGAACATGCTACAGACAACATATTTCGCCGGTACTTCAACAACTACACTGGCTGCCTATAAAGCAAAGTGTTCTGTTTAAAGTGCTGACAACCATACATAAGTCACTACACTCTTTCTCAGCACCAGCATACATGAGATAGCTTAGTATGTCCTGTTTACCAGCCACATAGGACCTTGAGATCATCATCCGACCAATGGAAACTGGTAGTGAACAAATCATCAAACAAATACGGTGCAATAGCCATAAAAACACTAGGTGCAAAATTCAGGAATAAACTGCCATTGGAACTTCGAGAGCTTGAGGCATATGGAGCATTCCGCAAGGACCTAAACACACTCTTGTTTAAGCGTGAATATGCCCTGTGAATGTAAAATTCAGTGCAATATCAAGGATCCCGTGTGCAATCTTTTGCAAACTGAATTTTGATCCAGTATACGAATACCTGTGTTCCAATTGTATCTTGTCTAGTCAATATCAACCAGTTTGTCATTTTACTACCATGTTTTATTTAAATTCTTTCTATTGTTTTATCATTTCCTTTATAGCTCTTGCAGGTGTTTAATTGGTATATTCTCATTGATTATTAGCACAAACATTGTACAGCGCATATAAACTATATGTAATTTTGCGCTTTATAAATGAATGAAATAATAATGGCGGCACAATATGATCAGCTACATAATTATGGTGACTAACAATCCTACAAAATTTGAACAAAACATGTTGAGCGGTTTTGGAGGAGTCGCGTCCACAAGGTCAAGTGAGACAGACGGACATCGCTATTTCTATGTCCTATTGTGGTAGGGGACAAAAATGCCTATAAAGCAACGTGTTCTGTTTAAAGTGCTGACAACCATACATAAGTCACTACACTCTTTCTCAGCACTAGCATACATGAGAGAGCTTAGTATGTCCATTTACTCATCAATATACACCTGCAAACAATAAATCTATGCAATATATCAGGGCGTTTAGAAAAAAAATCCCGAAAATTGGATGTCGCGGAAAGATAGAAGGATGGAAAAGGGCAAAACTATATGCCCCGACCACTTTGAAAATTTGAAAAGTTGATTGCACCCCTCCTAATGACCCCCTATCAGCTCACAAAGTTTGAAGTGGATCTGTCGAAGCACTTTCATAAAATCGCGCGGACAAATTTCTCTGGAAAGAAGAGGAATAATAATAAGAAGAAAATAAGAACGAGCTATAACTGTGTTGGGATGCCAACACAAATGTCTCCGAACACCTCCCCATGTCAGAAATTCTTTTTGATGCCAGATATGCACTCAGGTTCCTCAAAGAACCTTAGAAACTAAATTTGGTTGAAATCCGACGGACTTGATTTTTGGCCGCCATTTTCTTCAATGGCGGCCATTTTGAAAGATTTGAAAATTGATTGGAAGGAAATACTGATGCTAGAAATCAACTGTGAACCCTCCATTTACCCCAGAACTCAAATGTTGTAGAGATTTTGAAAATGGCGGCTCAAAAAAAATTTTGATGGTGGAAATCGACTTGGGGTCACTAAATTACCCTAGAAATAGAATTTGGTTGAAATCCGACAACCTTGAGGTTTTGACGTTTCTGGCCACCATCTTGAAACGGCGGACATTTTGAAAATTTGAAAAGTTGATCGCACCCCTCCTAGTGACCCCCTATCAGCTCAGAAAGTTTGAAGTGGATCAGTCGAAGCGTGTTCATATAATCGTGCG
Source organism: Ostrea edulis (assembly GCF_947568905.1). Classification (NCBI taxonomy): domain Eukaryota; kingdom Metazoa; phylum Mollusca; class Bivalvia; order Ostreida; family Ostreidae; genus Ostrea; species Ostrea edulis. The sequence continues at coordinate 39,866,628 of NC_079169.1, read as the reverse complement.
GACAAATTTCTCACTAAAGAAGAGGAAAAATAAGAAGAAAATAATAATAACGAGCTATAACTGTGTTGGGATGCCAACACAAATGTCTCCGAACACCTCCCCATGTCAGAAATGCTTTTTGATGCCAGATATGCACTCAAGATTCTCAAAAAACCCTAAAAACTGAATTTTGTTGAAATCCGACGGACTTGGTTTTTGGCCGCCATTTTCTTCAATGGCGGCCATTTTGAAACATTTGAAAATTGATTGGAAGGAAATACTGATGCTAGAAATGAATTGTGGACCCTCCATTGACCCCAGAAGCCAAATGTTGTACAGATTTTAACACTTTCAAATATTTCGGTATATGGCGGCCATTTTGAAAATGGCGGCTCAAAAAAAAAATTTGATGGTGGAAATGGACTCGGGGTCACTAAATTCCCCTAGAAATAGAATTTGGTTGAAATCCGACATACTTGAGTTTTTGACGTTTTTTTTGCCGCCATCTTGAAACGGCGGCCATTTTGAAAATTTGAAAAGTTGATTGCACCCCTTTTAATGACCCTCTATCAGTTCACAAAGTTTGAAGTGGATCAGTCGAAGCATGTTCATAAAATCGCGCGGACAAATTTCTCACTAAAGAAGAGGAAAAATAAGAAAATAATAATAACGAGCTATAACTGTGTTGGGATGCCAACACAAATGTCTCCGAACACCTCCCCATGTCAGAAATGGTTTTTGATGCCAGATATGGACTCAGAATCCTCCATAAACCCTAGGAAGTAAATGAAGTTGAAATCCGACGGACTTGATTTTTGGCCGCCATTTTCTTCAATGGCGGCCATTTTGAAACATTCAAAAATAGATAGGAAGGAAATACTGATGTTAGAAAAGAACTGTGGACCCTCAAGTGAGCCCAGAACCCAAATGTTGTAAAGATTTTAACACTTTCAAATATTTCAGTATATGGCGGCCATTTTGAAAATGGCGGCTCACAAAAAAATGTTGATGGTGGAAATGGACTCGGGGTCACAATCTTACCCTAGAAATAGAATTTGGTTGAAATCCGACAACATTGAGTTTTTGACGTTTTTGGCGGCCATTTTGAAACGGCGGCCATTTTGAAAATTTCAAAAGTTGAGTGCACCCCTCCTTATGACCCCCTATCAGTTCACAAAGTTTGAAGTCGATCAGTCGAAGCACTTTCATATAATCGGTCGGACAAATTTCTCACTAAAGAAGAGGAAAAATAAGAAGAAAAGAATAATAGTAAGAACGAGCTATAACTGTGTTGGGATGCCAACACAAATGTCTCCGAACACCTCCCCATGTCAAAAATCCTTTTTGATGTCAGATATGCACTCAGGATTCTCAAAAAACCCTAAAAACTGAATTTGACTGAAATCCGACGGACTTGATTTTTGGCCGCCATTTTCTTCAATGGCGGCCATTTTGAAACATTTGAAAATTGATTGGAAGGAAATACTGATGCTAGAAATGAATTGTGTACCCTGCATTTACCCCAGAACCCAAATGTTGTAGAGATTTTAACACTTTGAAATATTTCGGTATATGGCGGCCATTTTGAAAATGGCGGCTGAAAAAAAAATTTTGATGGTAGAAATGGACTCGGGGTGACCATATTACCCTAGAAATCGAATTTGGTTGAAATCCGACAACCTTGAGTTTTTGACGTTTTTTGGCGGCCATCTTGAAACAGCCGATATTTTGAAAATTTGAAAAGTTGAATGCACCCCTCCCAGTGACCCCCTATCACCTCACAAAGTTTGAAGTGGATCTTTCGAAGCACTTTCACAAAATCGGTCGGACAAATTTCTCACTAAAGAAGAGGAAAAATAAGAAGAAAAGAATAATAAGAATAACTAGAAACTCATTACTAGTAATGAGTAGGTCTTCCGTTAGATCACTTCCGGTAAAGAGCTTTCTGTTCCTACGAAAACCATTTAAATATATCAGAAAATGTGCCTTAACAATGAATGAGAAATGTATTATCGAATTTTTTACTCATTTCTCGTAACTTCCGGTGATGACCGGAAGTACTTTTATGATGCGTTTTCCTATAAATGACAGCGACTCTTTACTGTCTATATTCCCTGAAAATTTCACGTCTCTATCTGAAAGAGTTCTCAACAAAAAGAAGTAGACTAAAGAAAGAAAAAGTAGCAGGTTACTACCGACCGGAAGTCAATTTTGAAAAACAAAATGATCCAAACTCTAGAAGTTGATACTTTTATTATGACATGTGAAAATCATATGAAAGACTTCAAATATACGCGAGATTTATGGTGACAAAGAGATGAAAAGTAAAAATGTATTTTATCAAGAAACCGGAAGTAATTGTTTTGACTACCAACGGAGTCAATATTCTTTTGACACTTTCAAAGAGACTTAATAAACTAGTATAGGTTTCAATTTACAAGAATAAGTTTGAAATTTGCGATTCTTTCCATCACTTCCGGTGACGACAGGAAGTGACGGTCGACATGTTCAACCCTCTACTGCACGACTGCAAACGGAGATTTATAATTCCTGAATAATTGATGAACCTATATTTTACCTTTTCCAAGAAAAATGCTGGACAAAATTCCTTTTGAGAAACAGAAAATCGCCCATATTTTCCGACCGGAAGTGAATTTTGTAAAAACAAAAATAGTTATAGGAAGGTCCTTTCATAAGACATTATTCCTGACAATTTCAAGAAAATCTATACACCATCTCTGAGAAATCACTCGAAGAAATCGGAAAATCGACATTTTTCAAATACTTCCGGTATAGACCGGAAGTGACGGACGAAAAAATTGAATGTATGTGTACAATGGACTAATGTTAGTTGATCAACTCTACAAGTTTCAAGCGTCTATCTATATTCATTATTGAGAAACTGAAAAAACAAGGTTTGAATATGTCCACCCCATATCTCACGACCGGAAGTGAATTTTACAAAAATATTTCAATTTACACTAGACATTTATAATGGCTATAACATATGTAAAATTCAAATCCTTAACTTGTTTTATGACCGAGATTTATGGCACTGAAAAATGAGAGAATTAATAGTTTTTTTTTCATATAACCGGAAGTTGGAGATTCAACTTCCGGTGGGGTCAATAGTTTTTGAGAATTAGAACGAGTCCTAATAAACCTATATAGGTTTAAATTTGAAAGAAAAAAGTTTGAAATTTATGATTTATTAATCACTTCCGGTGACGACCGGAAGTGACGGCCGACATTCTTACCCCCCTACTGCACCCCTACAAAGTGAAATCTATTAACTCTGAAATTTTGGTGACTCTATCTTTTACCGTTTCTGAGAAAAACGATTGACAACGAAAACAGCTCATAAGCCGTATTTGCCGACCGGAAGTGAATTTTACAAAAATATTTGAGGTTACTCTAGACATTTATAGTGATCATAATATATGTAAAACTCAACTCATTAACTAGTTTCATGACCGAGATTTATGGCACTGAAAAATGAGAGAATGAATAGTCTTTCTTTGATATAACCGGAAGTTAGAGATTCAACTTCCGGTGGGGTCAACATTTTTTGAGAATTAGAACGAGATATAGTAAACCAAAGTAGGTTTCAATTTGAAAGAAAAAAGTTTGAAATTGATGATTTATTTGATCACTTTCGGTGACGACCGGAAGTGACGGCGACAAAAAATATTACGTGCATGCACCATAGAGAAAATAGATCTATCATCCCTGAAAGTTTCATTCGATTATCTTTAGTGGTTTTCAAGTTTACCCCCGGACAAAGTTTCTTTCAAAAACCAGAAAATCGGACGTATCTGACGAACGGAAGTGAATTTTGAAAAAATGAAAAAAATGCCTCGAGGTACCATCGTTCCCTATAACCTGTGAAAGTTTCAGGAAAATCCATCCAACGGTCTCGGAGACGAAAGGGAAAAAAAAATAATAATAACTAGATTCGATCTCGTTGCGAGCAACGAGTGGGTCTTCCATCCAAATTTAGATGTGATTAGATAAGAATTTGACTGACATTTTCGTTCATAAATAATGATACAAATATATTGTCTAGACGTACAATTTAGCTTTGGTAATATTTTACAAATATTGATCATTTAAATGTTATAAATTAAAGACTCTCTCTACCTCTCGGCAACTAATTAAAGGGGTCAGCTTTTTTTCGAGAAAAAAGTTAATAATGTTATTTACTGTGATACAGATTCGACTGATCAGGCGAGTCATGCCGCCCGGAGGCCTATTTTTTTTTAATATCATTCTAGATATATCTCGCAAAACTGAACAAATTTTGTTCTACATGTCCTATGGAAATTTTCTTAAGAAAAAAGTTATTGATTGCGACATTTATCAGACTGTTAAGGCGAGTCATAAGGCCCGTGGGCCTTTTTCTTAATATCGTTTGAAAGATCTTGCAAACCTGAACAACTTTTGGTCTACATGTTTTATCAAAAGTTTCTCCAGAAAAAAGCTATTGATTGTGACACTAATCAAACTCTTCAGGCGAGCCATGAGGCCCGTTCGCCTTTTTCATGATGTTGTTCGAAACATCTAGCAAAACTGAACAGCTTTTGCTCTAGATGTCTCATTAAAAGTTTCTTGACTAAAATGTTATATATTACAACAATAACCCAACTGTTCAGGTGAGCCATGAGACCCACAGGCCTTATTCTTAACATCGTTAGTAACGCTTGCGAATCTGAACAATTTTTGTTCTACATATCTTATCAAAAGTTTCTCGAGAAAAAAGTTATTAATGTTATTAATTGTGATACAAATTCGACTGTTCAGGCGAGCCATGACGCCCGTAGGCCTATTTTTTGATATCATTAGATAGATCTTGCAAAACTGAACAACTTTTATTCTAGATGTTTTATCAAAGTTTCGTGAGGAAAAAGTTAATCATTGTAACAGAAATTCAATGGTTCAGGCGAGCCATGAGGCCCATGGGCCCATTTTTTGATACGGCACGAAAGATCTCAATAAACTGTACAACTTTTGTTATATATGTCTAAAAAAAATATTTACGAGTATCACGTTATGCGACATTTCTCACTGTTAAGGCGAGTCATAAGGCCCGTGGGCCTTTTTCTTGATATCGGTTGAAAGATCTTGCAAAACTGAACAACTTTTGTTCTACATGTCTTATCAAAAGATTCTCGAGAAAAAAGTTAGTAATTGTGACACTGATCAAATTGTTCAGGCGAGCCATGAGGCCCGTTGGCCTTTTTCATGATGTTGTTCGAAAGATCTTGCAAAACTGAACAACTTTTGTTCAAGATGTCTTATTAAAAGTTTCTTGACAAAAATGTTATAGATTGCAACAATAACCCAACTGTTCAGGTGAGCCATGAGACCCGCAGGCCTATTTATTAACATCGTTAGTTAACCCTTGCGAAACTGAACAACTTTTGTTCTACATGTCTTGTCAAAAGTTTCTAGAGAAAAAAGTTATTAATGTTATTAATTGTGATACAAATTCGACTGTTCAGGCGAGCCATGACGCCCTGAGGCCTAGTTTTTGATATCATTAGATAGATCTTGCAAACCTGAACAACTTTTATTCTACATGTCTTATCAAAAGTTTCGTGAGAAAAAAGTTAATCATTGTAACAGAAATTCAATGGTTCAGGCGAGCCATGAGGCCTATGGGCCCATTTCTTGATATGACACGAAAGATCTCAATAAACTGTACAAGTTTTGTTATATATGTCTAAGCAAAATATTTACGAGTAAATAGTTAGGATTTAAAACGTGGAGAAAAATGAGACACTTTTTTAAACCCCATTTTCGACCCCTACCGAGCTTCCATACTAGGCACTTCCGGAAATTTTGAAAACCCAGGTGCACAACTACAACATGTCGTCTAACTTCACTGAAAATTTCAGCACTCTAGCTTTTATCGTTTTTGAGTTTTTGTCTGGACAAAATGGTCATCTGAAAATCGATAAAAGGGGGATAACTTCCAACCGGAAGTGATTTTTCAAAAATTGAAACGGCGGTACAAACTTCAAATGGCAACGCATCAATCCTGAAAATTTGAAGCAAATTGATCCAGCCATCTCCGAGAAATCTTCTGCACAAAAATCGGTAAGGAGAAAAAAAAAGAATAATAATAATAACTAGATTCGATCTCGTTGCGAGCAACGAGTGGGTCTTTCGTCCAAATTTAGATGTGATTAGATAAGAATTTGACTGACATTTTCGTTCATAAATAATGATACAAATATATTGTCTAGACGTACAATTTAGCTTTGGTAATGTTTTACAAATATTGATCATTTAAATGTTATAAATTAAAGACTCTCTCTACCTTTCGGCAACTAATTAAAGGGGTCAGCTTTTTTCGAGAAAAAAGTTAATAATGTTATTTACTGTGATACAGATTCGACTGATCAGGCGAGTCATGCCGCCCGGAGGCCTATTTTTTTTTTTATATCATTCTAGATATATCTCGCAAAACTGAACAAATTTTGTTCTACATGTCCTATGGAAATTTTCTTAAGAAAAAAGTTATTGATTGCGACATTTATCAGACTGTTAAGGCGAGTCATAAGGCCCGTGGGCCTTTTTCTTAATATCGTTTGAAAGATCTTGCAAACCTGAACAACTTTTGGTCTACATGTTTTATCAAAAGTTTCTCCAGAAAAAAGCTATTGATTGTGACACTAATCAAACTCTTCAGGCGAGCCATGAGGCCCGTTCGCCTTTTTCATGATGTTGTTCGAAACATCTTGCAAAACTAAACAACTTTTGCTCTAGATGTCTCATTAAAAGTTTCTTGACTAAAATGTTATATATTACAACAATAACCCAACTGTTCAGGTGAGCCATGAGACCCACAGGCCTTATTCTTAACATCGTTAGTAACGCTTGCGAATCTGAACAATTTTTGTTCTACATATCTTATCAAAAGTTTCTCGAGAAAAAAGTTATTAATGTTATTAATTGTGATACAAATTCGACTGTTCAGGCGAGCCATGACGCCCGTAGGCCTATTTTTTGATATCATTAGATAGATCTTGCAAAACTGAACAACTTTTATTCTAGATGTTTTATCAAAGTTTCGTGAGGAGAAAGTTAATCATTGTAACAGAAATTCAATGGTTCAGGCGAGCCATGAGGCCCATGGGCCCATTTTTTGATACGGCACGAAAGATCTCAATAAACTGTACAACTTTTGTTATAAATGTCTAAAAATAATATTTACGAGTATCACGTTATGCGACATTTCTCACTGTTAAGGCGAGTCATAAGGCCCGTGGGCCTTTTTCATGATGTTGTTCGAAAGATCTTGCAAAACTGAACAACTTTTGTTCAAGATATCTTATTAAAAGTTTCTTGACAAAAATGTTATAGATTGCAACAATAACCCAACTGTTCAGGTGAGCCATGAGACCCGCAGGCCTATTTATTAACATCGTTAGTTAACCCTTGCGAAACTGAACAACTTTTGTTCTACATGTCTTGTCAAAAGTTTCTAGAGAAAAAAGTTATTAATGTTATTAATTGTGATACAAATTCGACTGTTCAGGCGAGCCATGACGCCCTGAGGCCTAGTTTTTGATATCATTAGATAGATCTTGCAAACCTGAACAACTTTTATTCTACATGTCTTATCAAAAGTTTCGTGAGAAAAAAGTTAATCATTGTAACAGAAATTCAATGGTTCAGGCGAGCCATGAGGCCTATGGGCCCATTTCTTGATATGACACGAAAGATCTCAATAAACTGTACAAGTTTTGTTATATATGTCTAAGCAAAATATTAACGAGTAAATAGTTAGGATTTAAAACGTGGAGAAAAATGAGACACTTTTTAAAACCCCATTTTCGACCCCTACCGAGCTTCCATACTAGGCACTTCCGGAAATTTTGAAAACCCAGGTGCACAACTACAACATGTCGTCTAACTTCACTGAAAATTTCAGCACTCTAGCTTTTATCGTTTTTGAGTTTTTGTCTGGACAAAATGGTCATCTGAAAATCGATAAAAGGGGGATAACTTCCAACCGGAAGTGATTTTTCAAAAATTGAAACGGCGGTACAAACTTCAAATGGCAACGCATCAATCCTGAAAATTTGAAGCAAATTGATCCAGCCATCTCCGAGAAATCTTCTGCACAAAAATCGGTAAGGAGAAAAAAAAAGAATAATAATAATAATAATAAGAAAAGTGAAAAATCAACAATAGAATAATAGAAGGGTCTTCCGCTGAAGACGGAAGACCCTAATAATAATAAGAAAAGTGAAAAATCAACAATAGAATAATAGAAGGGTCTTCCGCTGAAGACGGAAGACCCTAATAATAAGAAAAAACAGTAGAATCACTAGGTCTTCCGTTGGAAACGGAAGACCTTAATAAGAAACGGAGCAAAAACAATATGTCTCCGACACTTTGTGTTCGGAAACATAATAACGAGCTATAACTGTGTTGGGATGCCAACACAAATGTCTCCGAACACCTCCCCATGTCAGAAATGCTTTTTGATGCCAGATATGCACTCAGGATTCTCAAAAAACCCTAAACACTGAATTTGGTTGAAATCCGACGGACTTAATTTTTGGCCTTCATTTTCTTCAATGGCGGCCATTTCGAAACATTTGAAAGTTGATTGGAAGAAAATACTGATGCTAGAAATGAATTGTGGACCCTCCATTGACCCCAGAAGCCAAATGTTGTACAGATTTTAACACTTTCAAATATTTCGGTATATGGCGGCCATTTTGAAAATGGCGGCTCAAAAAAAAAAATTTTGATGGTGGAAATGGACTCGGGGTGACCATATAACCCTAGAAATCGAATTTTGTTGAAATCCGACAATCTTGATTTTCTGACTTTTTTGGCCGCCATCTTGAAACGGCGGCCATTTTGAAAATTTGAAAAGTTGATTGCACCCCTTCTGATGACCCCCTATCAGCTCACAAAGTTTGAAGTGGATCAGTCGAAGCATGTTCATAAAATCGCGCGGACAAATTTCTCACTAAAGAAGAGGAAAAATAAGAAGAAAATAATAATAATAAATAATAACGAGCTATAACTGTGTTGGGATGCCAACACAAATGTCTCCGAACACCTCCCCATGTCAGAAATGGTTTTTGATGCCAGATATGCACTCAGGATCCTAAAAAAAACCTAGAAAGTAAGTTTGGTTGAAATCCGACGGAATTGATTTTTGGCCGCCATTTTCTTCAATGGCGGCCATTTTGAAACATTCGAAAATAGATTGGAAGGAAATACTGATGATAAAAATGAACTGTGGACCCTCCATTTACCCCAGAAACCAAATGTTGTAGAGATTTTAACATTTTTAAATATTTTGGTATATGGCGGCCATTTTGAAAATGGCGGCTCAAAAAAAATTTTTGAGGGTGGGAATGAACTCGGGGTCAACAAATTACCCTAGAAATAAAATTTGGTTGAAATCCGACAACCTTGATTTTTTGACGTTTTTGGCCGCCATTTTGAAACGGCGGCCATTTTGAAAATTTCGAAAGTTGATTGCACCCCTCCTCATGACCCCCTATCAGCTCACAAAGTTTCAAGTGGATCTGTCGAAAGACTTTCATAAAATCGAGTGGACAAATTTCTCTGGAAAGAAGAGGAATAAAAAGAAGAAGAAGAAGAAGAAAATAAGAATAATAAGAAACGGAGCAAAAAGAATATGTCTCCGACACTTTGTGTTCGGAGACATAATAAGAAGAAGAAAATAAGAATAACAAGCTATAACTGTGTTGGGATGCCAACACAAATGTCTCCGAACACTTCCGCATGTCAGAAATGGTTTTTGATGCCAGAAATGGACTCAGAATCCTCCATCAAACCTAGAGAGTAAATTAGGTTGAAATCCGACGGACTTGAATTTTGGCCGCCATTTTCTTCAATGGCGGCCATTTTGAAACATCTGAAAATTGATTGGAAGGAAATACTCATGGTAGAAATGAACTGTGGACGCTCAGTTGATCCCAGAACCCAAATGTTGTAGAGATTTTAACACTTTCAAATATTTCGGTATATGGCGGCCATTTTGAAAATGGCGCCTCAAAAAAAAATTTGGATGGTGGAAATGGACTTGGGGTCCCTATATTACCCTAGAAATAGAATTTGGTTGAAATCCGACAACCTTGACTTTTTATTGTTTTTTGGCGCCATTTTGAAACGGCGGCCATTTTGAAAATTTCAAAGGTTGATTGCACCCCTCCTCATGACCCCCTATCAGTTCACAAAGTTTGAAGTGGATCTGTCAAAGCACTTTCATACAATCGAGCGGACAAATTTCTCAGGAAAGAAGAGGAATAATAAGAAGAAGAAGAAAAAAATAACAATAACGAGCTATAACTGTGTTGGGATGCCAACACAAATGTCTCCGAACACCTCCCCATGTCAGTAATGGTTTTTTATGCCAGATATGCACTCAGGATCCTCAAAAGACTATAGAAACTAATTTGGTTGAAATCCGACGGACTTGATTTTTGGCCGCCATTTTCTTCAATGGCGGCCATTTTGAAACATCTGAAAATTGATTGGAAGGGAATACTGATGCTAGAAATGAACTGTGGACCCTCCAATTACCCGAGAAATCAAATGTTGTAGAGATTTTAACATTTTCAAATATTTTGGTATATGGCGGCCATTTTGAAAATGGCGGCTCAAAAATTTTTTTTGATGGTGGGAATGAACTCGGGGTCAACAAATTACCCTAGAAATAAAATTTGGTTGAAATCCGACAACCTTGATTTTTTGACGTTTTTGGCCGCCATTTTGAAACGGCGGCCATTTTGAAAATTTCGAAAGTTGATTGCACCCCTCCTCATGACCCCCTATCAGCTCACAAAGTTTCAAGTGGATCTGTTGAAACACTTTCATAAAATCGAGCGGACAAATTTCTCTGGAAAGAAGAGGAATAAAAAGAAGAAGAAGAAGAAAATAAGAATAATAAGAAACGGAGCAAAAAGAATATGTCTCCGACACTTTGTGTTCGGAGACATAATAATAATAATAAGAAGAAAATCAGATTAATAAGAAACGGAGCAAAAACAATATGTCTCCGACACTTTGTGTTCGGAGACATAATAATAATAATAACGAGCTATAACTGTGTTGGGATGCCAACACGAATGTCTCCGAACACCTCCCCATGTCAGAAATGTTTTTTGATGCCAGATATGCACTCAGGATCGTCAAGAAACCCTAGAAAGTAAATATGGTTTAAATCCGACGGACTTGATTTTTGGCAGCCATTTTGTTCAATGGCCGCCATTTTGAAACATTTCAAAATTGATTGGAAGGAAATACTGAAGCTAGAAATGAATTGTTGACCCTCAATTTACCCCAGAATCTAAATGTTGTAGATATTTTAACACTTTCAAATATTTCGGTATATGGCGGTCATTTTTAAAATGGCGGTTCAAAAAAATTTTTGATGGTGGAAATGGACTCGGGGTCACCATATTACCCTAAAAGTACAATTTGGTTGAAATCCGACAACCTTGAGTTTTTAACGTTTTTTGGCCGCCATCTTGAAAAGGCAGCCACTTTGAAAATTTGAAAAGTTGATTGCACCCCTCCTAATGACCCCCATGAGCTCACAAAGTTTGAAGTGGATCGGTCGAAGCACTTTCATATAATCGAGCGGACAAATTTCTCACTAAAGAAGAGGAAAAATAAGAAGAAAAGAATAATAACGAGCTATAACTGTGTTGGGATGCCAACGCAAATGTCTCCGAACACCTCCCTATGTCAGAAATGGTTTTTGATGCCAGATATGCATACAGGATCCTCAAAAAACCCTAGGAACTAAATTTGGTTTGGGGAACATAAAAATTCCAAGTCCCATAACTCCGTAACGACAAAGCCGATAAATCTGAAAATAGAAAGGATTTCTGCCAAATCCAAATATAAGAAAATCTTCCCATGGAAACTGAAGTTATCGCATGCTACGGAAAGTGCTGACGGAGGAACGGGCAGACAGAGTGTTTAGTAATGGGCACCAGCCATATGGCGGTAATTATCTAATAAGTACCTTTGGACCTGGAATACCAGGGACACCAGGTGCACCTGTTTGACCCATTACTCCAGGAGCTCCAACGGGACCTGGGAGTCCATCTACTCCATTCATTCCCTAAGAAGAAATCAGTAAATATAGTTACTACAGGTAAAAGAGCTGTATTCTATACAAGAGACGAATCTTTAAATACAAAAGTTGCTTATTGCTAAATGAAGAAGAAAAAATTCGATATCCTTCACACAAGATAATACTGAAGTAAGTATCAGATACCAAAAAAATGAGTCAAATATAAGGACCTTTTACGTTGTAACAATGACACATATAGTCATGCATATGATGTATTATTACTACTACATGTACATGATGTATGCAGTTGTTTGGATTACAGATCGAAATTCATGAAACACGTCCATATATTGGACATACCACTTGAAATGAGATCTCCATTTACTATGACTTAATTGATTGTAGACACCAGTTTTATCTCCTTTGTTTTTTAAAAAAATAGTGCTGTCTTCATTGATTTGTTTCTTTTCCAAACGTAATTCAACTTTAATTTCTGTCCTAAGGGCTTGGTTGTCCCGAAAATTTTACAATTTTTCATTGTTTTATTTTAGTGCTCTCTATGTCTCTGTCTATTTATTTATCTGCATATAACGCGATAGCTGTGTACGTTGTTTGATTATAGGATGTGTTTTCAGAATTATGTGCTGTAATTTCATTTAAACTTTGTTATTTCATTGGATGATGAAGATAGCTAGCATTGCAGAAAAAAAGTCATAACTCGCGTAAGCGGGATATGTAATTCTTTCTTCAATGATTGCTAACTTAATCCCCGAAAAGACATTTCATTGTTTATACTTATGTTTTATGTATTATACATAAACTAGATTGGAGTATTAAATTAGCATATGGTTGACCCATTCGTTACATTAAACCAGCTGTTCCAGCCAATGTACCATTTGACCTTGATGACGCTCCATATTTGGCAATGATTACACAGAAAGGTGATACTAAAAATTAGATCGAACTAGTTTGAAACAAACATGCATTCATTGTCGTATATGAAAGCAATGTCAATTTCAGTAGAAATATAATAAGAGAAAAGATTCCGTGAATGTAAATATAATTATGTATTGTAATTTTACAATTATTTGATGTGGTTTCATAATCATGTGATGTTGTTTCATCTATGCACCGTGGTTTTATAATTATGTACTGTAGATATGTAATTATGTGACGTGATTATACAACTATATGCTGTGGATTCATTATTATATGCTGTGTTTTTATTATTAAATGCTCTTGATATTCAATTATATGCTGTGGTTCTCTTATTATATGGCGTTGCCATTTAAATACACGGTGTGGATTTATCATTATATGCAGTTCTGTACAAATCCCTGTTTGTTTTGGACTTTCAATAGGGCGTGACTTTCTTGACGCTACGTATTTACTGCCTGTCAAATGGTGACATGCATTCTCATTGGTTGCGAGATTACCTCATCAATATTCACGACATTAAACAAGTAGAAAGTACTGATTGATCGAAAGTTCTTTTTCTACGCTCTAGGTGTTTACAAACCGTATTTACATCTACGTGGTAAATAAAGTATTTGTTATCTTTGTAGATATGCTTTCCAGAGCATAGGTATTTCGGTGCTATTTAGGCCTACATGTATTTATTTCTTGTTGATATTTTTTTCTGTGCGAAAGGAAACGGGATATATTATGAATACATGTAGTATATTTACAAGCAAATACAACACTTGGTAAAAAAAAAAGTTAGAACCAAATTGTTACATTTTATAATGCAATTTGTATGATTTTCTAGGGGATCACAGAAAATTACCATATTACATGTACACACTCATGTAATGTATATACAGTGTACATATTTAAATTGGTCTTATTATCATACCTTATCTCAGACACGTAAATCATTAAAGAAGGGAACTTGTTAGTCAAATGGTTGATATGAAGTTTAAAGTATCTATTTACAGGGGATCTACCAATATTATGTGCAATACTTCACAGTTAACATTTTAATATTTCAATATTTTTACAGTAAAGATATTACGAGGTTACAAAAATTTGTGTTAGAGTTTACAAAAGCGTCTACCGTCGTATAAGAAACAATCTGCAAATTATAAACGGCTTCCTGTAAGTCGGGTCACATTGGAAGGTCAACGAAAAGACTGAAATCTAAATTGGTTCATGTTGTAAACTTTTATCAGACACTGAAACGCAATTCAAATCATAATATCCTGTCACAAATAACTCCATCACCCTCGGGTTTCTCGCTTTCATGTTTAGAATTTTTTTTATTCGAAAGTCGGTTAAATTACATAGGACGACACAAGATTGACAATGTTCTGAACTGAAATTTACACTCATGCTTTTCATTCAGGAATAATAGACATGTGATAAAAAACAGCGCAAATGTCATGAGATTAATTAATAGGTAGCGAGAAACCAATGACAGCGTTTCTTACAGTAAAGAGGTGGAACTATTTAAAGTCATTTCGACTTTTGTCAGCAACAATCCAGAACTGCATATACTAATAGATACACACGTGTAATTAATTGTCAACACCATATCATAAGAGAATCACAGCACATGATTGAATATCAACAACATATGATATTAAAAGCACATTATATAATAATGAATCCACAGCATATAATTATAAAACCACAACACACAATTACATAACCACAGCACATAATTATGAAACCACATCACATAATTATGAAACCACATCATATAACTTTAAAACTACAGCACATAATTATGAAACCACAGTTTAATTATGAAAACACAGCATATAATCACACAATATAAGACAGCTATAACGTTCCTTATATATCTGAGTAAGTAACTATATTGTATCTATATTAAGATCGAATTTTATGTACAGTAAAAGTGGACGTTCTGCGTTCCAACAAACTATGTTCTAGTCCCTAAAATTGCTTAAATTGACACAGTGCATTCTGGATTTTGTTTATTCTGTATATTGTATGCAATACATCCGACTCGAGAAAAAAAAACTTTGAAGTGTAATAACACATAATCATTTCAACTGAAATGATTATTAAAACCATTACTTACAGAGGCGCCTCTATCGCCATCACGACCACGTTCACCAGGTACCCCCCTCTGCCCTTGGAGACCAGGAGGTCCAGGTGGACCCGAAGGCCCCATAGATCCCTATAATGTAAGAAAATGTGCATTATATTTAACGTGTAACAAATAGGTAGAAAATGCAACGGACCAGACCGGGATTCGAACCTAGGACCCCTGAATCTCTAGTCAGGCGCTCTACCAACTGAGCTAACTGGCCACCGGCGAACGAACCCGGCTCACCGCTACACACGTAATACAATAATGAATAATACAGATAAATAAATATGATAAATTTCATTACTGAATTCAGATGCAAAAGTCATAGGAAACGCTATTTACAAACTATACAATACATTTGATAAAATGAATTAAACTCCTAAACTATAGAAACATTTTTCGGTAGTTGTACTTCTCTGATAAGTAGATTTTCTTAACATCACAGATTATTTCCCTTCATTAATGACGTCAATAGAATCCTGATTCAAACTTAATCTGCTAAATACTCCCATGTAAAAAGTTCATCCAAGGACATTATGAGTAAAAATTCGTTCACCTGTGGAGAATTTAATTTGACGAATTCTTGAAGGATGTAAACTATATTGAATTAATTAGGTAGAACTCACCGGCAAAGAAGTTAAACGAGTTATTCGTTTATAATATACTAGAAGTTGATCGGATTTTTCTGTATATTTCTGCGTTGGGCCAGAATACAAGAATCTTTTTCAACTGTAAGTTCAAAACAAAATGCCATGGGGCCACATCACTCACCTGAACTATTGTATATTCCTCAGTAAAATGTACATTAAACCCATCTTGCCGTACTGCCTTGAACCAAAAGGTGATGGGGTGAAAAAAAAAACTAGATTTACGTTACATGTGTATACATGCGTATTAATATGAAAAATCTACCTTTGTGGTTCTTGAGACGTTTTCAGAGGTTATATACATTAATTTTTCTATATTAATTTCCAACCCACATAATGTTCTCAGCCCTGTCACAGCCTCACAGGTGTAATGGCACTAAGAAATTTCTAGCTACACTTACTGGTATCAATTTCACAATGTGATTTTGGGAAAGATTATAAAATTGTCCTGTCTATATGTATTTCCATGTAATACAAGCACTATCTTAACTATGTCCCATATTCTATCAATGCATGGCGATTTACGCTGCACAAGGATCCTTGTATATTAAGTTTGACAAAATATACCTTTATGGTTCTTGAAAAAAAAAGATCAATGCACTTAAGATTTCAGATTTGAAATCCAGAATTTTGGGGAAAAATGTTTCGAAGTCAGTACTATTTTTGGACCAGAGGTATTAAACAATATCTAAAAGACCAGAGTTGGTATATTACATGAAAGTGTGACATAAAGCCGAGTGGCACTTGTTTGTTAGACGAGTGTCTAACAGTTTTATCTCACTTCTATTGAAAATCATATGCAGGTCGATTGTCAATGGTTTTGTTCATATAGAACCGGAATTTTTCCGAGTGACTCCTTTGCAGAGAATCAAACTTGCACATATATAAAGGGCGACGTAGGAAAATCTCCGGTCATATTTAATTTTCGAAAAATTCTCAAACTACGGATTCCGTGGGGATCATCAATATTCAATCAAGCAATCAAACTACGGTAAAGTTTTCTATTGCTTAGTTAATGTTAACCCCCTTTGACGTGTTTGATATTATAATCACTTTACCCACGTGACATTCCTATGTTCGACACGCTTTCATACATACTCATGTAATTAGGTAATCGCCCAAGGTGACGAAAATGTATCAAAACGAAATTCAAGCAACTATAACTTCAAAACGACAGTCGAGAACACCGTCTAATATTGTCAGCATCATTCTTATATATGAAGGATTGTGGATCAGCCCAATGGACGAATATGACATGTTCTATAATTCGCTCCCTTCAAAACATTGATTAGCAAGCAAAAAAAACAATAAACCTAAAATTTGCAGAGTAAAAACGTTATGTAGATTTAATATAAATTTAGTGCTAGCATTTTTGTGTATCTTTAACCACCTTATGCAAACATTTTCGTTTTCCCTGAGGAAAGGACAGATCATCCCAAAAATTTGACGATCTAGTTGTTCGTGTCGTTGGTCATTTTATATACATGAATATGTAAATATGTAAATGGCACCTTAAATCAAATTTTCCGATTTGCAGATGCCACAAACTCGATCTATAACGGTAGCGGAATCCACCAGGTTTCAGAAGAGATTGGAACTTTGACTGGTTGAAGGATAAATCTTAAAAGATTTATTTCGGGATGAAGTACAAATCTTACTTTCTTTGTAGAACGACAATGAAAGAAATCAAAGCGATTATTACACGACCAATGTACAGGAAATGACCAAACATTGGAACGAATCAAACTTCGAAAAGGAAACTTTCAAAATGAAGAAACATCTTAAAACTGTATGGGAAAAAATCTTAACCAACGACGACAGACATACTGGAATGTTGTGAACACATTTTATTGATCAAATCAAAAGAACTTACTAGTCCTATCATAGAAATATTACAAAAATAATATTATCTATTGAAACCGATTCGGGGCTCTTGAGAACATACAATAAAGAGCAACATGCAAAACAAGATAGTCAAAATTGATAGTAGTAACATTTTGAAATAAAAATGAAGGAAAAGAAAAGTAAACTGACTAGTTGGGGTTAACCTCATTCTGTATAAAGGAAATGCTTGTAAGACAATAAGTAATGCGAGATAATGATGAACAGGTAAAATGTACAATAATTAGACGAATCTACAACTTTTATCTATAATTTAATGAACAGCTAAAAAATATTTATATCAACCTGCAAAGGCAGATTTATCAATATCGACGAAGTCAAGCATAATAAAGCGTTTAAACAAATCATTTCTAGCTCTAGAATAATTTTTTACATGCAAACAGAGATTATATATATCTTTGTTATATCCACATGAACAAAATGGAAAAATTATAATATTACATGTATGTTTATAAAGATCATGATAAAGTATACAGTTGTCCCCTAGCCTTCTATGAATAATGTTGATTAATCGTTTTCCAAAAAGAAAAATATGACGGTGAGCTTGTGATTTCTGCTACTATATTTTTGCAGAATGAATTGATTGAGAAGGCTTCACTGGCTTCTACATTTAATAAATTACGATGTTTTACGGAATCGGATACAAATGAGTTTCCGTGGGGATCCGGGTTAGAATAGGCCCTCAGTATCCCCTTACTTGTCGTAGGAGGCGAGTAAATGGGGCGGTCCTTCAGATGAGACCGCAAAAACCGAGGTTCCGTGTCACAGCAGGTGTGGTACGATAAATATCTCTCCCTACTCAATTTCAAGTTTACTAAAAGTTCTTTAGAATTTTTTAGAATCCATTTTTGATTAACACCACTTTTGCCATATGTAGTTGCACAGTACGTTTGAAGTTTCCCCTTCACAGCTGTTAATATTTTCGTGAGGAGCAAAGATAGGGGCTTGGTAGAGCACTTACTGGATCCAGCAATATATCTTTGTTTCTAAGGGTTTGAAAGTATTTTAAGGAATCCAGTATAGGTACGGTAACTCATGTTCATTCGACCCATTGACTGGGATATTTAAATGTGTCTAAAACTGAAGCATGTTTTGAAGAATATCCTGTTTTGAAAGGGCAGTTGGAGTATAAATACGATTACCAAAAGTGGAATTAATGCCAAGTTCATTTAAAATACAGTTGTAATAATGAGCCTTACAAACAAAGACAATGTTGTTACTAGCTTTGTCAGCTGGAACCAAAACATATTCCTCATGTAACCTTTCTAATTCTTTTATCACTTCTGGTTTACTTAACACAGAAGGATATATGGTACGTACTTTTGTTTTGATATGTATAATGCAGGATTTTAATATTCCTCTTATGCTTTTAACCCATTCTGACAATGTATCAAGTTCTTTTTCATATTAAGCCAATCGTCTGGCATAATCTTCGACAGAATTCATAATAGAGATGAAGTTCTGTCGCCAATTAAAAGACCGAGGTTCTCTCTATTTAGGACCTTTTAGAATAAGTGATTTGAGGTCCTCATTTTCAACTACTGTATATCAACATCACCAGTAATGAGATGCCCAACTGGACCATAGTTGAAAGAAGAACAAGAACACGTTGGTGGATTACGTATAAGATGGCCTATATCTAGGCACTGCAGAGTTTGTTTATAATTAAAAAGTTTGGATGTAATAGTAGAAGTATAGCTGTAGGAAATACAGAGTGTAGACTTGAAATGTGTTGACGGCATTTATTCCTTTGTTTGTAAATTTGAGCTTAAGGAACTAGCGGCATGATTTGGAAGGACAATCACCCATGACCTGTGCTGATTTAAAGAGCCTATGATAGGCAACACCCATAATCATAGAGTTCAGTCTATATTCAGGTGTTGAAAAATCCAAGTATAGACTAGCTGTAGCTTCTTCAAATAACGTATGTAAAACTCTCAATGGAAGAGAGTTAAGTTTTGTACGAATATGATGTGGACCTAATTGTCTGTTGACCTAAGGCACAAGTGAATCAAACGTGACATAATTTATACTTGGTCTTTTTATGAACGATGTCCATGACTGTGTTTCCGTTTTTGGGTATTGGAAAAAAGTCCCATCACATTTACATTATTTCCTTGTGGACTAATCAAATTTCCCACATCAGATACATTATCATTGCATCCATATGGAAATGCAGTGTCTTAGGTCCTGGTCCAGTGATCTTCTCGTTGTCTACAAAAAGGGCGTGATGGTATTTTTTTCCCGAAATCCTTACCTTCATGGACAAGATGGAGTGGTCCGTTGCATTGATATGCTTTTAAAGAAGATGGTTACCACCACTATTTATTTGAAATTTGTGCCCCGATATTCTTTTATTAATTGAACCCTTGGTTTCTCCCACATAAATTAAGTCACACAGGTTACACTCAATGGCGTAGACAACGTTAGAAGATTTACAAGTCAAATTATCAAATGTTTTGGTGCAGAAACTACGTCCGGTGAGAAAATATATCAACGGATTCAAAAATCATCAGTCTATCCGGAAGGGATTTGACACCGACAGACGAATGGTGTCGTAAATTACGACTAAAATATATCATTCAAAAATCTCCGGATGAGGATGAATCCCTTGTACAAACAAAACAGGGAATTATACACCCCTTAATAGAGACAAACATATAGACGAGTAAGTAAGTTGTCTTAAATTGTTTGCCAACTCTAAGAAGGGAGAATTTAAGAGCAAAAGAAATAGCACAACAATCAAATCCATTTAATTAACAAAAATTATCGTATATTGTAATTAAAAAAGCAGACAAAAGTGGAGCCGTTGAGATAGTGGATAAACTTCACTAGAAAGAAATGGTAATGAATGAACTCCAAAAAGCTTGGTTGTATAATAAACTGCCCACTAACGACGATCGTCAAACAATGCTTAAAGTAAAAATGATAAGAAATTCCGATAACTTCAATGCAAGGTGAAGATAACGAACAGTGATGAATCTCATAACTCCTATAAGCAAAATAGATAGTTGGGCAAACACGGACCCCTGGACACACCAGAGATGGGATCAGGTGCCTAGGAGGAGTAAGCACCCCCTGTTGACCGGTCACACCCGCCATGGGCCCTATATCCTGATCAGGTAAACGGAGTTATCCGCAGTCAAAATTCGAGTGCCAAGTAAGCATCCCCTGTCGATCAGTCACACCCGCCGTGAGTCCCATATCTCGATCAGGCAAACGGAGTTATAAATATTAAAGCGATTACTTAACAAATTTTGAAGTTAAATCCATTCACAAATTTAATGAAATTCCAGACACTATGAAGACTTGTGAAAACATACTATATAAATAGTTTATGTAGTTAAGGTTACCGAGGTTGACAATGGTTTCTCGAGGGGTGAAAAATTTCTATCTTACCCCCAACTACATGCAATATTTGTTTTATCATACTGAATGTAAAACTTATACGGTACCAATTTTGATGCACCAGATGCGCATTTCGACAAATAATGTCTCTTCAGTGATGCTCAAGCCGAAATTTTGGAAATTCGCAATAACAATAAACTTGTGGAGCTAAAAGGAAAACTAGAGTGCCAAAAATGGAGCCAAATTCGTCCAAGGATAAGAGCTATGCATGAGGGAGATAATCCTTAATTTTGAAATGAATTTATAAATATCCCAGCAATTAAATATACATCCGTATTTCCAAGCTAGTAACGAAGTACTTAGCTACTGGGCTGTAGAGACCCTCAGGGACTAACAGTCCACCAGCAGATGCCTCGACCCAGGGGTCATAGTATAAAACTTATATGGTTACCGTACCAATTTTGATGCACCAGATGCGCATTTCGACATATTATACATGTATAAATAACAAAGCAGAAAGACTTACTGTCATGCGACATTTCGTATATCGATGTGGGTATTCGTGTTTATTACAAACGCTCAAACGACGTCGTCTAACAATCTACGGCGAAACGTTCCCCCATAAATTTTATGCATGTGATAATATTTATAATATCACCCGTTGTCTATACTATTACCCTTTGCTAGATACTATCACTCTGGGCGCGTAAGTTCTGTTCTCAATTCAATTCATTGGATCTCATCACCATTAAGCAATGGTATACAGAGATATAAATTTTTCAAACCTCTATGTAACTTAGTTCCTACTTTCATTAGAAATGATCTGGACTTTCTAAATTACATATTCTTGAAAATGTTAATCCTAATACAATCCTCGTCAGTTTTGATGTAACCAGTTTATATTCCAACATTTCATACGTGTTGGGACTTGAGGCTGTCAACTACTGGATTAATAAACATCAGGATATATTAAATGCACAATATTCTAACCACCCACTTCCACTTTGGACAATGAATTATATCTACAGATCAAAGGAACGACTATGGGAACCACAGTAGTCCCTGCATATGAAACCTTAGTAATAGGATATTTAGAGAATCGTATAACAAAATATCGAAAGTTTTAGACAATAACTTCAGTGACTATATTCGAGTTATAAACAGTAAACAGTCAGCAGTAAGCTGTTGAAAGTTGCCTGTCATGTATGGAATTCAATAGATATGTATTTGTTATATGTATGCTGATTTTTTAATGTCGTTTTTAATTGAAGTTAACCGTTAACGTTGCAAACATGTTATGTACATCTGAAAGGATTGTTTCAGCATTATAACTATAGTATGATACATGGACCAATTTCTCTCAAATATTTTATTTTATTATACTTTCATGTAAAATACTCGAACCTGATTGGTCGAGAGGCATTTGAAAAAAACATATTGTTACCCTCTGAGAACAGAAAACACGCGCCCCAGGGTGATAGTATCTAGCAACGGGTAACAGTACTTGACAACGGGTGATATTATAAAAAATTATCACATGCGTCAAATTTATGCGCGTACGGTTCGCCGTAGATTGCTAGACGACGTCGTTTGAGCGTTTGTAATAAACGCGAGTACCCGCATCGAAATACGAAATATCGAATGACAGTGATTGATCAAATGTCAACAGACGTAAGTTTTTCTGCTTTCCAGTTTACATAACATTCAGTATAATAAAACAAATATTGCATGTAGTTGAGGGTAACATTGAATTTTCACCCCTCGAGAAACCATTGTTAACCTCGGTTGCACCTCGGTTGACAATGGTTTTCTCGGGGTTAAAATTTTCAATGTTACCCTCAACTACATGCAATATTTATATAATATCAAAATAACTATGCTTCATCACTATGCTTCATCACATGTTTATATCAATATTAATCTAATTTTCTGTCTTTGAAAAGTATTTCACGTGCACGTACGGTTCAACTTAGATTGCTAGACGACGTCATTTGAGCGTTTGTAATGAACGGGAATATCCTCATCGGTATCATGACAGTGATTGATCAAATGTCAACAGACGTAAGTTTCTCTGCTTTCCTGTGTACATAACATTCAGTATAATAAGGCCACATAAAATTAATTCTCTGGTTCTCAGGCCAATTTTCTCAAAAACATGAGGGAGGGAGGCTTTTTTTTCTTCTTTTTATTCGTACCAAAACAGATGAGGGAGGCTTTTTTTTATTTGCCAACTTGACATAAAACATATAACATCAAGCAAATTCTTTATTGTACCGTCACTATACATATGAAACAAATTTAACACATGCTATCTTAACAAATTGTCTTGTGTGGTCAAAATAATAAAGCATATGTACTATTTGTATGGTAATCCTTGTTTCATGTTGTCTAGAAAATAACGACGCTCTCTTGTGTTCTGAGGTGTATATTCATCTAAACATATTGGCTTGAACATCTCTAGTTTTTCGACACAGTCTACAAGAGTTTTCTACCGAGATGCGGCACCAGGTTTCACAACATAGCATGGTCGTATGACAGTTACACTCTTTGTTTCATCCAAGCTTCTCACAGGAAACATGAGTTGTCTATTTTCATTCATTTTCTCTGCTTTCTGCTTTAAATACTCAATATACTTGTGAAAGCTGTCTGATAATGTTTGAGCAGCAGTCCTGATAGGTGCCCACATCACTTTGGAAATCCATGTTTTCTCTAGACAAGCATCTAAATGGCAAGCTAACGACAACAGGGTTGATTGACTCAACTCACCCCTCTTATGTTTATGGTTTTCGGGTACATTGTAACCAAACAGATTTTCAAAAAGAACTGGAAGAGCAAAACACCGATCTCTGAGGGTATCAACAAATGGGTCTATTGTCCAAATACAGTTAGTTAAAGCATTTATGAAATCTTTACCTTCATCTATTGTCATTGGTGTAAAAACCAAGCCTGCGTTTCCCAACAAATATAAAATTTTGTTGTAAACAATTCGCTTATTGTTTGTAATTTTGGCATCTTCAGAGAATGGCTCTGGAAGGCAAAGTTTACGTGCGTTAAAAACCAACACGTCGTTGATATTTCTGGTGGCTCTTCCCGGTTCTTGACAATCCTTGGCATTATTATTATGATCATCGGCATTATCATTGTCGAAATGTGCAGAAACATCGGCGGGCTTGGTTTCACACACCGTATATCTCACAAAGTGGCCGAAAACAGGTATCGTTGACGATACTTTATTTGTAATGATTGCAGAGTCTAATTCGTTCTTGTTCTTACCGACACTAACGGAGACAGCGGCATTTTTTAATTTCTCAGGAAACGTCCAGCTTCCCAAATCGAACTTCATTGCTTTCACACCCTCATAAAGATCTAGGAAGGTACATCCCTCCGAATATCCCTCTATAATTGTCCATGGTAGAATGAACACTGCTCCTTGTCGAATACTTATTGACACAATAGACATTCTCAAAATAATGCTGCAACCACGTTGTTATACATCGGAAGTCTTTATTGCGCACGACAAACGAAGATTTCCGGTATTCGGTATTCTCTGCTAAATACAGCTATTCGTATACTGAGACAGGAGGAGCTCCGAATAATGCGGAAGTTTTGAAAAATTGAATGCGGTATTTTTTTTTCCGGATACGTCGCCGCATTACCTACTTTTTATTTTATTAAAAATGCAATAAAATTTGCAATGCGGGCACCTCAAAACAGATGCGCGCGGGCCTGAGAACCGTAATTTCAATTTTATGTGGCCTAAAACAAATATTGCATGTAGTTGAGGGTAACATTGAAATTTTCACCCCTCGAGAAACAATTGTCGCAATGGTTTTCTCGGGGTGAAAATTATCAATGTTACCCTCAACTACACGCAATATTTATATAATGTCACAATGAACAAGGGTGAATGACTAACTGCAAGGAAGAAATAAGTTTCGATTATAAAATATTGATTTACACAGTATTTTTTACATTTGATGAAAACCTCTTATGCTTGTAAAATAGTCTTGGTGGTCACCAAAAAGCTGCGGCCGAGTTTGACGCTTGCGTCAATTTGATTTATGGAAAATGTACTGATCCTGATCAAAGTCGCACTATGCGGTTCCATATAATGCGATTAGTGGTAGTCTAGTGAATACTTTCTGCTTAAGCCCTTGATCGCAGTAGTGTGCCGACGAAGACACTCCTTCGTTTATACCAAGTGTCTGATGTAGGTGAACTTAATGAGACTGCAATTTTGAAATAAGTTCTATAATGCATTGTGAGGTCATTTCTTTGATATTTCAAATAAATCACCTTGACCTCTTTGCTAGTATGTATTCTCAACAATTTCGGATATCAGATTAAGTGACAAACATGAATGTATATAGTTATATGATTCCACAACATCGGGTAAGCTTACTGCCTAAACAATATACATGTATGGGATAACGTCCAGTACCAGCTGTCTCTATACGAAGTACATGTAAGACAGTCGTTTTCACATCGGTTTTTGAAAAGTGTCTAGTAGAGGGTATCGAGTTATGACGTCATATAGAACCCTCTATGCAGAAACAAAAAGTGAGACACGTTCGCTTTTTTCTTGTTTAGACTCCAGTTGTTTTTTTTCTTTTTACAGAAATAACTATTTCTATTGGGCACACCTTTTGTCATTCTGAAATACAGAAATCTCATTTATGCTGGACCTTTTTTTTTTTTTTTAATTTTGAATTCGTTTCCTATGACCTTTAAGATAACAACGACATTTATAGAAATCATCTAGCATTGAGCCTAACTTGCCTTCTCTCCCGGTAGACCTTGCTCTCCTGTTGGTCCTGGAATTCCGTTTAAACCCTGCAAAACAACATTTTCAAAACTATTATAAAATGTAACGCCTGAGGATTATGAAATAAAAGCGCTTGCGTTAAAATTTTAACTTTGTGTACTGTTTATTTTATTTCTTTTAATTATATATATATATATATATATATATATATATATATATATATATATATGAGAGAGAGAGAGAGAGAGAGAGAGAGAGAGAGAGAGAGAGAGAGGTGTTGTTGTTTTTTTACAAATGAGTGACGGAAAGTGAATTTCGTTAGCTACATGTACTTATGTATGGGGATATGTTTTTATTCCATTATACATGTACATGCACGACTATCAATGCTACATGTAGTAAATTGAAACCAACTGCAGCATTTAAATATTAAAAAGATATGCTGATGTATCGTTGAATATTTTTCTCGGATTAATTTACTGCAAACCAACTTTTATTCGCGTGCGAGAAAGTGTCACAAGAATTTCTTCGTTGCGAATATTTCTCGTCGCGAACCCGTCCTTGAATGTCTGTCATAGGCTCGAAAAAGGCTCGATCGCGAAAGTTACTCGTCACGAATCAGTTTACCACAGGTGAATCACGTAATAAAGTAGTCGCGAATAAAAGTTGGTTTACAGTATCTTGTGACTCGCATTGATTTTGTAACATTCTTAAAAGTGATTATAACATATCAATTAGTTTTTAAAAAAATCCAATTCCTCAATGGAAATAACCAGAACATTTGGAAGTGGAAAATAAAATCATATCACTCACTTCACCGGAACTACGGACACAAAGTAACGCTTTAAAAAATAAATTTATCCCTGTCATTATTCATCAAAATCTAAAAAAAATATATTTGGTCTTTTCAATTCAATACTATACTATCTTGAGAGGCTTTTGATAATAGCAAGGGTACATTTTACACCCCCCCCCCCTCCATGCATCTTTCAAACCACCACACTGTATATCTTTCTCGATATGCGAAAGAAAAAATAAAGTGAAAATGAGTCTCTTTCTGAAGTAGAATAGAACTGTTCATTAATTAAACTGATAATACTCGTAAACTAGTATAATTTCATGCATTTTATGATAGAATTTGATTTATACTGCAAATGTTAAATGTTTCTTAACATATTTTGAAAAAGATTTTCTTATATTTGGGACACGTTTGAGACGTATTTCCATTCTTGGCTTTGAATCCATTTTCACCTATGCTGCATTCAATGCACTCACTTCTAATATGGTTAGACAAAGAACACAATTAAAGTATGATATGCATAACCATGATGAGGACAAAGATGACCTTTAGGATGTGGATGGCCATTTCGTATATGCTGTGTGCTGATTGAGTTAATAACGTGAAACAAAAGCTTTCGGACACTTATTGGTTCAGTACATAATAGTATACAGACAGATCGCGTGTAAATGTAAATGTAAATGAAATGTAAATGTTTCATTCAATAAACTATTTACTTACGGTACAAATAGAAGTACTACTACAATCAGTATGCTTGAATATTGAATGACATTCTGCACTTATGAGTAAAAGAAGTCTGGTAGTATACGTACACCCCGTTGACAACATGTAGCATACACTCCGTACACAACATTTATTTTTCGTCTATATCTTGAATACGATTGGTTTTATTCACTGACAGTATATGCATATATACAGATAACACGTAATTATTGGTCGTATAAAAGAGACGATAAATTAAAGCGTTGTCCTGATATTTGATCATAAACACGAGGGAGTGCCAAACTTTCCCCGATCGTCGGTATTGTGTTGAGGAGTTTGACAAAAAAGAAAAAGGAAAAAAGTGCACAGTGGATACATTTGCTTCCATATATTCCTGAATTAATGCTTTCTTCCGTAACCATATGCATTCCTGCAAAATATATCCATGAATCGAGATATTATGCAAAAACGAACCTCCACCATCTATATTGCCACTTCGGTAGCATACACCCCGGTCACAACAGAGCCTACACCCCGGTCACAACATACCCTACATCCCGGTCACAACATAGCCTACATCCCGGTCACAACATAGCCTACATCCCATCACAACATAGCCTACATACACCCCGCATGGTGGGGTATACTCGGTAGTGTATGTTGTTTGAAAAATTATTACTCAAGTTAAGACAACATTTTAAGCTGAAGTAGCAACTATGCAAGGCGCTTACGTAACAATGAAGGTTCTTATTCGTGCAAATACCCATTGTAACACGGGACCTATGTCATCAAGGTCAGATCTGAAAGACATGTTTCGTATGTCTTTTAATAGTAAGGTCTGACACAGTTATTGCCTCTGTTAAACGTCTTAGGTTTGACACCGTGCCAGAATCGAGAGGGGAGCCCGGGCTTCTTTCCCTCTTGTGAAACGCACAACCTTATCTTATCTTTATGTACCTTACCGTAATCGGATTCAACCTCATTCATATATATATATATATATATATAATAAATTCTTTTTTTTTCTTGGTATCGGGGTAGAATCTACTGACGAGCCCGCAGGGCGGAAGTGCTATAGATAAAAGTTTGAGTATTGGATTTTATTTTTGACTGTGTGTGTGTGTGTGTGTGTGTGTGTGTGTGTGTGTGTGTGTGTGTGTGTGTGTGTGCGAGAGAGAGAGAGAGAGAGAGAGAGAGAGAGAGAGAGAGAGCAGGTTTTCGTTCCATATTCGTCCTAAAACTAACTATTTCCAATTCTTGCAGAAATGTTTGTTAAGTTCGTAGATTAACTTTTACTTACCCTATGGCCCTTTGCACCTGGAATTCCTGGCATACCTGGGACCCCAGCAGGACCCTGTAATTTACGAAATAAAAATCAATTCTCATAGTTTACATATCAATGTTTCTTATTATTAATATTTCAAGTCCATAATTCAAGTACATATGCATATAAAGTCTAACGGTGAATTGACATAAAATGAAATTCCTCAATACTTTTCCACTCTGAAAACCGGAAAGTCGGGTAATATAATCATTTCTCTATATTGTTGTTGGTTCTTCATTAAGAATTCTCTAACGGAGAATCGTGTTCATACAAATTCATAAACATTAAACAGTGTACATATCAAGATTGTATTCACAGCATTCACTTTATGACAAACAGGTTGGGATACTTTTTAGAATAATTTGATAAATTCCTTTTAGCTCACCTGACCCACATCATTTAAGCAATAACACCAATGTATAAAGAAACAAGAGTTCCGCACTAGCGTACATTCGTTTTTAATTTTTTTTTTTTTTGAAGTAAACAAAGTGTTCACGTCCATTATCATAGTTACATATACATTTACAGTGCGCATATTTTATGGCTTAGATACTCCCAATAGATTATATAGAATACAAAAATAAAAGAGAGAGAGAGAAAACAAAACAAAATATTATATATAAAAAAAAAACACACCAAAAATGCGCTTCGTGTATGGTGGCGTGACACGTCGCAAAATCATGCCTTTATCCTCATGCATTCAATAAAATTAAAACAGACGTACTATAGTTATCAAGATTCATACATTGTTGACAACTGCATCGCATTAATTGGGAAATGGCGATCATTACGAAGGGTAAAAATATCGAAGGCAAACACCGTCCTTAAAATGGCTGAAATATTGCCAAAATCGGTGTAAAACCGTAATCAATCAATGAATCGAAGGCAAACATATTGGGAATGCAAATATGAAAAAAAGAAATAGTCACGATCTCGTCGGGAGCAACGAGTAGGTCTTCCGTCCGATTTCTGATGAGATAAAATAAGATCTTGACTGGAACAATTCACATCATCAGTTATAGATCGTCACAACAAACATCTTTACTTCAATAATGATTAACAAATACTTTTTATTATAGACCAGCCTTGCAAAACTTCAAAATGATAGCAGTTTGTAGTGTACATTGTACTTGTAAGCTGACCTTGTCCTGGGATGGAAATAAAGACATAATAATATGTTTATCTATACAAGTTTTATTTTTTGCACTTTTTGTATTTTAAAACAACACCCCCTCCCCATTCTGGCTGTTGTTGGTCTTGGCAACTAGGCAATGAGCAAATGGTGGCGGTGACTTCCATGGTTAATATTGTAACCATTTCCACCATGTGGAAGAATGCGCGTCTGGTTCCTGTGAATGGACATTGAATGATTTGATTGGACGATATTGTATGTATTGAATTATTTGGTGACAATTTGGTCACATATATATATGATAGACTTTGATTGCCGCTCGCCGGAATCATAGTCATATGGTTTTTTGTTTAATTGAAAATTGATATTTTAATGATTGATGTTTGGGGGTGATTGCAAATCGTCTCATTGCCGTCAACCGGAATGAGAAGATCTGCTAAATTTGTTGCTTGATTTTATGATATAACATTAGGCAATGATGTGTTTTTGGCCTATACCATTTGGGTGTCAATGCACAGGTGTAATTTTCATGGTAAATTTTTAATGTAAAACTTTAAAATTTTACTCAATGCCTAGTTGCCAAGACGAACAACAAAATTCTTTTTAGTTTTTATGATATCAAGAAAATATTTTTGACCCCTCCCGGTCCTTTATTTGAGGGACTCACCCTAAAACTTGATATTGTCGAATAGTTCTTCACAGTAACTACAATTTTTGTTCTTTAACTTTTAACAAAATTATTTCATTTTTCTAGATATATAAAATTCAGTTTTAGGAGTCATCCCTGAATTCCTTAAAAAGGAACGTAAGACAAAATCTAAAGATGGCATGTTGTTTAGAGTCATATTCTGATCAATTTATATTATCAGAATAATATTTTTCGTTTAAGAGATAGAATGCATTAAAGTTCCGTACATTATTCCCCTTGAAATCTTTTATCACATGTACGTAATCAATGTTCATTTTGCTGACATCAGCATTTGCAAAGCATTAAAAAAAAAAACTTTGCTTCTATAACGCTTAACAAATTCTTTTTAGATTTTGAGGTATTTAGAAAATACTTTTGACCCTTTCCGTCCTTTATTTGAGGGGCTTGATATTGTCGAATAGGTCTCGCCATTATCTACCACTTTTTTTCTAAAATATTAAACAAAATGTTTTCAGTTTTCAAGATATATAGGATATTTTGTTTTAAATTCCCTGAATTTCTTATAAGGGAACATACATGTAAGACAAAATTTGAAGATGGCATATTGTTTAGAGTCACAGTATGATCAATTCAACAAAATATATTTCGTTTAAGAGATAGAAGGCATTAGAGTTTCGTACATAATGCCCCTAAAAATCCCTTATTACGTAATCAATTATCATTTTGCTGGCACCAGCAATTGAAAAACGTCCAAATAAACAACTTTGCTTCAATAATGCTTTTCAAATTCGATTTAGTGTTTGAGATATTTAGAAAATGCCTTTGACCCCTATTGGCCCTTTGTTTGAGGGTCTGGTCCCTAAAACTGGATATGGTTGAATAGGTCTTGTCATTATTAACAACTTTTGTTACATGTCTTTACAAATTATTTTCGTATAAAAGGATATTAACGAAATTGTATAGAAAATTGATTTAAAAAAGTGTCGTGAATTTTCGAGCCCAGGCGAGCTCCAACGCCTTTTGCATCAGACAAATTCCAATGCGCTATGTCACATCTGCCAAGTCTCCTCTACAATCGCTGATAATTTGAAGCTGATTCCTGAAAATTTTACGAAAATCGGCCGAGGCTTATCCGAGAAATCGCGTGCATAAAATTTGTAAGAAAAAATATAGAAAAAAAACTTACAATAACAATAAGGTCTTTTGAAAATCAAGAAGTAGAAATGACTGAAAGAAAAGCAATTTCTTTTCTATATGGAGAAACCTGGAAACACTTCGTTATCGAGAATTCGCCAGTAAGGCGATTTATTGATACAAACAGTATTATGTAATACATGTAGGTTTACATGTACCTATAAGGCGATATATTGATAAGTTTTACATTGATACAAACTGTATAATGTAATAAAGGTAGGTTTACCTTTCTGCCGGGTAATCCAAGAGGTCCAACTTCTCCATTCTTGCCTGGATCGCCCTGTTAAATCAAAAATTCAAAACATACACTCAACATCTAAATTACAAAGACCATGTTTATATTTTGACCTCTTTGATTCGTAAAATGATGTGGAATTCGTTATCAACGAAGTTTACGGTATTCATCACTACGAAAATGAATTATACATAATGTATATGGTAATGATATATCATTATATTACAATCATGTAGTTGGATTGATACTCGTTTAGGACTATTCGAACTAGTATTTATCCGTGACGTTGGTTTTGAATCAGGATTATATAAATATTGCATGAAGTTGAGGGAAACATTGAAAATTTTCACCCCGAGAAAACCATTGTTACCGAGGTGTAGCCGAGGTTAACAAAGGTTTCTCGAGGTGTGAAAATGTTCACTGTTATCCCAACTACATGCAATATTTGCTTTATAATATTGAATGTTATTTAAACAACAAAGCAGAAAGACTTACGTCTATCATGCGATGTTTTGTATATTAATGTGGGTATTTGCTTTCATTACAAACACTCAAACGACGTTGTCTAACAATCTACGGCGAACCGCACGCGCATAAATTTGATGCATGATTTACAGTGTATCTTTTTTATAATATCACCCGTTATCAAGTAATGTAAGACGTTGCTAGATACTTTCACTCTGGAACGCGTGATTTCTATTCTCAGAAGGAAATATTATGTCTTTTCATATCCTTCTCGACCAATCAGATTCGAGTATTTTACATGAAAGTATGAAATTTATTATCATACTTTCATGTAAAATACTCGAATCTGATTGGTCGAGAAACATTTTAAAAAAACAACAACATATTGTTGCCCTCTTAGAACAGAAAACACGCGCTCCAGGGTGATAGTATCTAGCAAGGGGTATTAGTACTTGGCAAACGAGTGATATTATGAAAATGATCACATTATTACATAATTCATGCGCGTATGGTTCGCCGTAGATTGTTGAGCGTTTGTTATAAACACGAATACCCACATCGATATACGAAATATCACATGACAGCGATTGACCAATTGTCAACAGACGTAAGTCTTTCTGGTTTGCTGTTTATAGGCCTATAACAATCAGTATGATAAAACAAATGAAATGCTATTGGTGCAGTTAGATTGATGCTTACTTTAAATTGTTTAAAATCGCTGTTTTCTGATCCTAAATTTGGAACTACTTTGTAATATGCGTATGGATGTAGGAAACTCACGTGGTGGTTTGATTTTTAAAAATGTAAACATGGAATAAAAAGTAAGAAAGGCTGTAAAAAATACGATAAAACTGGTAAAATAAGAGATAAACAGGTAAATGGTAAACATGTACTTATCAAAGCACCAGTGGGCTATGAAAAGAGTCTGATGTATCACCTGTTGCCAAAACTTTTAAAAGGAAAGGAAACGAGAATGATTGTTTACAGCATGTGACTACATTGTCACGCGATTTCAAGCGTAAGTGAAGTTTTGCGTAACGCGCCCTCTAGTGAGAGAATGGATCATGGTAAGTATTATGTACATTTACATGTATGAGGTATATTACCTAGCGGAGCAGGCATCATATTTTAGAGCAAGTCCAACTTGGATATGTGCATGATAAAGATATATACATTTGTACATGTAGATTATGTACATTAATTTGTTTATCAAATGTATCATGATATGTACAAACACGTATAACCAGAATAAATATCAAACAAACTTACATGGGAATTCCATCGTGATATGATCAGTGCGATCGGATTATCTTTTTATTGTCTTTTTAAAATATTGTACCTGTATGCCTTTTACTCCTGGGTTCCCAGATGGTCCTCGACTTCCTGGTTGGCCCTAGATAAAGAAATGAAAGTCGTAAAACGTTTCTGTTCAATGAATTTCTTATACGAAAAGTAATCCAAAGGCCCTTAAGTGTGTATGTATCATTGACATAATCATCTAATATATATACAACTGTATGACTTTGGTAAAATAAAAAAAAAATGACAGGCTATGAAGATTTGTTCTGTTGACGTGCAACAGAAGTTTTGAATTATCAAACGAATCTATAATCAATGTAAAATATATGATATCATTTTCATTTCCATGTCAAATCTAAACAAATAAACCATATGGGAATCTTTGAAAATCTCTCCTTTATGATTTACTTCTCTATCATATTAATTTTCAAATATAAACGGTGTCATTATCTACGATGATGATTTCTTTACAGTACATAAAGAATTTGATCAGTCTTGAAATAATCCATGTTAGAACAATGGAAATCACCATACCCCCTCACAATACAACCACTGCCGATCACGGGGATCGACCACTGGTCGCACCGTTGAAAAACCGAGTGCGTTTTTTTTTAATTTTAAGAACCACTAAGCTACGTGGACAAATAACTGCACCTCAGGCTTCCAACATCATTATATTATTGTACGCCACATTGTGTGATTACTATTATTTGTCAAAAATAGCCTGGTGTTTAATAAAACTATTGCTGAACACACACATTTTCTCGACTCTAAGACCTTTGTAATGAAATTCGCTATACAACACTTTTTGACAAAAAAATAGGGCTAATTTAAGGGATAAAATGAAAATTATAGAGCTAAAATTAGGAATTTTATAGCTAAATTATGGCAGTTTTACACATTTAAATGGACTTACCTTTGCAAATTTGACAATAAATGACTCACGAAAATACTGAGAGTGCAGGAAGGGCATCTTCCAGGGTTCCATTGTCCCAACTGTTATTGGCTACAGTGTATATTTTTGTCACAGTCACAACCAATAAACAAGCTTGACACATGGATCCACCGGTCAACTGCCTTTCACTGCATTATCTGAATAAGATCTGCGAACTATGTTTTAAATACACATTCAGTGTGAATACATTTTCAAAATTGCTAGAGTAGCAAATACATAAAATAAGGAATTG